>NC_028456.1:23371297-23543773 GCF_000263155.2 Setaria italica
GGGATACTTCTACTCGCGCTTGCGTACGGAACGGTCGCAAACACGCATAAACAAACGGTCAAAACCGGCCGGTGACAGGAAAAGGTGGCCATCGGCGACGATCCGTGGCAACGTCCAATAAAGCCTTGTGAATTGTGATATGATGACGGTCGTTGGTACTACGTCGGGAAGACATATGTTTCTTCAGCGGAATGGGTCGTGGATACTTCAATTCGTTTCGACCGTGTTCGGTTGGCGAAACCCGATTCGGCTTCGCACGGAAACATGTACACTTTCGCTTTGTTGCGTTTGCACTCTATATGTCGCAAATGCTCCATCTTGTTTTATAGTATTAGAGACCAAAAGCAGTGATAATCATGTTGTACAGAAAGCATAAGAGTGCTGAGGTCATCAGTTTACACACTTTAGTTTTTTGGTAGAACGCAAAACTCAAAAGCTACTCTAACAGCCTATCACAACTCTAATAAACAAGGCAATAGCCAAAAGAAGCATCTATATATCAATAGCCTATAGCTCTGTAACACGGGCAGTCCTGCTTGGATTTGGCGCTCTTCCTTGCTTAGGCCCTGTTTATATCAACTAGAGCTAGGATTGGCTGGGTGGAGGCAGCTAGCCGGATACTTATTAGCTATACATGCCAAGAGTTGGCCGAGAATTAGTTGAGTTGAGCTAAAATTAGCCGGATAATTTTAGCTGGGTGGATCCAAACAGTCCCTTAGTGCCCGTACACTCATGTATACTCATGTACTAACTTGATTTTAAGACAAATCAATACACATAGTTCCCCCATCTATATATATTTCGATATACAAATATATAAAGTTTTTGAAAATTTGATTGGAAGGATTTCCCAAAAAAAACACTTTACATTCTCATAACCAAAGAGTAACTTCGAACGATACCATTAAGCTAGCTACACCATTGAAAACGAAATCATTAATTGTCAATATATCAGTGTCCAACCAAAAGGAGCAGCAATCTATTAGCTCCATGACTATCATAATGTGCTGCAAGTTGCTAGCTCCAAGTCATGGGCAGCAATCTATTACGTAGCTCCCTATCGGAAAAAATAAATCAATGCAGACTTATCCTAATTTAAATCTTTTCACAAGGCTGATATAAGTGTATTCATTATCAAAAAATATTTTCCTAATACATAACATTTGCCATCCAAAATAATATATTTTTATACGTATTGCTAGTCAAAATGTCGCATTGAAGACCGATCCCAGGAAGTAGTCAAAGTGTTATTCTTGAAGGCACGCAAGCTGTCTACTATTGCTGAAGAAATACATCTCAAGGTACGTATTAACTACAGATTACAGAAAATAATTAGTTAACGGGGAACAATAATATATCAGCTTAATTATGTTGTGCCCCATACGTAAAACTTGCCAAATTAAACAGATAAATCGGCATGCAACAGTTCTGTGTGTCACAGCAGAATATACGGGGGTGGTAATAGATCACGGTCCTCGTGCCTCTTTCACAATCCAACTCAGCCCTATCTGTCCTATCTATTTTTAGTTTAAAATTATATAATATTATGGTATGATTTTTATTGAACCTGATTTTTAAATTTGTTAGGCTAAATTAGAGGATCCTTTACCACCCTGTATACGACACACCAGAATTACAAAAGTGCACATGCATGTAGCAATAGCAAAAGCTTCCTCGCTGACAACCAGGTGATGCACTTCAACAAGTGCAATAACCGCAGAGGAAAAAAAACCCTCTTGGTTGGTTATCTCTTTTTCGAAAGACCTCTTAGCTTGCTGGTTATCATCATATCATGCCCTGGACATGACGGCTACCGCACCTGCTTGCTTGCACGTTTCATGCTCAGCGGAGAGCTTTTCGGGGCATCCTCGATCGTCCTAGGATGTGAGGGCCGGGCGGCATCCACCGTACCGGTGCCGTAATCATGGCTAGCTCATCATCAGCGGGAACAGATGATGCTATCCTTGAACCTTAATCTACGCAAACTAAAGCTCATGAGCCTTTCAGCTGTTGGCAGACGGCGGATGTCCCTTGGAAAGGGAAATGGATCGAGGAGCATGCAGGACGGAGAAGAGCACAGGCTGGTGCGCGTGTGCTGGACCAGCACCAGACACCGGCATGCATGGCGACAGGCATGTAGACCAAGCAAACGAAAGCGCATAAGCTAGGTAGTTTAGATCAGGATAAAATTCGTCTTGAAAGGTATGTGCAGATGATGTGTAGTTCTTGACGGCTGATGCCAAGAGAGTGGAGGACGGCACCAACTGCGTGCTTTGATTTTGCTCTTACAGCGGGTTGGTGTGATTTTGAAAGGGACGCGACTGGATTTGATCCGATCCATCTATTTGCAAGTTGAGGAACGTACGTGGGAGTACAAAGTATCGACTCGTGTACGGGACAAAACAAATCTGCAATTCTGCGTGCGCGTCCCACACTCTATGGTACCCACCACACCCAGTGGATGTGCATGCATCCAGCGATCGCAAGTCGATTCATCTTTTTCCCTCGATTTTTTCCAGGCCCGTACATTACGTGGTGCAAGTGGCGCGATCGCACCGGGCCACCAATTTTGAGAGGTCACCCTAAGTAATAATTAGCTCATGTTACAATCCAGTCTTTTCTACATCAAGCTCAGTAGCTCACAGCAATCAAATCAAGCATTTATGAAAAAAGAGTATGTGGTCATGATGTCTCTCACCTTCCATCGACAACCACGGCATGAGGCTGACACGGATGAAGATGCAATCGGCATCTAGTAAAATTACGACTTAGTGCGAGCCCGCGAGGCATTAATGGTTACGGTAATTACATTATAAAGTATAACTGTATTTTTCTTATTTGCATCTTGGAAATACATAGGATCACCGGTTTTTATTTGCACCAGGGCCTTGTAAACTTAGTACGGGCCTGATCTTTCCCCGTGACTGAACAATTATCGTCGTTCGCCTTGCTGTCGTGATGAGCTCGACTATTTGCTGAGACAAAACGGATTCATGTTCTTTTATTTCTTTTAGAGCTCAGCTCCTGTTTGGCTGCTTGATAGATTTTGCCATGCGATAGCTTTTCAACAGCTTTTCTTACCACAGCTTTGGCGTAAGTAGATCATGTGCAAAAAGTCCTCAAACTGTTGCGGTGTGTGTATGCTGCTGCCGTTGCGTCCGTGTGGATCATCAAATCTGTTCCTGTGTGTGCTGTTGCTTCCTTCGTGTTTGTTTTTTAATTGTCATTTTTTTCTCTCGAAATCCTCTTCTCTATCCATTCAAGCTGGGCAAATTTCATCCTCCAACCCGTCTTCTTCAGTACAGCGCAGGACTGTCCACGATGCTTTTCGTGGGCGAGTGGAACAAAGAGAAATCTGCTGGGCCAATGTTCAATGGGCCTTATTCTCGTGTACAATTGGTGGGGTTACTGCCGGTCAGCCCACCTGATTATCTGGATGGAGTCGGGCTCGCTCGAAAAAAGGAAGAAGAAGAGTAATTCTAGACGGTGAAGTATGGACATCGATGGACATCGCATCGCCCTGCTCCGAGATCGTCATCTGAAGACTGGAGTTCAGTAGCTTCAGAATCTGGGGCTATGCTACAGCCTACAGCCACCATGTACATATTCTAGCTTAGGGCGTCTCCGCGACAGACCCAAGATAGACTTCGCCCTTGTTTACTTCCCACAAAACTCCCAACTTTGACACTATGCAAAAAGAAGATTCCCCATCACATCAAACTTGCGGTACATGCATGGAGTACTAAATGTAGACGAAATCAAAAACTAATTGCACAGTTTTGTTGTACTTTGCGAGACGAATCTTTTGAGCCTAATTAGTCAATATTTGGATAATAATTCACAAATACAAACGAAACGCTACAGTGTCGCATTTATGACAAAATGCCAATTTGGCACCTCCCAACTTCCCAAGTAAACAAGGGCTTCTTCACACCACACGTCATCCTGAGGCTGCCATCTGGCGCAGACACTTGTCTCCTGTGCGTCCCCCACTTGCCAGCCACCGCACAAACCCAAAACACCCTCGGCACACGTCAACCTGCCGCGAAAAGCGTGCCCTGCTGCGGCTGCGCATTCCACTTGGGACCTGGCCATCGTGCATCGCGTGCACCCCAAGCAAACGGATGCAGGACTGCAGGAGCGCACCATCACCATCCTCCTGGCCAGGGAACACGCTAGTCTATTCCGCCTACGCCGCGCGCCACGCAAAGAAGCATCCTACTGGCACGCCATGCGCCCACGCGCGCCGGGGCCGCGCCAGAGGCCGCCCGCCGGCCGGTTCAAAAGCCGCGGCGTGGGAAGCAAGCGCGAGGCGGCAACGGACAGGCCGGCACGCCGTCTCCCCCTGTTCTTCCCTTCGCGCCCCACGTACGCACGCGCGATCGACCTGCTTTCTTGCCAGCATGCGGCCGACGACGACGCAGCTGTGGCCGGTCGGGCTCCGCGCCCTGCGGCGCCGGTCCGTGGCGCTGGCCGCCGCGAACCTGGCGGCCGCGGGCGTCGGGGTCGCGGCCGCGGTGGCGGCGGGCGTGTGGGCGCGCTGCGGGACCAGGGAGAGGAGCGCGGTCGGGGCGGCGGCGGCGCTAGCCGTGGCGAGGATCGCGGCCATGGTCGGCATGGCGCGCGCGCAGGAGGTGACGGCTCTCGCCGTTGCCTCCGACGCGGACCGCGGCTGCGGCGACGGGCCGACGCAGGACTTCGCCAAGCGGGAGGCCAGGGTGGGTCTCGTGACGTACTGCTTTCTCTCTGGCTTTTCGAACTTTGGAGTTTTTTATATGAGAGAGTCGAGGCTCGCGTGGACTAGCTTGTGCATGCGCATGCGTACTTGCACATTACGTGCACACACACACACGAATATTTAAAAAGACTACCCTTTACGTGGACAGGGACCATCTAACAAATGCACCAACAAAATACCTTTGAATCGGTAATTTCAAGTCAAGTACGGGATTGTTGCTATCTACATGGACACGCAAATAGAAATTTTAATTTGCAGTTACTCCCTCCATCCCAAATTATTATTCATTTTGATTTTTCTAGATACATATCAAAAGGTATGTACGTAGAAAAGCCTAAACGAATAGTAATTTAGGACGGAGGGAGTAGAACCTTTTAATATGCAGATCAGAGGTACGGGTCGGGCAAAATGTGGACGAGATTTTGTGCTTTCCTCTGGTGAACGAAAACAATACTTTTTTATCAAATAATTTCGCTAAATTTAAATTTTGTTTGTGTTATGTTATATAAGTTACGTTAGAGAAGGCAATGTGAACCACTGCCAGCTTGTGGCATAAGCATAATATGTGGAAGGTTCGTTTACCACACGAGAGAGGTCGTAGTTTCAATTATTTCCTATGGTTCTATCTTGATTGATTCATGCGTATTTTTCCAACGTCTCTCTTAAGGCATTTTAGGGAGCAAATCATGTTGTGAATACTAAACCTGTATATTTATCATGATAAGTCTTTTTTTTAAAAAAAATAAATGGTCAAAATTTTAGAATCATCTAACCAATTTTTGGAACAAATTCCATGAAGTTCAAATTTGCTGGTTTCGGTCAACGATGAAAAAAACGAAAACAAAATTATCAGCGCCCACCTCGCGACCTTGGTGCGTAATGTTTAGATCATCACAACTAGTGGCTTGCGAATGTTGGAGGAGCCTACGAACTAGCAATGTCTTGTCTAGCAAAAATCAGAAGTTCTCGCTACTATGCACGTTGTGGTGTAAAAAATCCAATGATGCATTTTGTGGCAAAAGCTAATGCAACTTTTGTGTAAGCGCAATAATATGTAAGGGGATCCAAAGGGTCAAAGCTTATCAACACATGACTTTTGGTTGAGATCACCAGTTTCGGCAACCCACTTTGGAATTTCCAAACACACCAAACAATAGAAGATTGTGTGTGAGACCTCTACACATATAGAGTTTTTTGTCTTAAAACTTGAAAGTCCAATTACATGGTTGACTCTCGCAATGTCCACAAAAGGCACGTACAAGTAAGAGATTCTAGATTGTCAAGCGTGACAGTTTTGTTTCTTTCTCTAATTGGAACACAATATCAAATAAATGCACTACAAAACTTTGTTTATAGCGGATTTAATAAAAACTATTTTAATGTTATATGTGTTTGTATATTTTTTTTTATTATATTAAAGAAATTTTACTTAGGAAAATCAAGAAAGTTATCTTAGATATTTATTAGTAGTTGCTCGAAAGACCCATGGTCTAGAAGATATTATTACTCGCTTCGTTTTTATTTGTAAGACGTGCACACATATCAAGATTCAAACTTTACAACTTTTGACTAATAATTTAACTATCATTTTTGTTATTTTTATAATGTAAACTTTATATGGTTGGATTCGTAATCAAATATACTTTACAATGATCATAATTTTATAACCATAAATAATATAATATAAGATAAATAAATGATTAAAATGTAATTTGGAACACCGTGACAAGTTATAGTATGCCTTATAAACATAAGCGGAGAGAGTAGCGGTTAAACGGCCTATTTTCTGTGAAATTTTGTATGCATATTCGTCTGCTTGGGGTCCGTCCAAAAAAAATTAGCGGGGAACGACGGGAACCAGAAGTCATCTTTGCTTCGAATGAACGTCAGGTGGTCCTCATCTCACTCCCAACAACAATAGTCTCAGATCCACAAGAACGAATTCTGGAAGGAAACTTGAACCAGCTGCGAGCTGCCGCCTGCCAGTCAGCAACAGCTCAACCTCGGAAACATCCGACCGCATCGACCGCATCGACCCACCGCCCCCGTCCTCCCGGTTTCTATTTCCGTCTCCGTCCCCAACCACCCGCGCCCCCCGCTTTCCGTGGGCATGGCCGCCGCGCGGGCGCAACCACCTCCGCCGCGGCCGGATGCCTAGAAAGTCCCTCCTCCCCACCCGCGGGCCCACCGCCCCTCCCCCGCTCCTCCTCCTCCGCCGCCTCCTCCCCCGCCGCCGCGCGCCCTCCTCGCCCCCGCCACCGCCCGCCCGGCGGAGGACCGCCGCCATGGCCCCCCGCGCCGGCGACTCCGCCACGGCCGCGGCGGCGGCTGCGGCGGCGGCTGCCTCCTTCCGGGTCGGGATGGTGCGGGTGGTCTCCTTCCTCGTGGGCGGGCTCAACCTCGCGGTGCTGCTGCTCGGGCTCTACCTCATCGACGCCGTGCTCCCGCCGGGGTGCGGCGGAGGCCTCGCCATCGCCGCGGCGCCCGCGCTGGCCGGGGTCCGCGTGCTCACCATGATTGGCGCCGCGCGCGCGCAGCACGCCACTGCGGACGCCATAGCCAAGCGCCACCTCCACGAGGACGACGCCTCTGTCGCAGCTGATGCCGTAGCTCGCCACGAGATTAGGGTGAGAGCTCAACTTTCAGCCTCGGATAGATTGCTTTTGGTGGGAAAAACGGGGTTCGGGAAACGTGATTTAGCTTAGAAGTGTTGGTTTCACACAAGCTCATGTCCTAATATCTCGAGCTGCTGTTGTGAAATTTTTCTCGTTGATGTGAGCTTAATTTTCAGGTGATTTTCATGCAAATATGGTTTAAGTGATGTGGCTATAGCTTAAGTTGGAACTATAATATAGCACTTCTCTAGCATTGATAAATCAGTGAACATTGAGTTTGCGTCAATAGCCAGTGCCTAATATTGGGAGCTTAATATGATGCATATGGGAAAGTGAGCCTATGAGGTAGCATAAGTTGGTTTTACTGTGAGATCAAGGCAGGAAGCTTCTTCTGATCAAAGAATCTTTAGTTTGATGTGGTTTATGAGATATGACTGGAAACCTGATTTCACGTCTATAGGTCTATCGCTACCATTTACATTGATTTGGTTTTGTTGGTATAGCCGTATAGGCAAGGAGGTAGTTTCCTATCTAATTTCGAACCACTCCATTTTACCCCCTTCAAGTAAGTTGTTCATGGAGTCCAACTCCATCCCTGAGCTACGAAACACCTCGACTATCAAAAGTGTGTGGATAACCCTTCTTGTTGATTGTTGTGATGTCAATTGATATCATGTTTCCATCTATTGGAGTGTATTGTGCTGTTGCATTAACCATTTCTTTCTGCCAAAATATTCAAAACCGATGCTAACATGGCAGCACTCTGTTCAGAGTTCAAACACATTAAGGAATCCTTGAAGGAGTCCACATTCATGGTTGCATTGTTGCCAAGGTTACATATAGGAAGAGACAAAACAGAAGGGATGAAACAAATGAATGGAACAATGAAGTGATGGGATAATGATGAAACATAAACATTGTTTAAATGCAGCTATCACATTGCTACTTTCATCTTGCTGAACAGGTGAGGTATAAACGCTGGTTGTGGTGGACCAGATTTGGCATGGCAGTTGGTGCATTGCAGTTGATTGCGGCAATTTATCTCATGTTTGTCATTGTAAAAGATCTCTCAAAAGAAAGAAGATCCAAGTCCTGCTTCTTTGGTATGTTTGAATTGGTTTCCATTATTAATCATTTATTTCTTTGAATTTTGGACGTAACCTTTCACCTTTGACAATAAGTTCTTGTTTGCTGGTAGCTTATTGCCAAGTGAATTCACACATACACACCCAAAAAAAGGAAAACAAAAACTTGACAGCAATTTTTTCTTGAGGTTCCATGCGAAAATTTTCAAGTAAATGACACACAAACATGATAACTACTCTTTCCTTGACAGCTTTTGCCTCTAATAAATATACTGAAATATAGTCAATTAATACAATCTAGGAACAGCTTTTAGATTACGCATATTTCATTTCTACTTTATTTTTCCTTCTTTTTTTTGCTCTGTTAGTTCAATACATCTACTTGGGCATGAATAATTGATTTGCATGACTTGTAATCTAGGACAGGATGAAGCTGATCGGAACTCAGGGCGAGCACTTATTGCTTTATTTCTTGTCCTTTCCTGGGTTGTGGTCATCGTCCAATGCTTCACGGGTTCTGATATATTGAGGTGGCGATCGTTTTATGCGACACATGATATGGCCTGGAAAGCTCATTACAGGGAAGTGTTTGACCATGGAATTCGAGAAGCTTTGTGCTGCCTAGGACGTGCAAAATATCTGTAGGTCACGATACAATGATTTTTACACCCTGTAACTCCAGTATTAATATTATAGTTATTTGAACTGGAGGTTTTTTTTACTGATTTAGAACCGTACTGGAAGAAGACGAGGTTTATTCTGTTGCAAGACTTCTTGGTGATTTGGTCGCATATCGTGCTTCTGGGACAGGACATTTGGAGTTCTTAGCAGGTTAGATCTTTGACCCTGTGCTTTCATATCAAATTATCTCAGTGCTATATCTTTTTTTTAAAATTCATTTGACTCGCAACTAGTCCGCACAAGCATTCTGCACTTTGCTGCTGTGTAACTGGCGAAGCATGCATATAGCTATATTAGGACTTTATGTTCAACAGACATCAACAAGTAATTTTTATTAGTGACGAGTCACTTTTAAATTTCAACATACAAATCACATTACAGGATTCACCAGTGTGTGTTATATGTTTATTCTACCTCGAAAAAGAATACGAGAAGGACAATTCTACTCTTTTTTGCTTTCTATAATTTGAGTGTTTGACTCTTGCCTGCTAAATGCTAATACATGTTTGTGTTGCTAGCTCCTTTGCTTTTTATCCATAGATGATTGACTCGGACAAGACTGGAACTGTATTGTGTTCCTTTTCCTTCAGATGGGTTGCTTTAGCTAAAAAATCATTATGAATGTTGATAAAAGGGGGATTGGTGGTTGGCACCACATTTTGATATTAATTACATTTTGCAAGTGTAGTACTAGTCTATGTATCATCTTTTGGTTGAATTGTTGTTTGCTATTTGTGTATCTAGAGCATACTGAATATCTCTTTTATTGCACATGTCATAGGGCTCGCTCTATTGCAGAAGCATGGGAATTTGCCTGAATCACAGACCGACCTAATGGAGGCATCCCATGAGCTTATGCAAGAAGCTGCTTTCCTCCATCCATTTGCTGAAGCATGTTACACGGTTAGATACTGATACTATTGTGTTGGGACATGGTTTCTGCTCTTGTCAGCTTTTTTGTGATTGCAGTTGACGTGGTTTTAATGCAGGGACCACTTCTTGATTTTGGAAGAAATCCTATTCTGTTTCCCTGTGCATGGGTTTATAGACAAGGTGTGCTGACTCCATGGGCACGCGGAAGGTATCTCATAACCCCTAATGTTTCTACGGCATGTTGATTTTTAAAAAATTATGTTAATGGTTCTGACCTTTAGTCCAGTCCAACTTGGAGACTTGTTCTTTAAATTGGCCTTGTGAATTAAGCTAAACTTGAGTCTTATTCTGCTTAGTCTTCCTTGTGAAGTGAAATCTTGTTATGTTTCTATCTAAAACTTTGTCCTCATGATTTGTTGATCTGTATTAATTCTCTTATCAATTGCACTGGAGTAAAGTCCTTCCGTTGAGAAAAGGTAGAACACGCTATTAATATTTTGCTATATAACAGCTGCATATTAATCTTTGTGCAGGCGCCCTGCACTTGATGGTGATAATTGGTGGCGAGGCCATGCTGCAGCTTTCCTTAGATTTGTTAATATACCACCTAAAGCACTTCTGAGAGGGCGTGTTTGCCAGGTATACCATATTTTTAGTACAATCGGTTTATGAATGCAGATGTAAGTGAAATGATGATTATTTCAACCAGTTACATGTTTCACTCTAAAGTTCATTTAGCATGCCCTTTCATTTTTCTCTTCATCTAGATGATCCTTAATAACTGCTAGATTCTGCTTGTAACCTAATGATGGTTTTATATAAAATTATTTGATGAGTCACTTAAAGGAACATCATTCTTTAAGGGTCCATGAATATAAACAATCATTCTACCTTGAGCAGCCTGGAACCTGACTGTAGCATGGGCGATCCACTAAGTTCAACCCTTTTTTTGTTCACATTTTCCCTGCATTCCATTCGTTGAAGGCATTATGACACAATTTAACAAACAAAGTTGTTAGCGAGCATATACTTGTTGTCTTGTAAGTTGAGCAGCCTGGAACCTGACTGTAGCATGGGCGATCCATTAAGTTCAAACCTTTTTTTGTGCACATTTTCCCTGCGTTCTGTTTGTTGAAGGCATTGTGACATAATTTAACAAACCAAAGTTGGTAGCGAGCATATACTTGTTGTCTTATAAAACATTGAGCTTGTAATGACCCATTTTACTTAACTATGCAGAGCAAGCGTGAAGCTGCTTACTTTGTTGTGGTCCTCCATGACAAAAGAACTGTTGTCATCGGGGTTCGTGGAACAGAGACACCGGAGGATCTCATAACTGATGGATTATGTAGAGAATGTGCTTTTACTATGGAAGATTTGGATGGACTGATAAAGTAATTCCCTCTTAGTTCTGTATCTTATGTTCTTACCTTTTCTCCCTTGTGTGGTTGAAATTAATAGTTCTTAATAGTAACACCTGTGCTCAGTTCTTTGGTATATATGTATAACCCTGTGGTTTTGTCATGTCAATTTTCCATTTATTTTATTCCTTTGGGACATAGAGCCGATAACATTAATATATGAATTTTCAGAAAATGATAGTTTAATCATATATATTTTTTTATGTTGACTCTCAAAGCTCTTTTCTTTGAACATATTTCATTTTTTATTTTTCGTACTTATTAGATAAGCTTATTTTTACCATCATACCAGCTTCCTTAATAGAACCTTGTCCAAGGAAAGTTGTTTTGCACAAAGAACTTGGATATTGTAGGGCTTCTTAAATCAATAAGTCAGAGTCTATGTGGTGAATATGAGTACTAGAGCATATCATTTTTCCTACAGCATGTTTTTTCCCTCAAACATGTAGGAGAGCTGCGTGTCATTTCATTAAAAAGAAAGAGTAACCAAATCCAACATTGCCCCACTCACCACATTATAGAACAAATAAGCCACAATCAGGGAAAAAGAAAAATGACCTGAACAGGTATTAGGAAGCACTCCCTAGGCTGTAGAGGTACCGGAGATCCTTAGCTGCGGTGTTGCACCACAGTATGTTTTAATTGATTGACTGATAAAAGAATGATGCTTAACCAATTACGTGACAAGGGGGGACCAAATCAACAATTTTCTAGACGATAGAGACCAATTCATGGAATAAGACTCTATTTTTTATGGTCTTTGTTATCAAATGTTGTGTGATTTCTTGTGCTAATCAACAACTTTTGGTTTTTATACTATGCTCTGTTTGTTCAGTAGTGAAAAGTTACCTGCAACTACAAGAGAGAGAGTTATTTCAACATTTCCACATTATGGGCATGGTGGAATTGTAGAGTCTGCCAGGGAGCTTTTCATGCAACTAAACGAATGCACAGGAGGTTTGATTTTTAACGCCAACCATTATTGCAAAGATTAGAAGATTAGGTGCAAATACATTAATTAATTTCATTGATTTTATATGCATGGTGACTAATTTGGTTTCTCTCTTATCACAATGGAAACCCAGAAAACACATCATCTGGAAGAATAGGATTCCTTTCCACGCTGCTGGGGGAGGGCAGTGAGTGTCATGGATATAAAGTTCGTCTTGTTGGGCATTCTTTAGGAGGTGCTGTTGCTACAGTCCTAGGAATGATGGTAAAGTTGCTGAGCTTTCAGTTTTATTTCGAGCCTTTTCTTTGTTAGTCATAGTATTTATACAACCTCTATTAAACTTATTTGCTCATTTGACTTTCCCCCTAAATTTGGGCACGTTGTTGTAACATTTGGCCTAATTAGCTAGATATGTAGCGCGAGCCTTTCATTATTGTATGTGTATTAGGAATACTTTTCGGTTTGGGTTGGTTGCACTATAGTGTCAAAGCAATAAAACTCTGAGTGGACCACTCCGTTTGATATATTTATGTCGTTTGAGTGGAAACTTGTGTCTTTTTTGTTCTCTCATATGAGTATATGACTAAACACAATTTTGTATCGCAAACTACTATATATGTTATATTCTATCAGCTTGAACTGCAAATTGGTACCATTTCAGCTCATGTGTTCATGCATTATGTTTTCTTTAAATGTATTTGCCTTCTCTGTTTCATTGCATGTGATTCCTGATCAGTTTTTAACTTTGTTGTTGACCAGCTCTTTGGCAAATACCCAGACGTGCATGTATATGCATATGGACCACTTCCTTGTGTGGACTTTGTAATAGCGGAGGCATGTTCACATTTTGTCACTACGTACGAGTAAACTGAGATCTTTCACTATTATCTATGGAACTTCAATTTTGATGGTGCTGCTCTCTTATCAAGGTTCTCTAACTTCTGAGATGACTAAATATACTATGTTTCTTTGCAGCATTATTTGCAATGATGAATTTTCCTCTCGCCTTTCAATCAATTCAATCCTCCGGCTACGATCTGCTGCAATAAGTGCTCTTTCAGATAACTCACCAGCTGATACTGCAATGATACAAAAACTCGCTCGAAGAATTTTGCATGTGAACAGGTACCATGATAATGGAACTCATGGTCCTGGTGATGACATAATTGAGGGCTATTCTGATCGTACAAGAGCGGCAGGTAGGCATATGTTTGTGTCGAACTCTCTTTTACCTTCTCGTTATGCAGTCTTAAATTTGTCTGGAGTCTGGATTTTGCAAAGATCATCCAACTTTTCTGCAATCATCTTTAACGGCTCCTTTTTGCTTTACAGGGACAGCAATACCTAGTGAAAGACCAATTTCTCATCAAGATCCATTATGCAATAGTGAGCCAGGACTCCAAAATATGCAAAATGGCTTTGTTGGGTGTAGTGGATCCAATGCATCTACAGATGAGCATCTGAGCTATGAAGGCCTAAATAATGACCATGATGTCCAAATAATTCCAATTGATGGGCCTGATTCTGGTTTCAAGGAGCATCCGGCATCTTACAGAGAAATACCAGTGGAGCCTCCTGAAATGTTTCTTCCGGGCTTAATTGTTCATATAGTGAGGCAAAGAAGAGGCCTCTTTCCTCTTTGGCAATGCTGGAACATTCAGCAAACTGAACCACCATACAAAGCTGTTTTAGCGAAAAGGGAGAACTTCAAGGATATAGTGGTTACTCCTTCCATGTTTACGGATCACTTACCATGGAGGTAATATTCAACTTTATTTTTACTAAATAAACTAGCACACATGGTGCAATGTGTTTAATAAACTCCATGAACCTGTAATATTCTGTAGGAAGTGCTTGTAATCCCTTCAGAGAATAGAACCGTACACATGCATATCCAATCCTAATTTTGACTTGTCCAGTGTCAATGTACATCAGTTCCTCCAGTGCTGTGGTTATAGCACATCAAGCCATTGCACTTTCATTTCTAGGGCGCATTTTTGTAACTTGAACAACTAGGGATCTTTGCCACATATTTGCCTTATAGTCTTGTACCGCACATGCCTTAGCTGATTGCAAGGCAGCAAACTCCAGTTGCTAGGCATTTTTTCACTGATTTCATCATCTGCAGTTATGCTGACAGCCTATGCCTATGTGATTTCAGGTGCCACCTTGCTATGCAGAAAATTCTTGAAGCACAAACGCCTAAGATATCCAAGAATTCTGGTTCACCCATACAACATTTGGTATGACCAAGACAAAACTGTTAACCCATGTACAGCAGAATGCGGTGGAGACAGAAATTAAGAATTATCACATTAGTAACATGTTTTAATCCACGGAGGTGTATTTCAGGCATCTATATGTTTAAGATGCAGGATACAGGAGATATCTGTGACAGGTCCAGCATTGTGACGAGCATATTGACAGTTAGAGGTGAATGCCGAGAGGCAGGCACAGGTGACAGGATACTGAAATCTGATCTCTGTCGGAATGGAAATCTGGTTACTCCATGTACAACAATATCTAATCTGTCCACTCACCCTGGCAATGACCTGCGCGTGTACATTGATTTCGGACGCAACCGCCAGCCAGAATACACATCCCTGTTAGGCTGTTAGCCCCGGTTTGTTTCCTCCATTCATTGTTCTGCAGCTGTGTCTGCTTGTACATACCCATTTTTTTTATTCATGCCAAGTTGACATGATGTACATAATTCGCACACCAGAATTAGCTAGACTGACTGACTGACAAGTGACGGTCATGATGTGATTGTCCACCAAAGCTGAGTACTGAATGCAAGTTATGACTTACTCATATGCTAACTGAATGCCCGCCCGAAGTAACTGAATGTTCTCATATGCTCTCATATGCTAACAGTTATGACACCAGTAAGTTGCTATACGTTCTGGCATGGTTCCTGAATGAATGCCAGGGCAACCGCTGTATATTGCTCATTAGAGTATCATCTTCTGTTTCCCTCGTACATTGAACGCCAAATCTGACCGAAATTAAGGTTGCAGTGTCTTTTGTCTACGTGTACTGATGATGAAGACCATTCCCTTCTTTCACCTGACCGTAACCGCAGTGGTTAGGCTGCTAGCCTCGTCATGAATACCTGCCGGTGCGTACGTGCCTGCATAAAGTTTTACACCTAACTACGCAATCCGATTCGTGAAACCAGGGGGGGCAATTGTGGCCGGAGTGTGGCCTGTCTCGCCTTGCTTGAAGGAACAAACCTGCCTGGAACATGGGAGCGTGCGGCGATCCCTCCTCTCTAGTAAATGCGTCGCGCCAATGACAGCGCACCGGGCACTGCAAACCAACGGAATGGCGCACCTCAGCATCTTCTCCGGAATAATGGGTACTTCCGCATTGATGATCCCCAGCTGGACACTGCCGGTACAAGTGGGTAAAACATCCCCGTGGGCCGTGGCCCGTGCGTTTGGTTACGCGTACAGGACCACAGGATCAACGGAGTAGGAGTATGATCCGACTGAACTCTTACCACTTCTGCAGCTCCTGCTGCGCGGAAGAGGACTCCCAAATCCTTATCTCTGTCACCCCATGCGAGTGCGATATCCCCCCTGTGGTCGGCTCATCTGTCGGCACAGCACAGGAAATGGTCGCTCACGCCGCTGGCGTCGTTGCCGACCGGTGACGCGACGCCGGGCGGAGGAGACCGGTTGGGCAAAGGAACGCGCGCGCGCGCGCGCACGGGAAGGGCGTGTGCCCCAGGGGCAGGGGCGCGCGCGTCGTGGACTCGTGGTCGTGGGCGTAGGGTACGCTTGCTTTCCGTGAGCCAACCGGATCCTCCAGCATCTGGGGTCTCATCAGTCTTCACCTCTCACGGAATGCGCGAGGACCACTGCCCCGCGAATCGCAAAGCTGCAAAGGCGACGGAGACGGAGACACGGGGAGCGGAGGCTGTTGCTCTCGCCAATTAACACCTCCAAAGTTGGAGGGGCGTCCGCGCGCGGCAATCAATGGAACAGGATCGGAGCAACACCCCCAGCATTCCCCCGGCCGCTGGGTGGTGCCTGTATCTATGGATTAATTTTTAATTTAGATGACATCGGATATTTGTATATCAATTAGAAGGACTAAGTGTAAACTAGTTATAAAACTAATTGCATAAGTCGTGACTAATTCGCGAGAAGCCTAATTAATCCATGATTAGCACATATTTACTGTAGCATCACATGGTCAAATTAGGTTTAATATATTCGTCTTGCGAATTAGCCTTCATTTATGCAATTGGTTTTGTAATTAACCTATATTTAATACTTTTAATTAGTATCTAAATATTTAATGTGACAGGGACTAAGTCTCAAGAATCAAGCAGGCCTAATCATGATACCGTATTTGGCACCGGCCAGTTGACACGACCACGTAACGTTCGCCGGTGACCCGACGGCAAGGTGGCGTGTGACCTGACGGCAAGGTGGCATGCTTTTAGGGAGTGTTTGGTTTCACGGAGTGCCTATCACATCAAATGTTTAGATATTAATTAGGAGTATTAAATATAGACTAATTACAAAACTAATTGCACAGACGGAGCTAATTCGCGAGACGAATCTATTAAGCCTAATTAATTCATGATTAGCACATATTTACTGTACCATCACATTATCAAATCTTGATCTAATTTGGTTTAATAGATTCGTCTCGCGAATTAACCTCCATCTATGCAATTGATTTTATACTTAGCTCATATTCGATGTGACAGAGGGGGTAGCCGTGAAGATCTCTGACTCCGAGCAGTCCCTCTCGTGCATGGAGCAGAGGGGCCGAGGTGGCTCGGTCGCCTGCGCCCAACTGGAGCCTCACAGTCACAGGTCGCTTTCCTGGCCACTGTGTCCCAGATCGATCTGACTGGCGACGACGCCCAGTGGTCACCAGGGCAGCAACGAACTTTGCAGTTGCAGGCACCTCGATCGATCGTGTCCTCTTTTTATTTTTCGCTTTATTACGTTCGGTTTTTATCAGCTGTCACGAGCTCCCCACGTCGTTGTGGGGGGGAAAAAGCTAACGGCGACCTTCCGATCACCTTTTGCTTTCTGCTAGCAGTCTAGCACTCTGTTCCGTGCACTTCGAGAGGTGATTCCCCGGATACATCCAGGGCTCAGACGCCTACGAACCATCTCTTTCTCAGACCAAACCTAGGGCAACAAAGATCAAACCGAAATCCGCGGCTTACGAAATTCTGCGCAACTATAGTAGTGGATGTCTTTATAGCGCGTATCATCAGGGCATCGTTACCGTAGAAAAGTTGCGAAGAGTTTTCCAAACGATTCTCCCTTTCACAAAGAATCTTCAAACCCATCCACTATACTACTACTCTACTAGTAGTAGAGCAAAAGGACATCCAATGCATCAGCCATCAGGTAGTGGTTCGACTATTGGGCCATGGGAAACGGAACGGAATGGCTGGCTTTTCTCGTAAGCGCAATACAGCGAAAGCAATGCGGAAATCGTGGGCGAAAGCGCGCATAAAGATGACGCCAAGCGAGGCTTTAGATCGCCGCTACTAGCAGAGAGAAAAAAAATGTAGAATATATACCTTGTTCATTTAGCCACTGATGACTAAAGTTGGCACTTCTCCACTTATGAGAATGAACATAATTTGACCATCCAGAAAAGGTGCCGAGTTCAGCAATATCGTAAAGAGAAAGGCCTTGCGTTTGGACCCTATCTCACCTTATTGAATAAAAAAGAAGACGACGATCCACTGATTTCTAATCAAGTCCTGATGATATCCAAGTCCATCGTGAGTTAGCTCCTAAACAACTTTTAGTTGTGCTCTCTCGTTCCTTGTGGGGAAGGACATGCGTATAGTTCACTGACCATACAAATTCAGAACTGGCCATCTGAATGACAAGGTAGACCAAACACATCTTGGAACTTCGCGTGACTGTCGACGTGGAACGTTCGTTGGTTTTCCTTTTAGCTGAAGCATCAAGTTTTCAGCAGATGAGTCATACTTACTCCCCTGTAGCGGCGGATCAACGAACAGCGCCCGCCCACCAACCAACCCACGTCGCCGCCGCCGCAGCTTTTGCCCGTGCTTTGGCCTCGGCGGCCATCTCTGACGCGCGGCGCCGGCAGCGAATAGCGCAGGCGCAGCGCAGGGCCCCTTTTACTTTTCAGATGATACAGGCACGGGTCTTTCTGTAGGGTTGTGCATTGACCTTTCCCCTTTGACTCGTCAAGCGAAGCAAGCCGATGGGCGCACGGTTCGTGTAGGAGCCACGAGCGTGGATGGAAGTGAAAGCGTAGGTGAAACTGAAACAGAAGGAATGCGTCTACGATTTTACGGCCTGAACTGCTTGCGCCTGCGTTGCCCCCAGAGCCCTAATTGCTGAGACTAACGTGTGGACATGTCCTTGACGAGGGAAAGGACGTAGGATGAACAAAAAGAGAGCGGAACTCGTAGCAAAACTGAAAAGATGAAAAGAAACAAGTCTGACGAAGATCGTTCCCGCTGGCATAAGAAAACAACTGGCATGGAGAAATACCTTGGGTGCACAAGTCAAGCCACATTTCCTGTTTGCCTGGCGTGAAGCCCATCCCGTCTCGAGCTGGCGAAAGCACGAGTTACCGACCTAAAGCTAGCGCCCGTACCCGCCGCAAGGCCGTGCCATGCTGTGCCAATCCGCCAATCCACCCGCGCGCGCCCTCCTCCAGTGCTCCTCTCATCCCACCGGCCAACAACCCGGACCGCGACCGCTCCCCAACCCAACCGCCTCCCCCTCGGCCCTCACGGACCCGCGGTTGGAGCCCCGGCCACCGTGGCCGCGCTCAGGCCGCCACGGAACCCGTCGTTTCCCACGTCATTTTCTCGGGGTTCGCGAGGCCTCTCCCAGGCTCCCAGCACACGACACGAGATCCATCGGCCTCCCCCGCCACGGTTGGAAAGCTCTCTCGTCTTAAACCGGGTCATCTTTCCTGATGCGAACGCGATCGATGTGCCGAGACGATGACGACGACAGGTGGTCTTTGATTTTGCGGACAACGATGTGAGGCTTGGACAATGATCTGTGAAGCTGGGGAGAAGGAAGGGGGGTTGAGCAGGACGTGTGCGCGCCGGCACCACTGATCGTTATTAGCGCGTACTGCTACGACCCCCCAGTGCCGAATTGCAGTACTGTACGAATGAAATTAGGGGCCGTCCGGGGGCCAATCAGCGCTGCCAGTTTGACATCTGGTTCAAGTTTGAAGAAGGGCTCGTGCGAGCGACTGGCTTTTGGCCCTGTTTGGCTACCGTCCCGGGAAGAAGCGCGTGTCAAATAAGCTGCATTAATATGGAAAAAACACTTCTTCGAGAAACGGGTCTAGTCCAATTTCTGTGTGTTTATTACAAATGGGAGCTGTGGGGAGAAGTGTGGCCAGGAGAATCTGTAAAAAAAGTGCGCCGTTTGGCTATTAGTTTCAGGTTATTTTGGTCGCAAATAAGATTTAAGCTGTTCCAAACAAGACCTTCGGCTGATGCTCCTAACGGCTGTGAGATTAGGGGCATATTTGAATGTGCTATTACTAAGAGCATCTCCAGCAGATTGCTCATATATACCCTTGATATCAAAACCTACCATTTAGGATATTTTAGAGACGGAGAGGACTTCAACAGACTACCAATTCATTTCCTAATACCAAAATCTTTTTGACTCTCCACACCTCTCCTAGTAGTTGCAATTGGCGTGCCAGACATCTCCACTCGCCCGACGCCGCTGCTCCGCCAGCCGTGCGCCGCTGGTCCACCCCCAGTGCGGCGGCGGCTGCACCGGGCACCCTGGCTCCACCCCGCGCTTGCGACCCAGCATCCGACGGCGCCCCAGCTCCACCCCGCGCCGACGACCAAGCGTCGGCTGCCCCTGCCTCCAGCTGCGCCAGCAGCTAGGCGGCCACGCCCCGCCTCGCTCGCGCCGGCACACCCTTGCCTCGCCTCGCGGTCGGCGCGGGGGTCAATCGAGCGCCGCCATCGTGCAGGGGCAATTTGGCGTGGAGCGGCAGATTGAGAGGAGAGACGGGAGGGGAGGTGCAGTAGCATGAGGATAAGAGGGCGGGGGAGAAAAAAATGAAAATTAAAATCTCTGACGTGTGGGTCCTATGTGTTGGGGAGGTACTGGGCATTGATTTTTAGTCTGCTACGGCGGTGGTCACTAAAAATGCAAAAAGTAATTATTGGAGAGGGAAAGAAAATATTTTGGTAGTGGGATATGAGCAATATGCTGGAGATGCTCTAAAGTTTAGCAAGTGCTAAAGTTTAGCACTTCCACCTATTAGCACTCCCGTTTGGAGATATGGCTAATGGATAGAGTTAAAGTTCATGAAATATCACTTTTGCCCCTTTATCTACTCACCTCCCCCTTTCTCTCTCTCCCCTTTTTATCTTTTCATAAGCTATTAGCACCCATTAGCTCCTCCTTACTAGCTAATGCTTTTTGCACTTTTCGGATTGGCTAAAGTTTAACCCTTCCATTGGTTCTCCAGTCACCTGTTAGCACTCGGATCAAACAGGCCGGCATGGCCAACTGCTCCAATCGAGTTGCGCATAAAAGCAGTCCCTGTACGGGGCGTTTTAAAAATGGAGAGGAGACTCAGCTTGTGCAACATGTGGGCTGTGACACTTCGAGAGGGGTACGTGCTCGTATCTTAATTCAGTTTGTTATATGAGATTCTCCACGTGCATATCGGGACACTGTGGCCCTGAGATCGACAAGTTCCTGCCCGGATCCTGACTCGACTCGAGGGAGCTCCCTTTGGCAGGGGGCGTGAATAAGCCAGCGACTCAGCCTTGGGGGACGTTTCTGACGGGGGCGTTGTGGAATTCACAAGAAAAACACGAAGCATCTGCTCAATTTCAAAGCAAACAGAAAACCAGCCATCATCTCGTCGTTTCTCCTGTTGGCTCCTGCTATTGAATCCTCATATTCCGTTTCCCCTAATATAATCAGCATGCATGTTTATCAAGGATGAGGGGCATTATGCTCGAGCCATTAGCGGATTGTCAAGTGGAATCAGATGCTACATTCCGTGGACCCACCGGAGGGTGAATGACTGAATGACCATGTTGCCAGCCCTGCGATCACAACTTCTAGAAAACCATGCGAGTGCAACAGAATCTCCCTTCGAGAAAAAGAAATCCGGCGCAGGCCGTAGCAGGGACGAGGACGATTGCCCGTACCGAGCCGCGCAGTCGGAGGCAGAGACCCGACCGAATCCACTTGATTTTCCCCTCATTTCCTGCACCCTTTTTCTGAAAACCCGGCACGCGAGACGATACGCCGCGACCCAAACGCAGACAAAGTTCTGCCCCCGGACGTTTCGAAACTCCCACAAAAAGGAAAACCACCCGCACTCGTGGCTGAGCCGGTGCGCGCTCGGCGCTTCGTCCCCAAGGAAGCGCGGACGCCGAGGCGCCCCCGTATAAATCCCCCGCTCCCAACTTGTGTTCCATCGAATCCTCGAATCGAATCGCGACCAAATCCCCCGCCCCCACGCTCCCCTTCCCTACCCTCATCACCCCGCGCGCACGCACCAACCCCCCCACTCGCGTCCGTCCTCACACTCCATCCGCCGCCCCACAACCGATCCCCCTCGCGGGCGCAATGACCGCCGTCGCGGCGGCGGCGCCGCCGCCGCGGCAGCTGAGCCTGGAGGACCTCAAGGCGGTGTCCGTGCTGGGGCGCGGCGCCAAGGGCGTCGTGTTCCACGTCGTGCCCGCCCCGGGGGAGCCGGAGGGCGAGGCGGCCATGGCGCTCAAGGCGGTCTCGCGGGAGGCCGCGCGGCACAAGAAGGCGGCGAGCGGGGACGGGGACGGCCACCGCCGGATCTGGTTCGAGCGGGACGTGCTCCTCGCGCTGCGCCACCCGCTGCTCCCCTCGCTCCGAGGCGTCCTCGCCACCGACGCCGTCGTCGGCTTCGCCATCGACCGCTGCGGCGGCGGCGACCTCAACTCACTCCGCCGGCGCCAGACCGAGAAGATGTTCTCCGACTCCGTCATCCGGTACGTCCCGAGTACCTGATGAAACCATGCGTCGGTCGCCGAGCGCCGCGTCTCGCGCGCGCCCGCACGAGTTGTCTGACAATTTGGTCGCTAATTTTTGCGCGGATTGTTATTGAATCGCAGGTTCTACGCGGCGGAGCTGGTGTTGGCGCTCGAATACCTGCACAGCCTCGGTATCGTGTACCGGGACCTCAAGCCGGAGAACGTCCTCATCCAGGACAGCGGCCACATCATGCTCGTCGACTTCGACCTCTCCACGCGGCTCCCGGCGCCGCCGCAGGAGCCGGACGCCCCGGCCGCGAGTCCCAAACCGGCGCCTCCGGTCGCCGCGCCGTCGCCGAGCCGCGGGAAGCCGAAGAAACCCGCGGGCGCGGCCCTGTGCTTCCCGTTCCGCACTGGCGGCTCCTCGAAGCATGCCGTCCCGGCCGCGGACTCGCCGTCGCCGCCGTCCACCTCGCGGACGGCCTCCTCGTCGTCCTCGTCATCGACGGCGACCACGGCTTCCTCCGCTGCCTCCGCCGGCGCGCGGACACCCGCGAAGTCGAACTCGTTCGTGGGGACGGAGGACTACGTGGCGCCGGAGATCATCGCCGGGCGCGGCCACGACTTCGTCGTGGACTGGTGGGGCCTAGGCGTGGTGCTCTACGAGATGCTCTACGGGCATACGCCGTTCCGGGGGCAGAACCGCAAGGAGACCTTCTACCGCGTCCTCACCAAGCAGCCGGAGCTCGTCGGCGAGCAGACGCCGCTGCGGGACCTCATCGCCCGCCTCCTCGAGAAGGACCCCGAGAAGCGCATCGGCGCGCGCGGCGTCAAGGCCCACCCCTTCTTCCGGGGCGTCGACTGGGACCGCATCCTCCACGTGGCGCGCCCGCCGTTCATCCCGACCCTGCCGCAGGACGAGGACGGCGACGAGGCGCTCGACGTCGAGAAGGTCGTGCGCGAGGTGTTCGCGTCCAATGACCCCGAGGCCGCAAAGGCGGGCGAGGGCGAGAAGGCCTCGCCGGAGGCGGACGGGGGCAGCGGCGGCGGCGATGGCGTGGGGAGGAGAGATCCATCAAAAGATGGTGATTTCTCCGTGTTTTTCTGAGCTTATATAATTTTAAGTTTAAAAAGTTAATTACCGCTAGTAGTTATATTTGTTGATTTTTGAGTTCCTTTTTCTTAAGGACTTGTAGTATGAAAATGATGGGATTTAGCGGATGAGATTAGGAGTGAATACGGCGCAGTGGCCGGTGGAGTACATAAATTAAAGAGGTGCTCCTGTTCAATGGGGTATAGGCACTATAGTTTTCTTTCTTTCGTTTTATTTTCTCCTTTTATTTGCTTCTTTGTTGGATATACTTTGCTTCGTACATAACGAATAATAAGAGCAGAATTAGCTCATTGAATGTAAACTATCACCGAATAATAAGAGCAGAAAAGGCATTTCGATTATCTTGTTAACAACGATGCTTCTTCCCAAAGCATGTAATTCTCACATACATTTTCTTTTCTAAAGCGATTGCAATTCTTCTCGTTATGATGGAAGCATGGAACCGTTGAATCGGGAGCAGTTTCCTGTTTCCATCTCTACTAGAATCCCATCATTTCCTGCTGGATTCCTATGAAGTTCTGCTGACAAATCCACGCAGTCAAGTTCCAAACTCAGGCAATGGCCATTGCCAGCTTGCCACGCAGAGTCGTTGATCCAGAATTCAGAGGCAGAGTCAGGCAGAGGCTTCAATAACTGTAGAGTACAGATGAACCTGCTGTCCGCCTAGAATGGGCGAATGGCGAGAGCAGTCACCAGGCACCACCAGCTCAGCACAGACAGTACACGTTTCATTTCATTTCATTTCGGAGCACTCGAATTTACTGCAACCACACATGAGGGGTGCTCATGCTGCAGCTATCTGGTGGAGTAGCATGTTCGCGCAGTAATTGGGCTGGCTCTGTACCCATCGGCACGCGGTTGTTCGTGTCAGCCATCATGTTGCACCGCCCCTACGATACCTCGCAGGCACTAAAAATTGCAATGCGCCTGGGAGGAAAATTGCAGTGCGCACGCCCAATGCAAATGCAAGATGGTTGGAGTTTGGATCACGCCGAATTGAAAGTCCTCTGAACCGTCAAGGCTCAGATGCCGAAACTGGGAAACCCAAACAGCACCCACCCGGGGTCTCGTGCTTTATCCAGTCCTTAAACGGTGGTGTCAAGACGAAAGAGAGCAAATGCAGCCGGCCACCTGCTCCTTAACCCGGAGTGGTAGCACGGCGGGGGCAGCAGAGCTCTACCTCCACTCTACGCCATGGAGACTACGAGAGTGGCGTGATGCCCTTGAATGGAATCGGATCGCACGAATATAAATCTTCGTCCCGAGGCCACCAACTATTCCTTCCCCGTCGTCTCGCGCTCGTCCCACGACCTGCGCGTGTGCGTCGTCATGGAGTGCGTTGCGTTATCCCGTGCTGACGTGCTGTGGTGGCTGGCTCGTGGCTCCTCCCCGAATCGATTCGGCACCCCCCTGCTCGCGCGGGCGGCTTTGCTCCCTGCCACGGATTCGGAAAAAGGTGGCAGGCAGACCTCTGCGCGGACGCCTGCGTGCACGGCAGGGTTTGTTGCTCTCCTGGTGGCCTCCTGGAGTCCTGGGGCCTGCAATAATATATGGCTCTCGATTCATACTTGCTTAAGCGGATTTAGCGATGCCAGTTAAGACTAGGGGTAGTACTTAATTCTGAATTTCGCTCTCCAGATGATATTTGGACCCGCATGTTAACAACAGAGCAGCAGCCAGCAGGGCCAGGTTGAATGAGACGTGTCTACGTACGTTGCAGGGGAAGAGACGTTTTTGTACGCTTCAGCTTTTTTTCGCCGTTTTCGCCGACCACCCTGCACCAACTCCGGAACGCAGCATCTCGGCTGGATCCGTCCCCCGACGTCAGACGGGCTCGTCCGTTACCGGGCCGCCGAGACGGAGGACACCGCTCCTGACATCACCGATGCCGCGCGCCAAGATGCCGGTGCCGCGCCCCGCGCTACCGTCCAAGGCAACCGTGATTCCGCCCGCTCCCGTGCACGACTGCACGTCCGCGTGCGGACGAACGGTGGAGTGGACCGCCGCGACCGCGAGCGAGTCCAGCGCGGCGGCAGAGTATCGCTTTGTGTTTTGGCATGGATGACCGCAGCCCATCCAACAACGGCTCTGCTCATGGTCGTGGTTGTGCGTACGTGTACGTAGTAGCTGAGCGTATCCCGTTCTCGTGAAGGCACGAGGAAAAGCCATGATGATTTCCCAGGACTTGCCACGGACTTGGTCGTGCTCGTGCATGTGAATCATGTGGCGCCCGTGTCCCGTACGGACGAGTGCTAATATTTTTCTCCACGCTAATTAAACCGCTACTAGTCCACCAACCCGTGCTCCCGCACGGGCTAATGTTTTTAGAAGCTATTGTATTTAAAAATTATTTAGAAATTAAACTCCTAGCTAATAATCAAAATTGTTTACCTAGTGCTCTCTTATTTTTCAATATTTCAACATAATACTTATATAGATATGTACCTATCTTTGTCCAGTTGTGATTGGTTTTTAATTAATAATTACTCAATGCACTTTTTCATCCATATTCATATTTTTTCCATTTTGTATGACACCTCCAATCCTCCATACATTATGTTTAGCATACAAATCAATATTTTTCATCGATTCCTCACATACATATATAAATGGTCTAAATGGTGGCACTCATCATGTGTATATACTTTAACTTAGTATTCTTATATTAACAATGACATAAATAGGTAATTTAAAATCATATATTAATTTACTTTTTGATATTTCTGTATGATGCACATGAACATAATTAGATTATGATTTAGGTGTTTACTTTAGGTTATTTTTAATAACGACATACGTGGATAACATAGATAAAATTTTAGAATGACATTTTAAGTTATACTTTATAATGATGTGTATTAGTAAATTGGATGAAGGTTATGGAGTTACTTTAGATTATTTTTTATAATAGCTAAGCTTGGTAATTGAAATATAGGTTTAGAGCTCGTTTTTGAATATTTTCACAATAATAGTGGTGGGTAACTTTTTAGAAAATATAATAGTGTTTGACATTTTTATTTTTTATTAGAATTTGTCTCTTTTTTCCAGCTTGTCTCGTGGGAACTAACACGGAGGCAACCCGTGCTCCCGCACGGGCTAATATTTTTAAATATATTGTATTTAAAAATTATTTAGAAATTAAACTCCTAGCTAATAATCAAAATTGTTTAATTACTACTCTCTTATTTTTCAATACTTGAAGATAATATATGTCATCGCTAGGACTATATGTTTTTCTTGATTAAGTTAGGTTATTATTTTAGGGGGATGTAATATTATCTCGATAGATGGCTACATGGATTAAAAATTATGGTTTGCCGGTGAATGAATAAAATGTTGTATTGGAAGACTTATTCATTGTGTGAATGTTGAGACGATCCAAGGTGTCTACCTATCGACAGCCCACAGGAACTTGTCACATTTAAAATAGAAAGAAAGCAGGGTGCTAGGAACTTGTCGCATTTAAAATAGAAATAAAGCAGGGTGCTGTACAGTTGTGTTTTCTACTTTTCCCCATTCATCAGATCACGGATAGGCATAGGTGAAGATATCAGCGGATGGTGCAGGTGTGCTCTGTGTTATCTCGCCTAGCATTTGTCGTATGATTCACTAATCACCCGTCCTGATTGCCTACGGTCGGCTCCTCGTAGCGGTCGCTGGCACTCGTGCGGATCTGAAAAGTCAGGTTTTGGAGAGTTGCTGCTGTAGCCGTCGTTCTTATGGATTTCCGATTCATCCTCAAGGATTCGCTTCACAGGTACCTTTTCTCTCTTCTTTTCTTCTGTATTATTGAATCGCAACCTGAGGTTTATACTGAATTATTGCTGAACTGGTAAATTTCTATGCTAATTTTTGCCGAAAGATTAGCCATGCATCTAGCAGCACACCTTATTTTTCTCTCTCATTCGATTTGGCTTGCTGCGGCCAAAACAGAGTCCGGTTTTTTGCCCCTTTGAAATTTCTTATTCGTAGCTATGTATTACACTGTTTGGATGTCTCCTATGGTCTAATAAATTCACATCTTCATTAATATTGTACAAATACCACTGTACACTGATTGCACCTATAATATTTGTACTTCTTCCAAGGTGGGTGTGTGGTTGAATTTCTACTAATACTTTTGCTGGACATCTTCTATCAGTTTATATCACTGCATAATAGATTTAAGTAATATTATAGGTTCAGCTAATTTGTGTGAAGAGAAACATGAAACACGTGATTTGGTATGTGGTACTTTGAAGGGCTGAACTACATTACGTTGTGAAGGCAGAGGTACATAGTGTGCTACAGAATTTCCTTGTAGACTATATTTTTTGCCATATTATCTTCTGGAGATTCTTCATCTGATATCAGAATCTTAAGGCCTTCTCTGCTTGTAACGCGAGACACTGCAACATACAGCTGTCCATGTGTGAAGACTTGCTTTGGTAAATAGAGTCCAACATTTTTTAGTGACTGCCCCTGGCTTTTGTTTATTGTCATTGCAAAGCATACAGTTATTGGATATTGCCTTCTTTTCAACACAAATGGCCATTTTGATTCGGTTGGTGACATGATGATTCGTGGGATGTAGACCTTATTTCCAATGTTTGTCCCAGTTATGATTTGTGCTTCGATGAACCACTTCCCTAGTTGTGTTATGGTCAACCTCGTGCCATTGCATAGGCCTGCACTTTGATTGATGTTCCTTAGCAGCATTATTGGTAGCCCAACTTTCAATTGTAATTTATGATTTGGTATTCCAGGGAATTTTAAGCTATTGAGGAACTCTGTTGGATACAACTGATCTTCACTTTCTTTTGTTGAGATGGCTTTGCATACTGTATCTGAGCTTAGGTATGTTGTTTCTTCATCTGGTATTTGACTCATTATGTAAGAGTTTATGTTGTCCACCATCTCATTTCTTGGGCATAGTATCGCTCTATCTTCTAGGTATGTTCTGTTACTGTAGTTCCTTGATAGATCAGGGTATGTGTTGTTTACAATTGTCTCCAATTCATCCTCTCCTTTCTGTAAAATCAAGTCTTGTGGTATTGTTATCCAAGCTTCATCATCTTTATCTCCTGCTAAGCCGTCTCCAATGCTTAATATCCAATCTGCAAATTCCTGTATCTTCTTCTTTTCTTCTGTTGAATTTGTAACTACAGTTAGGCGCATATTTTTTGTGAGCTTAATTTCTTCAAAGTGCTTCCATAAGTATGATCGCTTTAAGGATGCATCAATAATATGAGTTCTTCTTCCTTTTGGTATGACTGGCAAAGTTTGTCTGAAATCACCCCCCATTACTATTATCATCCCTCCAAATGGCTTGTCTTTGCTATTCTCATCTGTAAATCTTAGGATGTCTCTCAAGCTCTTGTCTAGTGCCTCAAAGCAGTGTTTGTTTGTCATAGGGGCCTCATCCCATAATATCAGTGATGTCTTGTTTAAAAGTTCTGCTAGTAATGATCCCTGCTTGATATCACACGTTGACTCGTTATTTATGTTCAGTGGGATGTGAAACCGTGAATGTGCGGTTCTTCCTCCTGGTAATAGAAGTGCTGCTATACCACTTGAGGCCACGGCTAAAACTATTTTTCCTTCAGATCTTATGGATTTTGTTATAGCCTTCCAAAGAAATGTCTTCCCCGTTCCACCATATCCATTGACAAATATAAGTTTGCCAAGTTTACTGTTAACTGATTGTGTTATTGCATCAAAAGCTTTCCTTTGATCAAGATTTAATTTCTGTAGTAGCTCCACACACTCTTTTTGGAGAGAATTTCTGTCATAGTTTAGCTCCTCATTCAGCAACCTATTTCTCAGACCCTGCATGACAGTGTTGTGTGGTAGTGGCATTCCATTAAAGTCTTTTAGAGATTTTCCACCTTTTCTTAGCAACTGCTCTATCTCTATTAGTGTAAGCTTCTTCTTTTGTTCTGGTTGTAGATGTAATCTTTCAAAGTTCATGAACCTCCTTTGGTGCCTCTCGATGTCCTCAGAAAGTAGTTCCCAATTTGATTCCCACAGTTTCAGAGGGTCCGTGACCTCACAGAATAGCAATATCGTGCAGAAAAGTTGTCGCATCTGGGTTGCGGAAGCCCAAAATGAAGCCTCTTTGATGCAATCGTCCCACTCATTGTCATCATCTAGTAAACCAAGGGCGTAACACGTTGATTTGTAGGTTTTGTGGATAACACCATCCACTTTTCTGATGTCTTTGAATGACTTGCATCCTTTCACAATGTTCAGCAGTATTCTCAAGTAGTACCTATCTCCACTTGCAGGATGGGCATAATAGATCCTGCCTATGGATCTTTTTCCACCACGTCTTGGCTTCCATTCCTTTTCTTTTGAGTGCCATGTCCACTTAGTTGGAAATTCTGCATATGTTAGTTCACGGGCATCTTCATGCAACCGATTAGCTGTCATCCATTCAGTAAAAATTGTTTTTTCTATGCCAGGGCGATATACAATCTCTTCAATATTAGTGGAATCAGGAAACACGACTACCTGTTCGTTTTCAAGATGGAATTGTAACCTTTGGACAGATGGCTCTCTATGCTGAAGTTCGAATCCAAATATATGCCACGATGCTTCTCCTGCTGATAAGTATCGTGCATCAAGGTACATTTGTATCTCATCATTCTTATCTGTAGCAGTCACTTTTGTAATAGCCATGTCATTCCCTTTGTGGATGTATTTGAATAGGTATTTAATAGACCTTGATTTATTGCACCATTCGATGTTTATGTGTGCTTGATACTTGACTATTAGATCCCTATTGTACGGAACAACATACCTGTTGTCCAGTTGCACTCTATCTTTTTCTATGATTCTCCCATCATCTCTTCTTCTGTATATTGGATATCCTTCTTCATCAACTGTTGTTTCCTGAGAGAACATCTTAGGAAAATGTTTTGAGCATTTACCATCGATCATGCATGGTGATTTATGGTTTGCTTCTCCACATGGTCCATGCATCATGAAATTTTCAACAGCCATATATCCTTCAAGGTCTTCATCTTTGTCTGGGCTCTGCTGATATGATCCTATCAATATTGGAAGGGCTGGGGTCCCTGTCATCTGGGTGTAGGAAGATCAAGATGTGTGCATGAGGAAGCCCTCTCTTCTGAAATTCAATTGTATAGACAACTGGAAAATAAATAATTTTTCATTATAGAATGCACCTATAATTCGGTAAGCCTGAAATAATATTCTATATAGATGATGGAGATGATATCATATATATATATGTACCTGCTACTGTGCGCCCAAAGCACATGTTTTTCTTTATGTCCTCTGTTATTAGTTAATGCAGCTTTATATGGAATACTCTATTGCAAATATCAGGACGGTCTTCAGGTTTCTGACCCGGTATGTGGTCTAACATGTACTGTATTTCAGGCCATTTTAGATTACATGTGAATGTGAGGAACAAATCCGGATATCCAGCCCAACGACATATTGCCATAGCATCCTGATAGTATTGCTGCTTATTTCTTGGACTTCCTGTATACGATGATGGTAGTATTATCCTTTTTCCTATCTGATCAGTTGTTGTGTCACCATTGTCAATTGCATCTTGCAGTCCACTATACAATTCTGTCCTTAGTGTGCCTTGATGTGTTCTGTACCAGTTGAGTCTCCACTGTTCAATGGAAGCTGCTGCGTCTACTAAGAATTGGAGGAATAATTTACCACTCATGAGCAGCACAGTTGATTGATTCAATCGTTGTTGGATGCGATATGCATAATATTCCATCATGGTGACACACTTCCTCTAATTTCCACGTCCCTCTATTTTTTGATATGGTATTCCAGATCTAAACCCATCCTCCCCATATGGGAAGAGCAATGGGTATTGCATAGACATGAAGCTGGGATGCAGTTCGGAAATTCTTTGGAGGTGTTTATCTTTATCTTGCACAATGATATCCCGTTCTGAAGGTTCATCACTTTGTTCTCCCAAAATGAGTGCTGCAATTTCAGAGGCAGTTGGCATGTTATATTGTCTTCCATCTCTTGTTCTTTCACCCAATAGTCGTATTTGAACATTTTGGAAATCTGTTTCTCTGAATCTGTCCCTTGCCATGCGAAATATTTTGACCAAACTGTTGTTCTCATCAAGCATCTCGAACAACTCAGATACAATGTTTTCATCTAATTGTTGGTTCTTTCCCTTTGAGGTAGATGCACGTATTCTATTTTTGACCTCATTTTCTGTATCATAAATGTACAGCTGAGCGAATTTTGGATCAGTACCTTCTTTGGGAAGTAATGTTCCAATTTGATGATAATTTTGGCCATTCAATCGAAAAACATAAGGTCCCCCACCTTGTCTATTTATCTCAGGGTTGATGTGGCCACCCATTGAAGTGAACGCAAACATTGAATTGTAGTATCTGATGTTTTGTCTATAGTTTGATGATTGCCCCCTTCCATAACGAAGTAGTTGCTCTAGATATGCTGGAGGCTTCTTCAGTGGCGGCAATTTTACTTTTCCTTGTTTACAGCAGAATCCAAATGTTGGCTTTGATTTCTTCCTATCATGCTTATTTCTTTCTTGATGCCACATTATAGCGTCACAATCTGGGCATATGCAAGTGGGTCTTCCAAAATTTGAAGCTTCATTTGGAGGATTTGGAGCTTTTCCTCTTTTTTGTGCTCGCAACATTCTTATTTTTTGTCTACATGATTTGCTTACCTGTCTTTTAGGAAAATCAAGCTTTTCTGATTGGTTCACCAATTCTTCCTGTTGAGGTTGTGAAGTAATTCTGATATCTTCATTTTGTTTGCTCCCAAAAAACCTCTCATATCTGCCACTACACCAAAAAGGGAGAAAATAATTTTTTCTCTTAGTGTTTAATCTATAGTTCTATTTAGTGAGTGAATATGATATGTTAATGTTTTATCAGCTACCTTTCTCTCCCTTCAATAGTTGTATTTGGCTGTTTTCTCTTTGATGCTTCTTTTGTCAGTTCATTCCTTGAATTATAATCAAAACAATATTATCAAGTTAGTTGTTAGTCATTATTACCGTACCACGATCAGGGATGTCATGGTGTTGTGAAATGAGTACCTGTGTCTCTCTTGTTGTATTTTCACATGGTGTAGCTCTGTACTCTTATCACTGGGGACATTCTGAAGAAAGGTACAGGGTTAAGTTATTTTGCATAGCATTGTGGTAATTGAGAAAAAAGAATGAAAGTGTTGCATGGTTACCTTTTTCCTTGACGTATCAGGTATTGCATTCATGGTTGTTGATATTTCAATAAATGACCTACAATATTTTGTACATAAAGATGAAGTATGACTGCATAATAGTAGTGTAATAAACAAAGCACGTTAGTACCTTTCGTTGCTTTTCTCTGGATCGTTTTGTTGTATATGAACATCATTGGAATCTAGCTTCAGATACTTGTTACTTCTCTTTCGATCCATAATGAGTTTCCTTTTCATTCGAGGATTTTGAGGCCCATGGTCATGTAGATCATCTTTGTAATTCCTGAAATGTATTTTGATTGATCAGTTTTATGTCAGAAAAATGGTGTAGATGATTCCTCTGTTTAGAACATTAGACCTGACAATGTCTTCATTATTTTTTTTCCTGAAAAATCAAGTAATAATTTTGTAAATATTCAAGAGATATATTGCTAGTCGAGTCAGTCATTAAAAATGATGGTGGAGGTATTGTATCCAAATTACTACCTTGGTTTTTTTGTGTTGTAGTATTTTTCTCCTCTTTGATCTTTTGTCTGTAGCACTTTCTGTTTGTTCCATCTTTGCCTGAGAAATAATGTATCGTGAGAAAAATTATACGGAAACATATGGGAAAAAACATATTGAATCTCAATGGTTTACCTTTCCTAATCAACCTTGTTGTATAAATCCTTTTTTCTTCCGAACTTGAGATGATGAAACAGATCTAAATCTGGAAGCTATATTAGTTTGCACTAAACTAATGGGATAAGTCTTTTATTTCCCTTTGATTTTTAGTTCTGGTTAGAGATGAAAACGTGTTTACCTGGGTTGATTGGGTAGGCCTGCAGCAGGTTGAAGTGGCTACGTGATTTGGTTTTGAGTCCTATAAAATGTGGAGTTGTTTAGTTAGTTTGTAGATAAAATATCTACATGATTTGGTTTTGAGTCCTATAAAATGTGGAGTTGTTTAGTTAGTTTGTAGATAAAATATCTTGGGACGTGTGCTAACAGCTTGGATTTGGTTCTGATCCTTTTTAAAATATATAGTTGTTAGGATATTCTCGTTAGTTTATCTGTCTTAACTGAAACAATAAATTGAATTTTTTGTAAGATGAAATTGTTATTTTATTTTTTGGTTCATGTAAGAATTTTTAATCATCATCTGAACTATCTATGTGTATAGCAGCCATCTTTTATATTGATTAAAGTGCACGTCCTGTGGTTGTGTCATATAGGTGTACCAACTATGAAATTATATTTTTGGGAAACTAATCGATTTAAGTGGTGCATAGTCTATTCAATATGGGCTTAGCATCGATCTAGCATGCCGACTCGATTCCTTCTTTATCTCTCTTTTTCTAATAATTGCTCCTTCTCTTTCTCTCCTCTTCCTCACGCCAGCAACAACTGCCCAGCTCCAATTTTCCTCCATGAGCCAACTACAGAAGGACATCTCTATCTCGTGCACCTCGTCCAACCAATCCACAGGGAACAAAGCAGCAGCAACATCTTCTCAAAGTTCGTTACTCCCTGTTCTGCAAGCAGCTACAACACCACCAGTCCCTCGCTTCTCCAAAAACCCAAACATCCGCACTCCCTCAATCCAATCCGCAACAGTACCATCAGCTAATCCATCAAATCTAACTTTGATTCCTCGCTTGAACAGCTCACCTCTCTCCTTTTTTTCTCAACTGAGTACAGCAACACAGCAGTTTGAGATCCCTATTCTTTGACACAAAATCGTCAAACACGATTACCTTATAGTGGGCATGCCGTGCCAGTCAAATGTTCACATGGCAGCCTCTGCGCTATTTAGTTTTGTCCACTCTGCGAACGAATTTTTCCCAGTGCACATGTGGTAAACACAAACTGGGTTGTTTTCTCTTTTAAATTACTGATCCCTAATAGTATATATTTTTGCTATTACAAAACTCTCCTATGATCAAATAGTACCTTTATTAATAGACTACAAATAATATTGTTAACTAATCCTATCTATTCTATTTTCTACTTCTTCCAAGGTGCTTGGGTGCTTTAGTAGCTTTTGAAACTTCGTTCGGACATCTTCGATCAAACATCTGATTGCAAATAGATTTAAGTAATATTATGAGGTTAGTTAACTTGTTTGAATTTAAAGATGAAAATTGTAATTGTATTATACATAAATAATTCTATACCTATTGTTTGTATTTTGCAGGTATTCTCCTAATCCTTGTTGACCTGTATGGAGATGTTTGCTTATTGTTCTTGTTGTCTTCGCTTACTTCTTTTACACCAGTTTCATGCTTGCTCTGCAAATTTTCAAATTATCGTTATTAATGCTAAAGATTAGTAAAGGTCAGACCACAGATGCGAATTGAATTACCTCTTCATCTGATACTTTCATCTTCATCTCCTTTGAGTCGCCTTCTTGATTTCTCCTTTTAAATTTCTGGATACTTTGTGTCTTACTGTCTCCATCAAACTCATTTGGTTCCTTCTCCTGCAAAAACTTTAAAAATAGTATTATATATCCGGTAACACTATGAACTATGATCTGATTTCTTCTTAGAGTATTTGTTCATCAACAGATGCGAATTGAATTACCTCTTCATCTGATATTTTCATCTTCATCTCCTTTGAATTGCCTTCTTGTTTTCTCCTTTTAAATTTCTGGGTTCTTTGTGTGTTACTGTCTCCATCAAACTCATTTGGTTCCTGCTCCTACAAAAATTTTAAAATAGTATTATATATCAGGTAACACTATGTAGTATAATCCGATTTCTTCTTAGAGTTTCTGTTCATTTGTGCAGTAAAATTCCTATTATCATAATGTCATCATGTTTTTGCATAATTTGCAAATATTGTTACACATACAGAAAAGGTTTTTTTTGAGGTAAACGTATAATAAATTTTTATGTCCATACCTCCTCATGGTTATGCCGTTCATTTTCTTCATCTGAATCTTCTATTTTACATATTCTCTTCCTTGCATTCGGTCTCTTAGCTTCCATGCATTCTTCATCTGAGTCTAGTACTGTAATTACATTTCTTTTTTTGTATTTCTTCCTTTGGAGGGTCTTCTTGTACTCACTGGCAGTAAAATTATCTTCGTTGTGACCCTTTAGCTCCCAGTCATTGGTGTGTCCTTCCTACCAAAATAAAAACCTTATCCAGTATTGAAGACCTAATTAACAAAATAGGAAAGATGAACCAATACCTGTGTAGTTGGAATTTTTTTCTTCATAACTTTTTTGCCTTTTCTTCCTTCTCGGTTAACTTTCTTTGGATTTGTTTTTATTCCTTTGCTTGAACCTTGGATATCACTAATAACCATCTTTGAGTTGTTGCCATCTTCTTCCTAAGATTGCATAAATTATTTAAGTGCTAAGGAAGTATTTACCCAAATACAAAAATGACATTTCTGTTTGTTGAAATACCGTTGTAGTAGAAGTGTTTGTCTGCATTACAACTTTTTTGCTTTTCCTTTTCAGCCGAACACCTTTCTTCAGATGTTTTTTTGACCTTTTGGATGAACTAAGGTTTTCATCTCCAATGACATCTGAATTGCTGATATATTCATCCTAAAAAAGAACTTGTCAAGTGTTAAAAAAATATTTAATAAAAATATAAGAGAATACTTTTGTTTATGAAGTACCTTTTTTTCTAAGTTTTGTACGGATATTTTTCTATGCTTGCGTTTTTTCTTGTCACTTCTTCTGGCATCTTCTTTTTCCTAAAAATTGTGAATTATCACATAGAAGAGTATATTAATATAGCCTAAGAATTGAACATATATCATTTTTTAATTTAATTGCAGTAGAGCACTTTCTAATGCATACTGATCAGATTAGATATTGCACTATCCGCTATTCCTTTAAAGCTTAGTCAGCCTGCAATTTTGCATGAATAATATTTTTTTGCATGTACTGTAAATAGAATGAACAATGAGAGGGAAGTGAGTATACTTTTCTAGCCAATCTTTCTCCAGTCCTTATGGCTTTTTGTACGAATGTTACTTTCTTGGTAAAAGAGTCATCAGTGTCTACCTCTTCATTCTCGGTAGTTATGGTGTAGCATTTGTCTGAGTTGTCTTCTACTTCCTACAAATAATCAAAAAGAAAATAAATGTAGGTTAGAATTTGTTTCATTGATATAGTAAAATTATTAAATATTAAGGATTCTAAAGAAAAAAGTGCAATAAAAACTTAATAATAAAGTGTTACCTTTTTTACACTTTCCATTCCAATTCTTGAACTACTCTTTTCTTTTAGAAAAAATATCTTTGAAACAGTATAATCTGGTCTAAAACTTGTCAAGTTGTACTCGGTCAATCTGAATTGAAAAATTAATGTTTGACCACATATTTTTTGAATTGATTCTGGTACCTCCTTACTATCATGATCAGCTGAGCTGATCATCGAATCTGCTGATTCATTAATTATCATTTCTGCTTCCTTGTCAAAAAGTACACAAGATGCACTTGTAGTCGGATCACTTATTTGAAGCTTAATTTTGAATCTGCAAACATTATTCTCCTATGAGAAATAAAAGTATTATAATGAGATTGTAAACTACTAAATAATTTACCGTGCTTTAGGTTCGGCTCTCTTGTCACATTTATTGCAATAATAGTGATCAAACTTCTTTTCAAGTTGCTTCTTACAATCGCCTCTACTACATGAGATGTAGTACCAACCATATGTTGCATTAATTTCATTTATTGTTGCTTCAACAGTAAATACCTTATCCTGAAAGTAGGAACAATACCATCATTATGTATGTAAGTCTTTAAATAGTATAGTGTGTAATGAACATACTAATCCATACGTGATTTGATGCTTCAAATAATATCAAATTTAATTCTTCTAAAGTTCTTCTGTTGTACTGCATTTGGTCTTGCAATGTCCCTTTTAGATGGTCCTCAATATGAATCTCTTTGACAATATTATCAATTGAACTAACATTTTTTATCATACAAAAGAATGTATCATGTTAGAGTGCATGCAACATAGATTAAAATAGAAAAATAATAACTAATTTTTCTCACCTGTCATGTGCATCCTTAGTTTCAGGAATAGGTAGATCTACATAAACTTTTGTTGCATTGGTTGACGATAGAGAATACCCTGAGAAAATATCAATTATTTATTTTCCTAGGAGGTTAGTTTGTTGAATAATTAATATTGGATAACTCATATTGAATAAAGACTTACTTCCAAATTTCCTCACAGTTGTAGATGTTATTGCGATGACATGGGATTTTGTCTCATCATCAACTTCCTCAACTTTGTCTCCCCAAAATCTAACTTTAACTTCATGATCACTACAAATTTAAAAGTGCATAATAATAAATATTTTAAATATCTAATCATGAAATTAATTATTTGTAGGGCACTATAGAAGATATTTTCTAGTTCAACAGAAGTTCTATAACATGCATGTAAACGTTGAAAGTTTCGTAGTTGTTTACTACAAAAGAAAAGAGAATTACTCCATCAGAAGCACAATATCACGGATTTTGGTAAATCCAAAGTTTGTCCTTGTTTCTTCTATCGGTCCAATGTGTGCTGCGACACCTATAACATCTATGAAACATAAATATGAATTATTATTAGATGGCTGTCGAATGAGTGGAAGTGTAAAAATTGAAAAGCCAGTAATGGTTTACCTGATAGGTACATGTCCACATTTATTCTTGCTGAAAGCATATCCGTGCTCATAAAATTGAAACTATACTTTGGAATGTCTTCAGTATCTTTGACCGTTTTTAGTGTAGTTGTGGGCAAGAAGTTGACTATTCTGTCATTTACCACTGGCCGATACTTCTGGGCTGCTGGTGTGATTCTGACATTTGCAATTGTGTACACATTGCCTTCTTCAATCAATGGTTTGAACTTATCCATATAGGCCTTATTGATAACACCGTGCATCATGGTTCCCTAATTTTGCATCATCAATAATAATTTGTAAACAAAAAAATATACCAAAAATTGCAATCAAAGTGAACATCTATCATACCTCTTGATCAATAAGGATCATGTCAAGACTTAATTGTTCGCCACTACTGAGTAAGGTTGCATTCCACAATCTGGTTACCCTTGCCTTGATGTTCCACAATTCCTTTCCCGGTCTAATTTCAGATAAAGTTTTGCTCACCATTGCAACTTGTTGAACTGCATAAGCAAAAGATGGTGATGGATTCAATTAGACTATTTTTCTATATAAAAGACATTATCTACAAACATGGAATTCAGTTACCTGCTGTACTACTACAACTGGATCTATGTATTGTTGGTTATTACCGAGTGCCAGATACTAACAGCTTAATTTGCGGGTTGGTGGCAAACTGCAATCTCTGGAATGTCGTTGTAAATATCTGCATGTGTTCGACAGTAGCAACTCAAGATTGTTATTATTCCATAAAAAATATAAATGATTGTCGTGATTGGCCATACTTAAATCTATTATTTTAATTTCGATACAAAGATGCGATAGGAATAACAGTTTGAGAACAATGGTGAGAAGCAAGTCATCTATACCACGTATGCAGGAGGCCATACAATAACAAATTATTTAATAGTACTAATATATTCCATGAAAAGTTAATCTAATTATAGAAGGGGAACCAAACAATCTGCAAGCTTGCATGCGACCGTGCGCAATGTTACTCCTCAATGAAAATAAACTCATATCTGCCTTTGAGAACAACTGTGAGAAGCAAGTCATCTATACCACGCGTGCAACAGGCCAGACAATAAACAAATGATTTAATAGTAGTAATATATGCTATGAAAAATTAATCTAATTGAAGAAGGGAAATCAAACAATCTGCAAGCTTGCATGCGACCGCGCGCACGATGAAAACAAACCCATCTCGCCTATAACTCTATTCTCATTATATTGATTATTTTCCTCTCCTATGACCACGGAGAAAGACATACAGAGAGATAAAGAGATTACAGTACTGGTAGATTGGTTAGGGCATTCATCTATGGAGATTATTCTATAGTAGGATGATTTAGAGAGATATTGGTACCTTTGGTTGATGGTCGTCTTCCTATGAGAAAAGACAAAAGACAAACTGAACCCCGTTGGAGCTCAGCGTTCTCGCAAGCTTGGTGCCTGTTGGATGGATCGGGAGAGAGAATCGCCTGCTTCTGAGCGCCGGACTCTGAATTTCCTGTATATATAATGGCCATGCAAACTAAGCTCCGGACTCTGAATCACCATTAAGGTCTAAAAATATTCTGACATTCACGTGGACATTTTAATCATGTGCGGCTAAGAGATAGATTCATTGATGTACGTAAAAGATATATTCTTGCTAACAGCTAGATTCATTGATGTATATCTCACGTTCACCTCATATTTCACGTCCGACAATTAAGTCAAATTACATGGAGATAAAGATTAGGGGGTTGCTTTAGTTTATTTTATATAATGGCATAGGTGGGTAATTTATATATAGATTTAGAGGGTTACTTTAGGTTGTTTTCATAATGGCATTGGTGGGTAATTTTTTTGAAAACATAATAGATCCAATGGCTATGGTGATTTAAATCTATATATCGATGGTCGGATGTTTTGCTTTTTTGTGAGAATTTCTAGGATTTCTCTTTTTTTTTAGAGTGTCCACCTAGGAATCCTAGGTGGCTTCACCTGGAGGCTTCAAAAGGAGCCTCCAATTAGTAATAGTAAGATTGCTTCAGCTGATGATCACAGTAAAGATTCCAAACTGTATCTTTACTTCCTCTGTTTTTTTTAAATTGTAAGTTATTCTAATTTTTTTCAAAGTTAAAGCATTTTAAGTTTGACTAAATTTATACGATTAAATACTAACATTTATGGTAACAGATAACAAATAAGTACTATTAAATTTTTCATTAATTATATTTTCATAGTATATCTATTCGGTGCAATAAATCTTTGTAATCCTCTCTATGATCAAATATAAAATGATTTCACTAAAAAAAAATTGAAATGATCTACGATCATTAGTCAAGTGCTCGTACAAACAATTGGCGGCAAAGCGTATCACTCCTTAGTCCTGACTTTTCTCTCGCAGCAGCCTGCTTTAATTGCTTGCACAGCAAGGCGCACGTCGTCCGCTGCAGCTGCTGGGCTGCTGCCGCGCGTGTAGCTTCACGACCAAGGCCATGCGACGGAGGTCAAACCCTGCGAATTGACACGACGGAGGATTATTCTGATCTCTCCTGATCGTCGTACTGATGCATGCAATGATGCGATGTCTAGAAGGTCAAACGTAGCTACGGGTGATTGGGAATTTGGAATTGAATAGTGCCGTGGCTCCTAGAAGGTCCGCGCAAGGACGTACGTAGGAGTACGCGCGGCCTGAAGGCGACGCCGTACTGCGGGGCGGCTGACCTGAATTTATTTTTGATATAATCTGGCCGGTTATTAGTTTGTACCAGCTGACCCTGACCAAAATTTTTAATCCCAAAACACTCGGTCTCTCGTCGTTAGCGGCTTAGCGCTAGTTGTGGCACAATGCGTCAGCGAGTCAAGCCAAAGCCACTGGGCTCTCCTTTTTTCCCCCCTCTCTTATGGAAGACCTTCTGGATTGGCACAGATTTGATGTCATTGCTTTCGTCATCATCTCCTGCCGGACAGTTCAGTACAGCGCTCTGCGCCGCAACTTCGATTACTCGTCGTTGCCACCCTTGCCACACGCACGAAGTCCTTAATAATCAGCAAAGGAGAGAATGGCTACCAATCTACCAATAAAGTCCTTATGTGAAGATTGGCGCAACGCAGCCAGCGATCAGTGCCCGCTCATTCAGAAACCAGAACCCGAACGGCTACTTGTCCGCAAGCCCCTGGTCCACGCATGACCTGTCGATTTCATCACGAGAAAACCAGGCAAGATCACAAGAGGGCTGGCCGCATGGTATATGCCAAAGCTGGCCATGGACATCGATCTCCGCATCTCACTCTGCTACTGGCCTAGTGGCCTGCTCGGCTGCTCCTGCGAAATGCACTCGATCTCGGATTTTAGACGGATTTGGGTTGCGCATGTAATGCCTGCTGACTGCTGTGTCAGTGGAGGCTGAGCTAGCTAGCACGCTCTTGCCTGTTCCTTCCCTGAACCCCTTCTCATCAGTCACTGGTCAGTCTGGTTCTTCGTCGCGCGCCTTTAATTTGCTGACCAGTGACTGATGCCTAAGATACGGCCACGCTAATCCTAATCACGCCACATTTCCTTGAGAGATGTTTGGTTTACTGCCAGTTACCACACCTTCTTAATTAGCTTCCGACTCCATGTGCATCAGATATGTTTTCATGACCTACTTCTTCACACTAGTGAATTGTGACGCTCATTATGTAGTATTTTTTTTAATGTTGGGACGCCACAACCTTACTAAAAATATGACGATGTTAGACATCAGCTAGATTGGCCTAGCTTTTAGCTTACACTCTTACTTTAGAATGATGTCATAGATAAGTAGCGGCATTACAAAGATTCATCGTCATCGATCGACTTTACTTCCTGTATGCATCAGGTTAACTGGGATCATTTGATTATTCATGGGAGCGTGTAAACTTCACACCACAGACTTTGTAACGGAAAGAGATAGACGATCTTTGGACTTTGGATTAGGATGGTAGGTGAAGAAGGTGAGGGACCATAGTGTCGGCTTTCGTCTAACTTTAGGCAATGGGAGGTCTTTTGGGTCTTGAAAACTTGGTTCGATGTGACTCCGATGACGAAGACCCACTTTGACAAGAAGGGCAAAGTTAAAGGTAGCTCGGATCGCCGTCGCGGCCCTGTTTACGTGATCAAATCTTTCCTCCAAGATTTAAAGAGCAAAGTCTCCAGCATGCCTTTTGATCGACACTCGCGTTGTCGCATCGGCATCGACAGTTTGCGAGCCACAGCACTCATGATGTCGTCCACTTAGGATTTAGGAAAGTAACAACTAAGGTGTTTTGGCTTCGTTCCAACACTCGCAAAATTAACAGCAGAGGTTAATAAGACGCATGCATTTCACCCTCCTCTGAGCTAAGTAAGGTGAGGAGTCTTGGGCATCGTGTCTCTCGCACATTGCGTGTGTAGTAGCTAGGAGTCTAGCAGTGTCAATTGTCATCAAAGTCTTGAAAAAGAACCTAGCTGCCAGCGAAAGCGCGCAATAGAAAATGTTCCAAGCTTTGCACCAAAAGGGGTCATGAACCGGCCACACGTTCCACGGCCTTCACGCTACACACGCAGCCTAGCTCTCGCGCTCCGGCATCGGTAGGCGGTAGCTGGTGTTGACGTCTTTGCAGGCTTTCAGCTGCTATGTTCTTGAGCCTCGATTGCCCCTAGAGATCGCGTTGCGCCCTGAAATTCTCAAGCGTTACTGACGAGAACTACGCAGAAGCAAAAGAACTAATTAGTACAGAAGAATAGAAGCTGATATGAAAATTGAACATCCCTATTACAGTATCCAGTACGAATACCTTAGAAGGTGCCGTCGACGCCGAGATAAAAAAAAAATTCAGAGTTCGAATGGCTTTGTCTGCCCCGGACCTGGAACGGAAGAAAGCACACTGCGCAAAGGTTGCACACTGGCCTGGCCTCCACATTTGGCTTTGAACTTGCCTCCAGGACAGGTCCTGGGGAAGGGACAAACAGAAGTAGATGGGACACGCGAAACGTAATGCGCGCTGCTCTGCCGGAGCACTCGCGCCTGAATGAGTCATGCTTGCAGCCTGGAATATTCACGGTGGTGCGCCCATGCCCGTATCAGTGCTGGCAAGCTTTGGTGCGGTGATGCACTTTGGAGTTTGGATCAAGTATGTAATCCCGGCTTTGCTTATTGGTGCTCGCACATTTCCGTCGCATTTTCGTTTGGATTTGTTCGTTTTCGTAATCATCACATGCTTTTTTCTGTTCGGGAAATAAAAAGTTCATTTCTAAGGGCTGCCAAAATCTAGTGCTAGCTGGGCCCAAAACACTCCAGTGGGCCGTGGATGATGATGATGCATTGATGATCTCGTACGACCGAGCCAACGGGCCACAAATGGCCATGAATTTGCCTCTGATAATCTCCAGGAAATGCGAATCCGATCGTATTCGTCTCTTCCTCACTCTAATTAAGAGTCTAATCTACTGATCCATGGGCCCATCTCTCCAGACTCCACAGGAGTGGATCTGTCACCGACCACAGGGCTCTGGTGAGCTGGGCATTGATCGAGCTAGTGGCAGCGGATGGTGAAGTGCATGATCGGAAAATAAAAAGCAAGGAGTATTAGCACAGACAACTTGGCGGCCAAGACGCCAGGTACATTTGTGGTACGTACAAGAAGCTGACTTCCGTCGTTCGTTCCTTTGCAAACCACGTCGCACGCTCCCATGCGTGTTGCTTGGCAGCCAAGGCTGCGTCTGCGTGGAGGCCAAACCGTGTGATTCTAATTAGTTTTTGTTTCGTGATTGTCATACCTGATTGAATGTTAATTGTGATACTGCTACTGCGGCATCGTATCTGGAAGCAAGATCCGGCATGATGCTCGCTAACCATTTTTTAATCTAGTCAGATAGGGAATAGTTGACTCTCTAATTATGTGCTGGTGTGATAAAACATTTTTAAATTTGTGCCTCTTTACTTGACCAAGGAAGCCCACGGACCACGGCCGGCCTTGAATTTGATCTCGATCTCGAGGCAACGCGCGATCCCCCGTCGATTATTTAGCTGCAGGCTCCGCCGCCCGCTCGCCAAAGCCGAAAACAAGCACGAGCCTCGCCGTCGCCCGTCGCGTCGACCACATCGATCCACCCGTCCATGGAGACGGAAGCCGTGGCGCTACCGGAGGACGCCCTCGCCGGCGTCTTCCGCCGCTTGCCGCCGCTCCTCCCGCACCAGCTCCCGCGCTCGGTCCGCGGCATCTTCATCAACTACATCGACCACGGCCGCCCGCACCTCTTCGCCCGCCCTTCCAGTTCCACGGCGTCGCCTCCGGCGACGAGCCCGGAGATCGACGGCCTGCTCAGCTTCATGCCGAACGACCCCGGGACGGACTGGTGGTCGGTCATGGACCACTGCGACGGCCTCCTCCTCTGCAGCGTGGAGCGGGAGCGCCGGCTCTGCGTCTGCAACCCGGCGACGCAGCGTTGGGCGCTGCTTCCTCCGCCACGCGCGGAGGCTATCACTATCAGCCGCTACGCCGGCGCGTGCCTCGCGTTTGATCCGGCGGTCTCGCCTCACCACGAGGTGGTCTTGCTCCCCGACGTGCCGAGGAAGCCGATGCGTCCGGATAGCTGGAAGGTGCAGAAGAAGCGGCCGCGGCGCCGACAGCAAGAGATACACGAGCCGTTCTGCCTGGACTCGTTGTTCGCGTCGCTGGATGGCACGACGTTAGTTGCTGAGGATACGACGCATGGAGAGGAATTTCAAAGGGGATCTCCGCCGCCGCAAGTGTCACCTGATCTATCCATGGATGAGGAGGACAGGGAGCCTGATGACCCATGTCGGTTGATGGAATGGCCGCCGTCGCCATTCCGGCTGGATGTGTTCTCATCAAGAACAGGGCAGTGGGAGGACAGGTCCTTTGTCCGGGAAGGCGAGTCGGTTGGGACGGTCGAGGACATGCGGTTGGATGTATCGAAACGGATGGGGTCGACAACACGCCGGCGTTGTGCTGTGTTCCGGCAGAGAGTGCTCTACGTGCATTACCATCGTGCTTTCATTATGAGGTACGTCTATGCAGAATCCAACGCCACACAAGTACCTTACTCTGTTACTTATACTACCTCCTAATTTTGATTCCTCTGTTACTTATACTACCTCCTAATTTTGATTCTTTTTCATGTGCAAGTAAACTAATTATAGCTTATACATTCGAAATGTGTTTTTTACAGATTAGCATTGTCAGATGGTAAGTACCGACTAATAAAAACACCAACAGATGCTGACAATGTGAAGCCATATCTAGGGAGATTAGCAAAGGAGGTGTGCTTCGGAATTGTTCGTGAGGGTCACTTGCGGGTTTGGGTCCTCATCGAATCAGGTGAGAAGGCAGAGTGGGTCTTGAGGTATCAAGATGATCTTCGCCACTGTGCCCACCATTCAAGATCACTCTATAGAAGTGGCACACTGATGGCTGGACCTTGGACAGTCATAGAAGAAAATAATGTCAATGTGCGCGGCAGTGATGACAAGGCTGAAACTCTGACAAAAGAAAATTTGGAGTGGGACTCTGACAACGATGATATCTTGTCAGTTGACGTCAGAAGTGAGGAATCCTACTGGGGCATCTCCTTTGACATTCTTGGATTCCATCCGTACAAGAAAGTTGTCTATTTGACTGAGCCCTTCGGAGTATTGGCCTATCATTTGAATACATCAAACGTTCAATACCTGGGCAACTCACGTCCAAAATGCTATTACCGCAATTATTCGAATGGTATTTATGAATCATTTGTGTACACTCCATGTGTGATCAGGGAGCTTCAAGAAGACAATATATCCTGGTAGTTCAGTTGTCAGTACCGGGGGTCACTACAACGAAGGCAGTTGAACTCTACCGTACCGTGTGATGGTGTCTGTCGTCATTTTCATGTACCCCACCGTTACGTGATTAATTTTCGATTGATCACGAAAATAAAGCATTTGTTTGCCCATTCTAATCCCTGCCTCAGAATTTTCTTTAAAAAATTTGTCTCCTATAGCTATGACAGTATCCAATTATTTAGTGGAAAATTAATCTTTTTAGGGGGGCCTGACCTAGTTTATCCTGGTCAATTAGTTTGATCGAGCCCACGCAACAGGCGGCAGGTGGCCACGAGTTTGCACTCTGATCCTGGGAATGCGCATCTGATCGATCACTCAGGTTGTGTTTGGTTGCCTGGCTAAGTCCCTGACCAGGCTAATCTAATGTAGCTTGTGATTGTTTGGTTGCCTGTCCAGAGTACATAGCCAGGCCAGCGCAATGCAAAAAAGCATCTAAACCAGGCTACACTAGTACGCCCGAATAGCTGAGCCAGGCTAGATCTTAATCAGACTAGATCTAAGCCATGTAACCAAAACACGTACTCATTCACTCGTACGCGCACCCGCACGCGCCGCCGCCCGCTTGTCAAAACCTAAGCTAATAAAGCGCTTGCCTCGCCGCCGCATTGCTAGCTTCCATTCCATCCATGGAGACGGAACTGATGGCGATACCGGACGACGCACTCGCCGACGCCCTCCGCCGCCTGCCGGCGGAGAGCCTCGCCGCGGCACGGTGCGTGTGCAAGGCGTGGCGCGGCGCTGTCGACGACCGCGGGCTGCTGCTCCCGCATCTCCTCCCGCACTCGGTCCGCGGCATCTTCATCAACTACATCGAGCACAAGCGCCCGCACCTCTTCGCCCACCCCTCCCCGACGTCACCACCGGCGAGGCCCAAAATCGACGCCATGCTCAGCTTCCTTCCCAACGACACCAAGGACGCGTGGTCGGTGATGGACCACTGCGACGGTCTCCTCCTCTGCGACATCAATCGGGGGCGCCAGCTCTGCGTCTGCAACCCCGCGACGCAGCGGTGGACGCTGCTTCCCCCGCGCGGCGCGGAGGGCCTTCTCGGCTGCGCCGGCGAGCACCTCGTGTTTGATGCGGCCGTGTCGCCGCACTACGAGGTGGTCTTGATCCCCGCCCTGCCGCAGGAGCCGGTGCGCAAGAAGCAACGGCGTGAGCTGCCGTGGCACCAAGAGGTACGCGTGCCAGCGTCATTCGAGGTGGAATGGACAGTGCCGCCGCTGCCGCCGCGGCCACCTTCTGTGCGGACACCGGATGAGGACAAGGAGGCCGACGACGACCCGTATCGCTTGATGGAGTGGCCACCGACGCCATGGCAGGTGAGCGTGTTCTCGTCGAGGACGGGGCAGTGGGAGGATAGATCCTTTGTCCGGGAAGGCGAGCCGGCTGGAACGGTAAAAGACACGCGGTAGGAACTACGGAGGTGTGGTCGATGCGGCGGCGCTGCGCGGTGTACCGGCAGGGAGCACTTTATGTGCACTGTCAAGGTTCCTTCATTATGAGGTAAGAATGACTTCTATGAAGACCATGATGTTTTTTTTTTGGCGAGTAAAGTCCATGATCTTAAACACCTCCAATTTGATCCTTTTGTTTTCTTTTACACACATGGCAGCTTAGCTAGTTTACTGTCAGCAAAATACATGATGGTTTTATTATGTTATATGCTTCGTGCATCACCTTTACTAGTCTAATTTTGATGTTTCAGAATAATATTTTATTGTACATATTATTTTTGGTAAAGTGTTCGGAGTTCGATGTGGTACTGAATAAAAATTATGCAGATGAACATGCAATTGATATGGATGGTATACATAAAAAATAACGTGCTAATTCCTTATTCGTTTTACATAAATTAAGGCCTTGTCTCTTGTTATGTTTCAGTCACCATGCACCATCCACTCAAGTGCTAGAGTTTTAGTGATTGTTTTGTGTTCATGTTTCATGATCAAATTTAGATTGTTTAAATTATTTAAGTACTGCCATTGGTGAATGGACATATTAATAGTTCTTCAAAAATAAATGCTCACTTGCAGCAACAACAAACATTGCGAATGTAAAACCATGCCTAGGGAGATCAGGTAAGGATGTGTGCTTCGGAATAGTTGACGGCGCCCAACTACGTGTTTGGATTCTCCGAGAATCATGTGAAAAGATGGTGTGGAACTTGAGGTATCAAGGTAATCTTAGCTTCTATATCCACTATTTAGGATCACTCTATGACAATAATAATAGCCCTATTCGCGGACCTTGGATCGTAGAAGAAGATAATGTTAGTGTCCATGGCAATTATGGGGACAAATGACAAACCTATACAAATTGAGGGTTTTGAATGGGACTCAGACGACGACGATGTTGTTTCGGTTGATAGTATTGGAGAGGAAGAGGAAGTCTTTTGGGGAGACTTTTCACACATTCTTGGCTTCCATCCATACAAGGAAGTTGCCTTCTTGGCTGAACCATTGGGAGCAGTGGCCTATCATATGAACACATCAAAAGCTCAGTATCTAGGAAACTCACGCCCAGATTGTTACTTCCACAACAGTTCAAATGGTATATATGAGTCATTTGTGTATACTCCTTGTACAATTGGGGAGCTTCAAGAAGGCAACGTTGTCAGAAGCTCTCCCAGAAGATTGTTATCGGGTATCTATGGAGAAGGCAGTTGAACAATAGCAAATTATGATGATGTGCTCATGTTTGAGCTTGGCTCGTTCTCTAGTTATTTTTCAAGCATTTGTCACTTCGTTTTGTTATGAGTCATATGCCCGTACTTTAAAACAATATAATTTTCCTTTTATTCGTGCGTTTGGGCTATCCTTGTAATTGTAATAAAAACAAAATTAGTGCACAATTTAATTTACTTTTAGAACTGGGTCTGCCCGTAGCATGACTTGTCATAATTTTTTTCCCTGGATCCAGAACGATTATCTAGTCATCAAAAAGCAATGACTTTTACCCTGAATGAGACCACCGTGTTAGCATCGCTTAACCTCTTACTAGTTAATAAGTTGAAGCTGATTTTACTGATAGGCAGGAGTTCAACACCTTCGCTTCGTGTGGATGCACGCAGCACCAAGTGGGAAAGAGCTGTCACCAAGTGTGCAAGCTTCGAGTTTGACTGATGGAGCCTACTTTGCTGCTGGCATCAGCGGAAGCACCGCCATGACTTGAGGTGGTATTCCGAGCAGAATGGCCGTCCCCGGAGCGGCTGCTCGCCCGCCTCCGCGAGGACGCCGCGCTTTGGCGACTGGCACTACCGGCCCGATCCGTCAAGCCGATGCCGCCGTAACCACGTCTTGGTGCTCTGTTCTCTGCCTCTCTCCAACATGTAATCAAACCAGCGAAGAACTGCATGAACCAACAGCACACCAACCTTCATGACAGAGCTTTGGGCCCCGTCAATCTAATGGTTTCTGGGGATCTCTGGGCATCTGTGCCTCCGGCAAACTGGGGTTATCAGATATGGTCATCTAGGATGCTTATGTAGTTATGTTCAGAGAGCTGGTTACTTTCCTCTTCAGAACAAGTCTGAAAAGATTGTCAGGTGACAGTGTGTGCCAGCAAATACTTTGTGAATGACACGGTGGTATTGCACTGGGATGCAAAGGGAATAGTTCAAAGAAATTCAAAACTTGGAGCAGCTACACAACAGATACATTGATGAATCGAAATGATTTCTGGTATGTAGTTACTATATTTCTTCAATGGCCTAGAGTGGAATAACTAGTTGCTTGAGCCATGAGAATATGGTATGATTACACTCGGAATAATACAGGTCCTGCATCATGCTTTGTTCATTTTATTAGCACGATTTCCCCATCATCCATTGAAAGCCAAATCATGGCCACGAGCTTTCGCAATGGAGCTGTTAGTTAAGGCTCCCAATGAACGGATTTGGAGGATCAAAACTGGTAAAGTTGGCAAGGAACTAACTGTGCAGTAGCAAAGGCAAGTAGAATTTACTATACAGACCAGGAGAAATTTCTACGTCTATGAACAAACCATAGTCACATAAATTGCCAATGAGCAGTCCAGACACACTGATGCCACTGAAGGCCTTTATAAATTTGTGCAACAGGAATACAGGATTAACACTCAACAGCCTGCAATTCAATAGTAGTTTCAAAGCCTATCGGTTCAGTCTTCACTTAAATTAGCTTGCAGTATGCAAATTTTGAACACCTGAGATATGAATTCCATGTGTCATTTGGTACCAGCAGTCCAGCAGTTCCGACAAGACTACCAGCAGTGGGGTCAATCTTCACATAGGAGAATAGAACCAAGGAAGAAAACTAAAGGTCCCTGCAATTTAAATCCATAACATATATGCCATACATCTGCCATGTGTGCGGTGATCAAGAGCGCGGGAAGAAGCAGCCAAGCAGGAGGTAATGCAGTTCAGCTAGCAAGCTTGAAGGCATCGATAAATAGGCCATATGTGAAACCCATCTTGAAATTGTTGAGGAGTGCAATGGGAAAAGTAACTTTAGGCCGGCTGTAATAGAACTTAGTCACATACTCCGCCAGCAGGACGCAAACAACTGCGGCTATAACATCATTCACACCCAATGCACCAAAAGACAGAGAGATTGTCTGTGCGACATAAAAGCCACCCAGCAGAGAGATGCCACCAAAAAGGGTTCTTCTTGATCGGCTTCTGAAATAGTTCCTTGACAGTTCTGGGATGATTCGGATGATGTCAACAAGCCTTCGACGCCCATCATTTCCTTGCACAGCACGGATTCTGAGATATTTATAAGAGGATCTCCGTGGGAAGTTCCTATAGCTCTGCGATAAAAACCTTGGCTCTGCATATAGCCCATAGCTAGGAAGACCAATGGAAATAGAATTTGAAACACCTGTCATTGAGATGTTTGCACTGCATAGACACAAAGTTTTTTCATCAAATAAACAGCCAAAATAGATGATGCTATGCATATATAGCAACGCTTTCCAGAACACAGATACAAGTGGGAAAGGAAATCATTCAGGCTAAAAAAAGATGGCATGCACAAGTAATATAGATGGATCAGAATGACTGGCTGATTACAGGTGCTATTTTTGGTTGTGCATTGCTCCAATGATATAGATATACAGTGTGCTTAATGATACTACTACCACATACCACTCTATCAAGCTATTTCCAATAGCTGATAATGCTAGCCCTGACGAGGTGCATTATAGAAATTCTTAAATCCTAGTTTACAGTCATTACACACATCAAGAATAATGGGAGTAACCACTCAAAAAAAGAATAATGGGAGTAACAGATTATTAGTCAACAGAAGAATGTAGTAGTTCACATCACATAATTATACTCACAATGTAAACTAGCTCTTAGGTTCCACGTGTATTGCTTCCACAATAAACTAAACCTAAACTGCAATCTGGACTGTGAACAGCATACAATATTCTGAGGAGAAAAAACAAGGCACTATCTTTCCATACGGATACGGTGAGTTAGCATGCAAGATCAACTCCAACAGCGACCGTCACAATTCACGAATATGGAAGAAAAAAACAGTAATACACTAACAAATTCACCAGTAAAGTGTCTAAGGTAAAATACAGAGCAAGCTTAAAAAATTAACAAAAACTGAATCCTGAAGGTCACATCTCCAGCATCTGACCATATCACTAAGAAATAACAAAATAGAAAATACGGCAACATTTTTATTTGAATAACACAGACTTTGGCTCCTATGTACCACGAAATTCTCCACTTCCATCTCAAACAATAGCATTTCTGTCGCTTTGGGACTAACACTCTAACAGGTTAAAGTTGGACAAAACTCCCTCATCAAATACCCATATTGTCTTCAAATAATTAAGTGCTTCAGAGTATTATTACATAAGGAAAGCATATTACTTTCGAGAAGCCTCTTAGTTTCATCCACATAAATAAAATGATTCTCAGAAAGGAAGAACCAGTGGCAGACTTCAATTGGGCCCTAGGGGTCAGATCTGGAAAAATGTCCACGGGTTGCACACTCCATGGCTGGCGCCAGGAAAAATTTTCTGGCACAACGCAATCACTGTACCAATTGTAACAGATCATATGTTTCACAAGTTGGAAATTAGGCTAATTGGCTTTGTTCAAACCAAAACATCAAGACCTAACATGGTAAGATTACATAATTCTTAAAGAAATTTACAGCGAAACAAGACATTCTCATACTTTCGAAGTGCTTGATTACGCTTCCACATACAAATACTTCATCTTTCTGTAGTCCAATACTCTAATTCGAAAAAATCTGCTAGCGGAATCGAGGGGAAACAATGCTAATCAGCTAATCACCAGATTTAAATACACGCCAAGGAGAGGAAGAGGGGAGGACAAAACCTCGCCGCCGTCTATTGCAGATTTTTGTTCTCGCTCTCCCGCCCTCCCCTCGCTGCCCTTCGCCGGCTCTGGCCGCTGGGCGCTGCCCGGCTGCGGCGTCTCCTCGGCTCCCGGCTGGGGATAAGCGGCAGTGCACGGACGGGAGTCCCAGGCGTCGAGCACTAGCGATAGCGAGCCACACTAGCATACTCACGCTGCATCGTGTGATGTGTACCACTGGGCCACAGCCCACGGGGGAATAGAAGGGGGGCTGGTTCGTGTATATGGGCAGCGCACGGTGGGGACGGCCGGCAGCGCTCCCACGGCTCCGAATGGCAGCAGCACCGGTGGAGACGCTGAGCGCGGATGCGAAGGGCAGCAGCGAAGATGCAGCGTGGTGAGGGCGGAGCGGGGTGTCTGCAGGGCACTAGCAGCAGCAGCAGAGTAGCGGCGTGGAGCAGCAGCAGGGGCGCAGCAGTTGCAGTTGCTGCGGATGCGGCGCAGCTACGGGAGAGGTGGGCGGCGAGGGAGCAGCGCGGTGGTGTTGGAGCCACAGAGAGGCGGAGGAGGGAGCAGTCAGCGTCTCAGCGATATTGTGCGGCGGAGGAAGAGATGAGGATTGGATTCGGTAGATAAAGGAGAGGAAAAATGATAGAAAATAAAAGGAGGGAGAAAATAGAAAAAAAAGGCGGAGGAAGGAGCAGTCAGCGATATTGTGAGGCGGAGGAAGAGATGAGGATTGGATTCGGTAGATAAAGGAGAGGAAAAATGATAGAAAATAAAAGGAGGGAGAAAATAGAAAAAAAGTGGAGAGAGAAAAATGGAAAAAATAAAATAAAAAAAAGAATGAAAGGGGACAAATTTAATTATTGCTTAATCTATAATTATTTTAACCATTTTTTTTATTTTGCATGAAATCACACTGTAAATGGATGAAATTGCACTATAAGCACATCAGATAGTTACGAGTATAATGGACATTTTACATCTTTCACCCATTCAATTAAAAGCAGAAGAATCCGTCTTACCCACCGCTTTTCCGAACAGCTTTAGTTGTACCAAAGAAACTACTTCTGAGAAGCCACATCCTAAGTTGTTTTCGGCATCTCCAGTGCTGCTTCTGAGGGCCAGTTTGGCAGGGCTCCAGCTCCAGTTTCTCCTGCGGCTCCAGCTGAAATCCTACCAAATATTTTGATAAAAAACGACTCCACTCCTAAAACACTAGAGGAGCCGAAACCATTTTATATGAAAAAACCGGAATTAAAAAAGTATCTCCTCCTGTCCAAGAGGAGCTGAACCCTGCCAAACTGATCATAAGAAGCTGCTTCTGTGCCGCATGGACGCACACGCAGTGCACGAGGTCGTATTCTCGTGTGCTGGTGGCATCGTGCGCGGCATGCACACTCGGCAACCATGAATTGTTTTCGGTGGAAAAGCAGCCCTACCAAATATGCCTTCTTTTACTCCTCGCCGCATGCCCACAGCCCGGCGATGGCGGCAGCGCACAACCACACAAGCAGAGGCGAGCGAGGGCGTAACCAAACCGTGCCTCACGTAGGCGAGCGCTGGGCGTCGAAACGTTATCAAAACAAAAACGTGCGCGTCGGTATCCGGCGTCAGCTGTCTCCGAAGCGAGGTGAAAAGGGCACGGTCATAAGACATTTAAGACCGATAACGAAACCTGTTGTACGTACGTGGGAAGAGTACTCTTCTAACTTTGATTCGTGTACAAGTTGGTCTCTTGGTACACACATGCATGTATCAGCTACTGCACATGTAAATAATCGATCAGAGGAAATAACCGCATAAACGGGAGAAAACTTCAGAGGCCAAATGCTTCTTTATTTCAGCATTATAGTAACTGTTTTGAGCTTATAACAGCATCTAATAGGAAGGCTACTCAGTTACATAATACACGCTTGTATGGTAGGAGATCCACACCTCTCGTACAGTATTTAAGGATGACCGTTGATCTCTGCATTTATTTTTGACGCTGGATCGTCAGCAGGCTCACACGAAATTCACGTACAGTGAAGTCATGACGTCCTTGAGGATGTGTGGGAGGGTGTAAGCATCTTCGCGCTTGTATACGAAATCCATTGTGCGTGCAATATTGACCACCTTTTCCAAAACTGCCGTGGGATGTTTCTGCTCGAGGCATTCTTGGACCATGTCCATCCATGCTTCTTCGACTATTTCTCTGATCTTCTTGTTTGCCTGAGACACCGTGAACCCATACTCTTTCATGCAGGTTTGAACCGTGGATGCCACGTGATCCGAAGCTTGCTCTCGCTTCAATGGGGAAAAAGGGGGTAATGAGAAAGGTACTTTCGTGAAACTATGACGATTCTTATTTTTCCTTTTAATAGTAACAAAAAAGCACACTTCCGTTGTTTTACCTGTATTAATTTTCAAAAAGTGGAAAAATTGCCAGACGTTTTGAAGTACATGAAGATATAGTATGCACTAAATATTTATATATGATTATTGAAATAAAATGTCTATAATATTAAAGTGTATATGTTGAGTGAATTCGTACCTCATGTGACACGATGTCATTCATAACGCGCCCGATGATACAGAGACCTCTAACAATTTTTGGATAAGTTCTTGTCCACCTAATTGCCTCACTCGTAGCCACATCACCCATTGAAATGAGTGCAAAAGATGCTATTTGCATACATCCACTGCTAGGCACAGAAAGCTGTAGGTGCTCTTCGACCTTGGTTGGCACATAGTGTTCGTCCCTCCATTTCACCTCGGCACGGTAGTTTTTGGCAAGGTCAATTACCTAAGTATGCAGATGGTACACAATGTTAAAACCTAATATGTGTTGAAGATTGGATATTTGGCGGCATGCACCTGTACCATTCTTGTATACGTTTTTTACCAGTTCTTTGACCAATTCAGCGTGCTTGTTGTTCTGAAATTTTAAGTCTTCCTCGATTCCATTTGTACTGCTAAGTGTATTGAGGTAGAACTCCCTCAGGTGTTCTGGGAGCTGGTCAGTGGCCTGTTCATCCCACCTGTCAATAAATTCATGCACATATTGTAAATTTCGTATGAGAGCGTACGCACGTAAATCCCAATTTATTTTCTCAAGATGATGTGAGCTAGGCCAACCTTTCCAGTGCTGCAGTGAAGACGTTGCTTTCCTCCGTGGTGCTGTAATTGTCATAGAAGTCGTCAAACAAGGACGCTAGCATAACCAGCTTCGTCAGCATTATCCTGGAGTACGAGTAATAAGGCTCGTAAAAAACTCCCGTCATCCAAAAATGCACCTCTGCCAGTCTGTCCCGGGCGAACCCTAAATCTGTCACCGACTGGAAGTTCTTCCACCACCTACGGCGCAAATCATGTATCATCAATAAGTAAATGCAATTAGCACATTAATTGCACGACATAAGTATCATCAAGTTGTTTTAACTTTTAACGTAGTTACATTGTAAGAGCCTTCAGCTCCTCGCAGTAGATAGTCTGCAAGATGTTGTAGTCCAGCTTGGCAAACTCCAGCATGGTCTCATCTCGCGCAGCCTTCTTCTCGTAAACCGAGATGAAACGCCGTGCCTCGACCCTCTCGACCCTCCTGAAACTCGGCGTCTCCAGCGTGTACCTCACCTCTTCCGCCACCTCCGGCTCCAAGCTCTTCATCAGAGACTCCAGCCTGCTCCTGGCGAAAGCGATGGCGCTGTCAAGCACCTCCTCGCGGCGGACCCTGAGGTGCGCCGCGTCGAACAGCATCAGCAAGCACTTGACGTCGTCGCCGGCTGCGAAGTTGCCTTCCTCGTCTCTAAACTTGGCAAACACATCTGCATTACATTTTTAGCGATCACTAGTTTGTTTAACATCCATAATTAATAATGTTTGTCAATCAGCATATGTGCATTTTCCTGACATTCATTCTTACCTGAGGTGACATTGAACCCGTTCTTCCTGAGCAAGTAGAACCGCAGCGAGGTGAGGTAGAGGTCGCCGCCGTCGTCGTCCTCGTCGGCATCGTGGACGACGGCGCGCAGCAGGCCGTTGATCTCCTCCCCGAAGCGGTAGTCCACCCCGATCCGCTGCAGTGCGTCGACGAGCTCCAACTTGGCGGCCAGGTCGACGGAGGCGGCGGCGGCCAGCACGGCCCGCCTCAGCTCCTCCTCCTTGGTCCGCGCCTCCTCCTTCATGGCCAGGAGCTCCGCCGGCGTGCACGGCTGGTGGCCGAGGAAGAAGTCGCCCCAGGGGCTCGGGTGGTAGGGCCGGGGCTTGTGGCGCTGCTCCTCCTGCATCGCGGTGCCCAAGCTGGAGGCGGCGGCGGCCATGGCAACACCGTACCTACGGCTTGATCGGGCAGGGGCTTGGGCTGATGGGACGACGCACGGGGAAGAAGAGAGCTTGTTGCTAGAGCTGGTGTGTGTAGCTTAGCTACTAGCAAGCAGTGGCGCTCAGCTGTCTGCTGTGTGATGGAGGCTTGGAGACATGGAGAGTGCCTGGCTTTATATAGGGCCAGCTAGCTATAGGCTACAGCTCACCGTACGACGCCCGGCCGGGGGCTGGGTGGCCGGCGGGCCGCACACATGCAAAAGATGCACGGGTCCGAAACTCCGAACGCACATGTCTGACACGAGGCCTGTTAGACCGGCTACTCGTCAACGTCGCTTTGCGCCCTGCCGCCCTCGAATTAGGCAGGAAGATGACGCTACGTATACTGAGGAAACTGAAGAGTAACAAACCAAAACGATTGGTTTCATCAGTTTTAAAAAAATCGGTTATACAAAAATACGTACTGATCGGTTCTACAAAAGTCGAGATTAACGAAATTCGGTCTCGATTAGTTTGTCCGGTCATAATCGATATAACTGAGCCTAGCAGAGAACGTGCAAGGAACCTCATAAATTATATCGACTAAAACGGATTATCATCTGTTGAAAGAACCGACTATCGAAATAATCTCGGTAGTCCACCATATGCATCTCGATCATCGTTCAGGAACAAACCGCATACTATTTTTACATCATGGCATAAGGTTACATATGAGAGCAAATTTTACACCTCGTTTACAAGTCTTAATCATCGTACTAAAATTCAGAAATTATAATTACGACATATAACAACTAGAACATGAGAGTTTTCACCGGAGGTTCTTAACCAACTTAGATGTAGCCTAAGTCTAGGTGGCTATCCTATCATGTTTTTCTTAGATTAAGAGTTACAACGCAGTGGGAAGATAAAGAGTATTAAAGGGGCAACATGATGTCCTTGCCCACAAGACACCACCTGCCTAAGCTTGGAACGACTTCCACTATCCATCCACATTGTAGGCTTTGGCGGGATGAAGGCGGCTATCACTCATAAGAAGGAAAACCGGCAAAACAACGAGAGTACCGTAAGTACATTGTGTACTTGCAGGACTTATCCTAATACTATGAATTTGGTGGATACATGAGGCTAGTCAAATTTTAACATTTAACTATAAAAGTGCGTGCATAGTTTATCAAGTGGATAAGCAAAAGACATAGCATCTACATTTCTATATCAAGCATCAATACAATTGCATAAGTAAAGTGATCATGCAATCATGAGCTCAATATTCCATAAGCTCTTCACGGAACTCTACGTTAAAGTCCAAGTATAGGAGCGTGCTCTTTGGCCAGAAGCGCGGCTATTGCAATAGATTAAAACCCTGTAGGGGTGTACAGGTTTTCCCACACGAGACACAAAAAGACCAACGACCATACTCTCGGCTTAGGATAAGTGTTGATTCATACCCCCGACCGTTCACATACCCACACCCGACGATGAACGAACGGTCAGAAATGTATAGATACACCAGGCACGGCCGATCACACCTCATCCCACTCTGGCTGAATCCAATCAAGGCAAGGTGCGATTTATTCTACTTAGCTTGCCATTCCCACATTAAGCATGCTCACAGGTTGCACACTTCGACGGTACACAAGTTTTTCTGGTATAACGCAAGCGCTGTTCCAATTGTAAAAGTTCATAGGTTTCACAGGCTTGAAATTAGACTAATTGGCTTGTTGAAACCAAAATCTGAAGATATAACATAGTAAGATTACTTACTTTTTAAAGAAATTTACAGCGACACACGACATACTCATACTTTGGAAGTGCTTGGCATTGCTTTTTTCATACAGATAGTTCATCTTTCTTTAATCCAATAATCTAGTTCGAGTCTTCGAAAAAAATAATCTAGTTCGAAAATCTGCTAATCGGCGGATTCGAGGGGGGGAAATGCTAATGAGCTAATGCTAATCCCCAGACTTCAATACACGCAAAGGAGACTAGGAGAGGAAGAAGGAAGGACAAAACCTCGCCGCCGTCTATTTTGCCAAATTTTGTCCTCGCCACCCCGCCGTCCCTCACTGCCCGTCGCGGGCTCTGGCCGCTGGGAACTGGGCGGCTGCGGCGCCTCCTCGCCTGGGGATAGCGGCCGTGGGGGTTCCCTCCGGTCCAGGCGTCGAGCGAGGTCGGGACTCGGGAGCATCCATCATCGTCCGGAGCCTGACCGGCGATGGCCGCACGAGCACAGAGGCGAGGTTATTGTAGATGAGACGGCGCCATGGGCGCAACCAAACCGTGCCGCTCACGTCGGCCAGCGTGGGCGTCAAAAGGAAAACGTTGCGCGCGCGTCAGGTCCGGCGTCTCGAAAGTGAGGTGAAAAGTACACGGTCATAAGTCACTGTACCCTAATTTTCTACCCATACCCTCCCCGTTGGAGGTGGGTGTGAATTTGGGTATGAATTATGGATACCCAGCAACAGGCCTAACCTAGACAAATATATATATATATATATATATATATATATATATATATAGAAAATTATATACCTATTAAAAATGGGGAATGGAGAGGGTACAACTTATCAATTGGATATACATAGTATCTAGTACAAAATTAATTATCCATTGAATATGGGTGAGAATAGGGATGGTGATGATTGGATAATATATATTTGAATTTAGGTATGAATAAGAGTAGCTTTGTCCATACCTGGTAGGCCTAGTTTAGGTACATAAATGATGTATCTAGAAAAGTTAAAATTAATAGTAATTTAGGACGGAGGGAGCAATACGTAGGGAGTACTCTCTAACTTCGATTCGTATACAAGTTGGTCTGCGGTCTCTTGGTGGTTGATAATACACACATGTATCAGCTACTACACATGTAGATCAGGAGCATCGATAATCGCGCTCGCGCAGACGAGAGGAATCTTCGGAGGGCAAATGCTTCTTTATTTGAAACATTGCAGTAACTTTTTTTTACTTAACAACATCTAATAGGTAACAGGATTCACTTTACCAATGCATAAATAAATGCCAACAGAAACAAATGGGGAGGCTATATTAGGAATATTATATCTCAGTTACATAATGCATGCTTGTATGTCGATCACGAGACACCCCGTGTAGTAGTCAAGAATGGCAATTGATCTCTGCATTTATTTTTGACGCTGGATCATCGGCAGGCTCACACGAAATTCACATACAGTGAAGTCATGATATCCTTGAGACTATATGAGAGGGTGTAAGCATCTTCACGCTTGTATATGAAATCCATTGTCCGTGCAAGATTGACCGCCTTCTCCAAAACTGCCATGGGATGTTTCTGGTCAAGGCATTCCTGGACAATATCCATCCATGCTTCTTCGACTGTTTCTCCAAGCTTCTTGTTTGCTTGAGCCACTGTGAACCCGTACTCTTTCATGCAAGTTTGAACCGTGGATACCACATGATCCGAAGTTTGTTCCCGCTTCAAGGAAAAAAGGGTAATTAGAAAGATGTTTTCCTGAAACTATATACCTATGATTCTCATTTTTTTCCTTTTAGTAGTAACAAAAAAATAGAAATTTGCCAAACATTTCGAAGTACATGAAGATATAATATAGATGCACTAATTATATATATGAGACTGGAAGAAAATGACTATGATATTAAAGTTTATATTGGAGCAAGTTGGTACCTCATGTGACACGATGTCATTCATAACGCGCCCGATGATACAGACACCTCTAACAATTTTTGGATAAGTTCTAGTCCACTCAATTGCCTCGCTCGTAGCCACCTCTCCCATTGAAATGAGTGCAAAGGCTGTTATTTGCATACAACCACTGCTAGGCACAGAAAGTTGTAGGTGCTCTTCTACCTTGGTAGGCACATAGCGTTCATCCCTCCATTTCACCTCAGCATTGTAGTTTTTCGCTAGGTCGATTGCCTAAATACACACACACACACACACAATGTTAAAACCCTAATACATGTAGAAGATAGAAGATAGCATGGATATTTGGTGGCATGCACCTGCTTTCTTCTTATACTTTGAAGGCAGGTGCATGTCCGATTCTTTGACCAATTCTTTAATTAGAGCATAAAGTTATTTGGTGGTATACGATCTTTAGTAGAGCATAAAGTTACCAGTTCTTTGACCAATTCAGCGTGCTTGTTGTTCTGAAATTTTAAGTCTTCCTCGATTCCATTTGTACTGCTAAGTGTATTGAGGTAGAACTCCCTCAAGTATGCTGGGAGCTGCTCAGTGGCCTGTTCATCCCACCTGTCGTCGTCAAATTCATGCATATATTGTAAATTTTGTATGATAGTGTAGTACGTAAATCCTGTTAGTCTCAAATTATGTTTTTTTCAAGATGACGAGAGCTAGGCCAACCTTTCCAGGGCTGCAGTGAAGACGTTGCTTTCTTCCGTTGTGCTGTAGTTGTCATAGAAGTCATCAAACAAGGACGCGAGCGTAATCAGCTTCGTCAGCATTATCCGTGAGTACGAGTAATAGGGCTCGTAGCAAACTCCCATCATCCAAAAATGCATCTCCAGCATCCTGTCCCGCGCAAACCCTAGATCTGTCACCGACTGGAAGTTCTTCCACCACCTGCATGCATATATATAAATCATGTATGTCAACTAGTGAATGTGATTAGCACACATTAATTGTGCACAAAATACATAACTACATAAGCATCACTGAGCTATTTTTAATATGGTTACATTGTAAGAGCTTTCAGCTCCTCGCAGTAGATGGTCTGCAAGATGTTGTAGTCCAGCTTGGCGAACTCCAGCAGGGTCTCGTCCCGGGTGGCCTTCTTCTCGTAAACCGAGATGAAACGCCGTGCCTCGACCCTCTCGACCCTCCTGAAACTCGGCGTCTCCAGCGTGTACCTCACCTCTTCCGCCACCTCCGGCTCCAAGCTCTTCATCAGAGACTCGAGCCTGCTCCTGGCGAAAGCGATGGCGCCGTCAAGCACCTCCTCGCCGCGGACCCTGAGGTGCGCCGCATCGAACAGCATCAGCAAGCAGTTCACGTCGTCGTCGCCTGTTGCAAAGTTCCCTTCCTCATCTCTAAACTTAGCAAACACATCTGCATCATATTTGGAATGATCATTAGGTTTTTTAACATCCATAATCAATAATGTTTCATGTTTGTCATTTGTCAATATCAGCATATGTGCGTTTGCTGACATTATATTCGTGTACCTGAGGTGACATTGAACCCGTGCTTCCTGAGCAAGTAGAACCGCAGCGAGGTGAGGTAGAGGTCGCCGCCGCCGTCGTCCTCGTCGGCATCGTGGACGACGGCGCCCAGCAGGCCGTTGATCTCCTCCCCGAAGCGGTAGTCCACCCCGATCCGCTGCAGCGCGTCGACGAGCTCCAGCTTGACGGCCAGGTCGGGGGAGGCGGCGGCGGCCAGCACGGCCCGCCTCAGCTCCTCCTCCTTGGTCCGCGCCTCCTCCATCATGGCCAGGAGCTCCGCCGGCGTGCACGGCTGGTGGCCGAGGAAGAAGTCGCCCCAGGGGCTCGGGTGGTAGGGCCGGGGCTTGTGGCGCTGCTCCGCCTGCACCGCGGTGCCCAAGCTGGCGGCGGCGGGGGCCATGGCAACACCTACGGCTGTCGGCTGGGGCTGATCGGACGCCGCCACACGATATGAGAGCTTGTAGCTTGTTGCTAGAGTTGCTGTCGATGTGCAGCTGATCTTAGCTCGGAAGCAGTGGTGGCTCAGCTCGATCGGTTTCCTGTGTGATGGGAGGCTTGGAGAGTGCCTGGCTTTATATAGGGCGAGCTAGCTATAGATCGCCGCGCCGTACGAGGCCCGGCAGGGGGCTTGCTGGGTGGCCGGCGGGCGCCGCTGCAAAAGATGCGTGGGTCGAAAATCGGGGGAGGAGCCATGCGCGCGTGTACATCGGTGTACTCGTCAACGTCGCTTTGCGCCCTCCCGCCCTCGAAGTAGGCAGGAAGATGACGCTGCGCGCGAGTCGTTGGTCGTTAAGTTCGTCGTCAGTTGCAAGAGCTCTTTTGACGACGCTTTTATCAAAATTGTCGTGAGCATGCTTTGACGCTTTTCATGTGACCGCTGAACATGTTAATTATACAGCGAGATTGTTAGGCCAGTCGTCGATCGAGTATGGTGAGAGACTATACCGGCTTCCGATTCATTTGTTTCGCGAAAATCTTGTAACGTGACATTATTTAAATATTTAAGGTAAAAATGAACTAGAAGCGGAGTGAATTTAGAATTTTTTCTCTTCATCAATTTTGACTTCATTAGTGAAGCTGTTTAGGAGAAGCCTCTAAATTTGGCAGCCACTTACACTGAAGGCAGAGAATTAATTACGAGCTGCCTTCATGAATAAATAATTTCACGTGAATTAAACGTATCTCAATCGGTAAGGTTTCTTATAGTGGAACTTGCTCACGTGTCTTCAAGTCTTCGATTAGGTACGATTGTTCTTTTTTCTAAGATCTATTTTACAAATTAAATGGTGCTATTCTTTTTAGTGATAGGCGATATATTAGTTGACAGCGAGAAATCTATGATGGCTTCATCAATCTTAAAATTTGTCAGTTAAGTCTCAGATATGTTTATAGGGGTAGGGTTACATGCGTGCATTTACTCGGGTAAGTGTGCGTGCATGTATATGTGAGTGTTTGTGTTTATATCGTGTTTTCGAGAAAATTCTCATGATCCGGCCGGGCGTTCACCCTTATTTCCATTCCTCAATTAAAAAGGAAGAAGATGCTTGGTTGTCAGATGTTTCACTCGATTTGATCAGGCTTGGACGTGATGCAAAGAAATTTACTGTGACAGAAGTGAGGATGAAGGCGGGAAATGAGATGTTAGAATGACCCGCCTCCGGGTCAGCAGAGATAAGCTATTACATTAATTTAAATGAGACAGATAAAAAGAAACATGTATTGCAGGTTTATACTTTCATAATTCTTAAGTTTACATAAAAATGTATGTTAATTACATTTGCATAGAGAAAATCTCTAATTAAGAATTTCAAAATAAATGGAAATTGTAGCATGTGATTAACTACTAAAAATGTAAAAGAAAAGTCTTCGATTGCGACGGCAACACCTACGGCTGGCGCTGGTTGGATGACGCACGAGAGCTTGTTGCTAGAGTTTCTTTCGATCTGCAGCTGATCTTGCTCGTAAACAGTGGACGAGAGCTTGTTTTTCTAGAGTTGCGTGCTGTCGATCTGCAGACTGAAAATGATCTTGCTGGCAAGCAGTGGTGGACTGGTGGATTAGCTCGATCGGTTTGCTGTGTGTCCTGTGTGGCTGGTGGCTCAGCTCGGTTTGCTGTGTGATGGGAGACATGCAAAAGATGCACGGGTACGTTGATGTGACTCGATGGCTCGAGCGGTGGGGGGAGAAGCCATGTTCGTTGAGTTTGCGTGCATCGGTGTGTACTCGTCAAAACGGAAGGGTGCTGCGAGTTGTTGTCGATCGATTACCACGGTGTTTGTTCGTGGAATGGAATGAATCGGTCGTACGAAGAATGGGGTCATTCCATCAAATTTGAGGAATGGACTCACAATGCACCACCTTATCTGCTCCTACCGTTTTAAATTATAGATTGTTTTGATTTTTCTATGTTCATAAATGTTTATATGCATCTAGATATATACTACATTTAGGTGTATATAAATATCTATAAATTTAGTTAAGCCAAAACGATTTACAATTTTGAACGGAGAGAATAGAATAGAGTGATTCTTCGAACCAAACACCCTTTAAGCTTGTCATCATCAGTCGCATGACGTTTTTGGACGACGCTTTATCAATATTGTCTTGTGGCATGTACAATACTTTGACGCTTTTACGTGACCGCTGAACATATTAGTCGTGCAGAGCGATTGTTCAGCCGAGCGTCGATCAGAGTATAGCAAGGGATTATACCGTCTCCAGATTTCTTTGTTTTACGGAAATTGAGAATAAACTTAAGGCCAAGTAAAACAAGCATTTTTGGCTTCGCCCAGCTTTGGTTTTCCCTAGTAAAGATGTTTTCGGGAGAACCCTTCCCTAAATTTGGCAACCACTTTTGCTGAATATAAAGAATTAATTACGAGCCGCCTTCATAAATAAATAATCTCATATGAACTTAGCATAGTTAAATTGGTAAGATTTCTCGTAATAGAACCTATCCGTCCGGTTCGAGTTTTTGATTAGGCACATGTGCTTGTATATTTTTATATTTATTTTATGATTTAACCGGTATTATCTTTTTAGTGGTGGGCGATATACTTATCTATATATAACGAGACATCACAACTTAGTCTTGGTTGTGCTAATATGGATACGGCTAATATGATGCACGTGAGCGTCCATTTTGTATTGTGTTTGGAAAAAAATTCTCGTGACCTGGCCGGTCGGTCACCATTTTTTCCAGTCCTCAATTCAAAGGAAGAAGTGCACGGTAGTCAGATGTTTCCCAGTCGATTTGATCAGACTTGGATCCATTGCGAGGAAATTTCCAGAGACGGAACTGCGAATGGAGTCGGATTTTATGCGGCGGTTAGTCCTAGCTGCGTGCGTTGAGAGTTAACACGACTGGACGTTGTGGTAATCACACGTGTGCCAAAGTCGACCTCTTGCATCAATCACATGTGAAGTGGACTTGGCCATTGTTTTCTTCATCATGTGATCACGAAAACGTAGAATTTCCAAACAAAGAGCGCGCACATGGACAGCTTTGTATGTAAATGTCACACGAGACGAGAGTTGGATCAACATTCGAACTTTCGAAGTAGCTGCGTTATTGAAGATCTTGGTTGAACATATAGTACGTTACGCCTGCCTGCCAAGATTCAAAACCACCGGTTCTTTTCCTTCTTGCCAAGACCTTGTTTCAAATAAGGAATTACACATTATCAAACATTAGTGAAAAACTGAATATTGATCCTAATTCTTAATACGGTTGGTTTTTAATCCGGTACTAATGTGAGCATTAGTACCACGTCTAACGGCTAGTCTCCTATGACCCCCTTTAGTACCGGTTGGGAGCTTCACCTGGTACTAATGTGCCCTAAAGTCACCCATTAGTACCGGGTGGAGCTTCCACCCGGTACTAAAGGTTCTCAGGCACATTAGTACCGGGTGGAGACTTCACCCGGTACTAATGGGAGACCTTTAGTACCGGTTGGAACTACCAACGGTACTAAAGGAGCTCCTGTCACCCATCTGCCTTATAATCCATCTCCCCTGTACCCACTCCCGTATCTTCCTCTCTACCCTCTCTCCTCCCTATCTTTCTCTTTGTCCTCTCTCTTTTTCTCAGCACCGCGGCAAGGAGGAGCGACGGGGCCAAGGGCAAGGAGGAGCGGCGGGGCCGGGCAAGGAGCGAAGGTGGGAGGGGGCCGGGTGGTGGGGCTGGGCAAAGGAGGGAGGGCGGTGATTCAAAATTCGGATGGAATCCTTTTCGATTTAGGAACTTTGGTTCTAATTTTCTTTCAAACCATATATGCGTTTTAGAGTCCGTTTGAATCATAATGTTATTTATAATTTATGCAACAAAATAACAAATATGTTTCGAATCTTTTTAGAAATCAACATTTTGAATATATATGTTCAAAATTTTAAATATATGTGTTCAACTTTTCCATACAAAATGTTGAAGTAGTTTATTAGAATTGTTGAACTTAGTTTTATTAAGTGCTAACTCTAGTAATTTAAATTGGTGACTCTATTAGTTTAATATGTTGTAATAAATATTTAGCAAAAACAATAAATCAACCCGTATTAGAAAAAAGGCAAAAAGAAAGAAGCGTACCTGGCACTGGCCTGTCCTTCTGCACGCACGCTGCCGTTGCTATATAGCTTTGGCTCCTGCCACTGCTCACTGCCGTGCTCTGCCTGGTTGTCTAATCGTGATTAGGCGGTGGTGGGCTTTATAGTTAAGTTCTTTATAAAGCTTCCGGAACTCATATAGACACCCTAAAATTTGTGCTTGCGAAAGTCCTGTGATGTTGTGGGGCCGAGTTTTCGGACCGATCTTAGGCTTCCATTTTTTTTAGTTGAAAATAATGAAATTAATTGTGGCCGGTCCAATTTTTTTCAGGCTTAATTTTGGCTGACCACGCCTAGCCCGACAAATAGCGTGGGCGGGCCAGAAGTCACCGGACTCGGGCTGGGCCGGACTAAAAATGCTCATATCTACTTTAGTTTATATTAATGCGATCAACGTAAAGTAGAGAAAAAGGGATAATTCAAACAAACAATGGGCATGACTACAAGCAATAAAATACCAAGAATGAGAACAAATAAGATCCTAATAATTTCAAATATAGCACCAACTGTTAGATTAAGAATATTTGGTACTGGTTTCATATTACATAATTTAAAAAGAATTAGATAAGACTTTTTTATGTTATTTGGTTTATATGGGTACGGATTTTATCATTTTCAAAAACAGCAAACCACCTTTAATTTAAAACCAGCTGAAGGACCAAATTTATCCGGTTTCTACAATTGAATGGTACTTGGTATCAAGTTGGATATTTTTCAATGAAATTTTAAGTACAAGGCATCAATGCCGCTCTTCTAGTAGCCTCATATTTTCGTATCTCCTAGTGGTGGTGAAAAATCAAGGGAGCGAAGCCATCTCGAAATTGCGCCATGGTGCTACCGTGAGAGTCTCACAACTTAGCTAAAACAACTCTATGCTTGAATTATATGTGTCGTGATCTGGAATTCGGAATTCGTATTCGACTAGCATTTCTCATGTACTTTTTAAGTAGCAAAAATATTTCTTTTGATTCTTGCGGAAGCAACTCTTGGCGCCGTATGCGGCTCTTCTTGCTAAGGCTCAAACCATACAAGAATAATTCATTTACCTGTTGCTTCCGAAAAATAGACATACTCACGTGTATATGTATCTGTGTTAGACATTGTGGTTTGTTATCAGTATATACCTGAAAAATAAAAATAACAGAGCTCCCACCACTTGTTTTAAAGTGTTGATGGCTAAAGCCCTAAAGCTTTAAATTAAAAGATAATGAAACTTTTCTAAACAAAATGCTGGAAGTGCTACCTCCTCATTGTTCTCCTGAGTAAAAAAAATACTCATTATTTTCTAATTATTTCCTTTTCCCTTTCCCGTGTCTCTAGTTACAGGGATCCCCTTCGCATTTTTAGGATATCAACGAGTGCCTCAATGGATCTACTTTCTAGTTCTATCTACCTGACATGCAATGGATCCCTGACATGCAATGGATCTACTTTCTATCTATCCCGATATATGCGGCTCACCTATTAGTGGACTAATCAATATTTATCCTTTTCCCTTCTTTTCATTTCCTCTCTCTTCTCTCGGTCCGATAGTGGACGACATGTTATCAAGTGAGACGTGAGATCTTAGCACGGTCCGATAGCGTGGATGGTGGACGTGAGATCTTAGCACGGTCCGATAGTGCACGGCATGTATCCATGCCAGCGCCACGGCTAGTTCCGTTGGGCACCGGACAGCAGGCTACGCGACGCAACTACACGCGCACGACGACATGAGCACAGAGGTAGCTACAGTGAGTCAGGATGACAAGATAGAGACATTCTAACGGTGGGACAAGAGTGGCACAACAGCAATGCGTCATCACCCAACTTCATGGCTACCTCCCGTGGGGCTTGCTGGGATGCCTCTAGGTGCCACGGATCTTACTGAGCTGGGCTATTGAGAAGCGACAGTATGAGAGCGTGCGGGATATCGCAAGGAAGATGTAAAAGACGCGTGAAAGGAGGGATGAAAGGAAGAGAGGGGATTTAGAAAAAAATGATTTGAAGAAAAATAGAAAGTAGTGTTTTTTTCAAAAAAAACCCTGTAACCACCCAAGGATTAAGCGTGCGGGTGGACCCGGCCCTACAACTGGCCTCGCAATGCCATGTCGGCCCCACCTGCAGGACTGTTTCACCAAACTGTCTTACCAAAATACCCTCCCCTTCCCTAGGGTTTATCCCCCTTCTCCGGCACCCAAAACCTCCATGGCCGGAGCTCCAAATTCCGCCGCCACCGCTGCCTCCCCGTTCCCCTCCCCACCCCTACTGCGGACCCTTTCCATACACACCCCGAACGCCGCCGCCGCCGCCTCATGATCCGCCGCCACGCGGCGGCGGCGACAGCCCTTCGCGCCCACCTGCGCCGCGCCTGCTCGTCCCACGCCGCCGACCCCGACGATCAGCTGCTTGGCCTCGTCGAGGCCCCCAAGACGCACCCCAGATCCCGCCTCTCAGCCAAAGACCTCGCCTTTCTTAAGGAGCCCACGCCACCCCTCCCCGCCGCCGCCCTCCCGCCCCCGGAGGCCGTCCTCATCTCCAAGGCGATCAGAGCCTACGCCACCGACTTCGACGGCAGTGCGGAGCGGTTCCTGCGGCGGTACCGGGAATACCTGACCGATGCCGTGGTGGTCGCCGTGCTGCGGTTGGTGCGCGCCCCGGAGATTTGTGTCAGGTTCTTCCTTTGGGCTGAGCGGCAGGTGGGGTACAGCCACACCAGTGCCTGCTACGACGAGCTCGCGGAGGCACTGAGTTTTGAGGACCGTGCTAGGACCGCTGAGAGGCTGCTGAGGGAGATTGGGGAGGATGACCGTGAGGTGCTCGGCAGATTGCTCAATGTGCTTGTGCGGAAATGCTGCCGTCATGGAGCATGGACCGAGGCATTGGAGGAGCTTGGGAGGCTGAAGGATTTTGGGTATAGGCCATTGGGTGCGACCTACAACGCTCTGGTGCAGGTGCTTGCAACAGCAGGGCAGGTGGATATGGGGTTCAGGGTGCAGAAGGAGATGTCTGAATCGGGATTCTGCATGGATAAGTTCACAGTTGGGTGCTTTGCTCAGGCTCTATGCAAAGAGGGGCGATATTCAGATGCTCTTGACATGATAGAGAGGGAGGATTTCAAACTTGACACAGTGTTGTGCACCCAGATGATCAGTGGACTGATGGAAGCCTCCCTTTTTGATGAGGCGATTTCATTCCTCCACAGGATGCGGTGCAACTCATGCATTCCCAATGTCGTCACATACAGGACATTGCTCTCTGGATTTTTGAAAAAGAAGCAGCTTGGCTGGTGCAAAAGGGTAATCAACATGATGATGAAGGAGGGTTGTAATCCAAACCCTTCATTGTTTAATTCACTCGTGCATAGTTATTGCAATGCCGGGGATTACCTATATGCTTATAAACTTTTAAAGAGGATGGCTGCTTGTAGTTGCCCTCCTGGCTATGTCGTATACAATATTTTTATTGGAAGCATCTGTGGTGGGGAGGAATTGCCGAACCCTGAATTGTTGGCTTTGGCAGAGAAAGTTTATGAGGAGATGCTGGCTTCCAGTTGCGTTCTTAATAAGGTTAACACTGCCAATTTTGCTCGATGCCTTTGTGGTGTGGGGAAGTTTGATAAGGCGTTTCAGATCATTAAAGTGATGATGAAAAAAGGTTTTGTACCTGATACAAGCACATACTCTAAGGTGATTGCTTTTTTGTGTCAGGCTATGAAGGTAGAAAAAGCTTTCCTTTTGTTCCAAGAGATGAAGAATGTCGGTGTCAACCCTGATGTTTATACATATACAATTTTGATTGATAGCTTTTGTAAGGCTGGTCTCATTGAACAAGCACAAAGCTGGTATGATGAGATGATGAGTGTGGGCTGCTCCCCAAATGTAGTAACATACACTGCACTGCTTCATGCTTACCTGAAAGCAAAGCAGCTATCTCAAGCTAGTGACTTCTTTCACAGAATGGTTGATGCTGGCTGTCCTCCCAATGCGATCACCTACAGCGCTCTAATTGATGGCCTCTGTAAGGCAGGTGAAATAAAAAAGGCTTGTGAAGTCTATGCCAAATTGATAGGAACTTCTGGCAGTGTAGAATCTGAATTTTACTTTGAAGGCAAGCACACAGATGCCGTTGCTCCAAATGTTGTTACATATGGTGCACTAATAGATGGTTTGTGTAAGGCGCACAAAGTGGTCGATGCTCATGAATTGCTAGATGCTATGTCATTGACTGGGTGCGAGCCAAATCACATTATATATGATGCTTTGATTGATGGATTTTGCAAAGTTGGAAAGATTGATAATGCTCAGGAGGTATTTCTGAGGATGACTAAGTGTGGTTACTTGCCTACCGTGCATACATACACCTCCTTAATTGATGCAATGTTTAAGGGCAAAAGGCTTGATCTAGCCATGAAAGTTCTCTCTCAGATGTTGGAGGGTTCTTGCACTCCTAATGTTGTCACTTACACAGCTATGATCGATGGACTTTGTAGAATAGGTGAAAGTGAAAAGGCCTTAAAGCTGCTGTCAATGATGGAAAAGAAGGGATGCAGCCCAAATGTTGTAACTTACACTGCACTAATAGATGGATTAGGAAAATCTGGTAAAGTTGAAATAGGCCTTCAGCTTTTTACACAAATGAGCACAAAAGGGTGTGCTCCTAACTATGTTACCTACAGAGTACTGATAAACCATTGCTGTGGTGCTGGTCTTTTGGACAAGGCCCATTCACTGCTCACTGAAATGAAGCAAACTTACTGGCCAAAATATTTGCAAGGATACAGCTATGCGGTTCAAGGTTTTAGCAAGAAGTTCATTGCTTCTCTTGGATTGTTGGAGGAGATGGAGTCACATGGCACGGTGCCAATAGCTCCAGTTTATGGGTTGCTCATTGATAATTTCTCTAAGGCTGGCAGACTGGAGAAAGCCTTGGAGTTGCATAAAGAGATGATAGAAGTCTCACCATCACTAAACATAACCAGCAAGGTTGCGTATGCTTCATTAATCCGGGCACTTTGTTTGGCATCTCATCTTGAAGAAGCATTTGAATTATATAGTGAAATGGCGAGAAAAGGTGTTGTGCCAGAGCTAAGTGTCTTTGTTTGCCTTATAAAGGGTCTAGTCAAAGTGAATAAGTGGAATGAAGCCTTGCAGTTGTGTTACAGCATATGTCATGAGGTCAGCCCACTTCGTCAAACCGCTCCAACAAAATAAATCTCTTCATTCTTAGGCAAAAGTTCACATTAACCCCCTGAAAATATCATCTTGTCTAATTAAGGCGTAAAGTTCTATTATATTGATTTGAGCCCCCAGACTGTTTGGGTTTGTCTAATCACACCTTCCCAATTAGTTTGCCTCATGACAAGTTAAGATGGCAGAAAACTTTTGCCATCTGGGATGCCAAACAAGAGACTCATTCAATATGCCTGTATCATATTCGACAATCAATTATTGATAAGCTTATGTTTCAAACCTCACTTCACATGAAAGTGACTCACATTAGCAAATCGAACTGGATTCACTTATAAATAATAATGGCCTGCTTAAATAGCTTTCTGTAGGTGTAGAGGTAGCTCCTGATGATGCAGCATATGGGCATAACTGTCCTAGTTGTAGTCCTCATATTTTCCTCACTGTGGCTCCAAATAAAATTGTATAAATAATAGTGTAACTTTAAGCAGCTTCTGTTGTTTGGCATTAATTGCATCATCACATTTCTAGCCGCACTAATTTGTGACCTACTTTTGCCTTTTAATTTTCATGCTGTGTGTCATATTCTCTTTCTGGATGTTACTAATATTGGCTATTGGATCAGGGTGTAAACTGGCAGGACAACAACTCTTTTGATGGAGGATAGAGCTGTGTTGCCTTACTTGTCTTACTCCAAGTGACAGCATTGTTCCTAAGAGCTTATTTTCAATGGGGCATTTTGGTCCCATGATTTAGTTCTCTTTCAACAGTATTCTAAATAAATACCTGAACGCTAAACATTCCCCCATGGAGCCATCAATTCTGATCATTGGAAGATCGCAGTTGGATGTGGTGACCTAGGAGAAAAAGAGCCGAGGATGAAAATGTGCAAAGAGAACAGAGGACTCAGAAGCAGTACATGATGACTGAATTGATTCTTAAAACTGTTTGTGGGCATATATGGCCTTTCTGGATGCTGAAGGATAAGGTGAAGACCTTCAAAACATTGTACATAGTGAAGCTGCACTCATGTAAGAATAACTTTACTCCGTAACTGAAGTGAATCTACAAAGCTGTTTGCTGCTTATCATCATATTTGTGCTCTCATACAATGCAAATTATCAAATTCCTTGTCATTTCAGTACTGCACGTCATTTACATTTCCTTTTTGATCCTTTAGGTTTCTCTTTTTTATATGGTATAGGCCTAGCTGGTTCATCTTCACCTCGACAGAGGATCATCTCAATGGTTACCAAGATGATGGTTACATAAAATCTGCAATGTGCAGTGAAGGCAACTTCTGAAGTTCATACTTCACAATTCTCTATCCACCAATTCGAAATACATCCTTCTGCTTCCTTCGAATGCTGCTCTCATGATAGAGCAATAAAGATATTATGTAACTACAAAGGCATACTCAAATACATTGATGTTTCACTGTACAAATGTAAGAATTATTTCAAATTAAACTTTATTTATTTTAATTGTTAATATGTGATAATATCCTATCATAGCAAAACATTTAAACTGTTTTTGTCAGATCATAAAAATCTTTCGCCTCTTTTTATGTTTCCAGTTTATATACTTATTGATTCCCAGCATGTTCCAGACTTCTAGCTTGTTTTTGTATTTCTTTATTCAATAATGTGAAGATAATGCCCTTACAGTAGTTGTATTTAGCCCTTCAACTTTGCAAACAGAGTTTCTTTTCAGGTTACTCTTTTGACTAAGCATATTCTGAATTGGATTGCTGTGGCGGTGCCTCAACATTACCTTTTGTAGAGGTTCTTGTTAGCATGTGCATATTATGGCCGGCCCTTTGGGCCTTCCTGGTCGTGCGCCTCCCTCTCCAGGGACATATAGATGGATGGTTTAGATTAAGCAAGGATCCCCTCTGATTGGTGCTGATTCTATAAACCAAACACTAGGACCTCCTTGCCTATATATGTACTCGAGCTTTGCCTCTCCAATCAATCCAGGAAGCATCTGATGAGTAGTTGTGGCCTATGCCAGGAAGCATCACTTTAAATACCCAGAGCATACCAAGCCACATTCTTTCCTGATTACCTTGACTTCCTTGCATTTATTTGCTCATATATATTGTATGTGCTACTGTTTGCATTTGAATGCACCACCTTTTCTAGATGCTGCCACAATGCCTAACCCAATAATAGATCAGTTCATTGGTTTATGTTGCACTGATATTTGAAACTTTGAAAATGTTCCAGACTTCTTTTAAATTCTAAGGCAAGTGAGTATTGTATTCGGTATTTCTTTTTTGGCTCGATTCTGCATCAATTATTTTGCGCACTAGATGAAAACATAGGAAAATGTTGCACAAGGCTTTTCCAGAAAGAAATTTTGTTTCCCTACAGAACCTTTTAACCTTTTTGCTATGAATTTGCAGCAGTGACTGAAGAAATGAAGAGATTCTAAGGAATGCAGGGCTCTTCATACCATTGATTAGCCAGGGCGCTGCCTTTTGAATTGGTAAAGTAGTGATTGGTAGTCGCATCATATCTGAATGCTTCTGGCATTCTGTTACATGTGCTTTCTTACATGTAATTTCCAATAAACATTGTATCTTTAGTAGATGCTCTAAATGGCATAAGTTTCTGACCGACGTCATGCCACTGCCCACTGGATGGTTTGAATCCTTTGCTGCCAGGATTGCTGGTGTGCTGTTTCATGCCTACTGGATGCATTTTGGTGAACTGTTTATATTTTATGAAAAGGGAAGATTAATTATTAGTCGAGTGTTGCCACTTCTTTCATTGGTTTGTGAAGGCTGTGAAGCAGATTTGTGGGGCTCATACGGTTATCATGGAGAGTTGCAGAGCATAGAAAGAAAGTTGATCATGGTGCAGATGTGATGATTTGTTCTTTTTGAATAAATCCGAGGTCTCATGGACGATTTACTTTTGGACACGTCACGAGTTTGTGTTATTTCTGGGTGCTATTTTTGTTCTCTTTTGACTCATGATCCTTATAATTGATGACGACGTTGAAATTTCAGACTAGCGACTAGTCTTTACTGGCCCCAATGCTGAGTATCAGACTGTTTGTTAGTGTCTTAGTGACGAATCACGGACACATTGCCGGGAACTTTGTTCAGCGCATCTATGCTGTTCGTGTTTGTATATTTGGATATGAGGTGCTAAACTTTAACAGTGTTATATTGGATGTTCGGATGCTAATTAGAAGGACTAAATATGAGATAGTTATAAAACTAATTGCAGAACCCTCTACTAATTCGCGAGATGAATCTATTAAGTCTAATTAATCCATCATTAGCAAATGGTTACTGTAGCACCACATTATCAAATCATGGACTAATTAGGTTTAATAGATTCGTCTCACGAATTACACTCCATCTGTGCAATTAGTTTTGTAATTAGCCTATGTTTAATACTCCTAATTAGCATCTAAACATCAAACATCCGATGTGACGGGTGTTAAACTTTTAACACCCTGGAGCCAAACAGGCCCTTAATTTTGAGCATGAAGCCCACATATTACGTGTACGGGACAATGCATAATTTTTTTTTCAGCAAAACAAAAATCTTACGTCCTTTTAACAAGAATGCATGATTGTTGAGAAATTTCACTTCTGTCCTTGTGCTGTTAATTCTGAACTTTGCCAGTAAATTATGCATGGTACTATGAAACAAACAATATGCATGGAGGGATTGCATGTTCCATCCTGAAATTGGTAATAAGATGGTGAAGGATGGCAAGTCTAAAAAAATGCTGTTATTGTTGGATTGTTCCCCAGCAATATGGGAGTAAATGAGACAGTGGCGTCATGGTGATGTATCACCGGATGAGCTCAAGTGATTGCACCCAGTACAGCTTCTGTACTGTTTTGCACGCCGTTCCAAGTCCTGTCCACCGATGGGTGTAGATTCCGATAGAGCAGTAGCCTCTGTTCCACGCAACGTATATGTACTGACCTCACACGCTACAGTGACCACTGTCCGAAGTACCGATCAAGCGGTCTCTTCAGATCGCACGGCAAATCAGCTTCTCCCCATTTTAGGATCCAGTCCGCTCTCGAGTCTGAAATCAGTCTCAGATAAACAAACTTGCCATCGCTGATTCCACATTCCAAGGTCGCCATCTAATCTCAGTGGCCTGAAGCAGCCTATCTCCACGAACAACTAGTGGATAAAAGTTGGGTTTACCAGCCAATCCCGTTTGTGCAATGGAGAAAAGGCACCGCCGGCTTTATCTCTTGCCAATGTGCCAATAATTCCGGCGACAGGGTACATCAGATCCGCTCCCATTTCCCTCACCAACTGGATGGATGAAAGCACACCAGATCGTCTGGATCATTCCACCGCTGGCGGAACCTTTCCCATTCCATGACACCGCCTGTCCGCCTCCTGGGATTTGGTTTGGGGAGGGTGCCGAGACTTCACTTGCCTCAAAAGAGCCTCCCGTCCGTCTCCGGCGACGGCGACCCGTCAGGACCACGGCTCCTGCAAGTCCTCATCCGTCAAGCGACGAATGGGATGCTCCCACGTGAACGGGCATGGCGCCTGGCTCACCTGTTCTCCGGTCAAGATTGTCACGCCAGCGACAGTTCGGCACCCGTCGATTCCCTCAACCTGACGATTCACTTCGTCCACGTAACCGGCCTCCGTGCCTTTCCTGCTCCGGATCTTTCTCGGAAGCCCCGTGCCTATCAACCGGTCGGAGAACACGCACTGCCTCCAGAGAAGAAGAGCGCCCTGGATAGTGGATAGTGAATCGCCTTCGTTTGATCAGATGAGATCTTTCAGCCAGACACAGATGGAGAGCCTTCTTCAGCTGAAGGCCAGGCCTAGGCCTGTATTCTGCAAGTGGGAACACGACATCAGAAGGGGGGCGGTTGCCATGGAACATATGGTGTAAATCACAGGAATAAGATGAGATTCCAGGGACCCTCCCTATTATGCAAGAACAAATGTAGTAAAACCTTATCTATTTCCCCACTTTCCGCCCCCTCTTTATCTCAAGCCCATCAAATCCGCAGACATATTCTTGTTATGATAGAAAGATTAGGACATTGTGTTTTGCAAATCATATTCTATCAGAAAGCTGGAAGGACAGCATGGAGTCTCGACAGATAGGCCAAAGAGCCAATGTGCCTCTGTGAGAGCTGTTCAGAAGCTACACTAAGAGCTGACCGTCAAGAGATCATATTCCATCAGAAAAACTAGGAGGGATGTACGGAGTAAGATTGAATTTGCGTAGAAATTTTACTAGCAACATATGCTGCAATAACTTCTACGTTACAATCCGCACTACCTCTCAGGAAGTGCCATAGGAGCATCAGAGATGCTCCAAGTGAATCTTCCAGGGTGCTATGGTGGTTTCAGTCAGGACTGTTACCCTAGTGAAGTAAAAGTGCAGTAGTGATACTATGAGAGTAAAACGTCTATTGTCCATGTTACTCAGGTGACTATAAATCATAATTTCCGCAGACGAGGGAATTAATCAGCATAATTGATAAGCAAAATACATTTAGTTTCATTTTTTCTGGCAACTAAAAAACAGAACTTACATGTTTAAATAACATTACTAGATTTCTCTGGGCTGAAATAAAAGGACAGAAACAACCATGGAGAGATAGGTTTAGATAGAAAGATTTGACATATAAGAATAGATATACCAGAATAATACACCTTGTCATCATTATCTGAAAAGCACTATTTTACAATCTTTGGAGGATGAACAAGACTTGATTCTGAGTTCTAGATGTCGGCATGCACTGAAATAAACCGCACAGCTGTACCACTAATTTGCTTCCCAAGCATCTTAGTAGAAGCCCATTACCAATGAAGAAAGAAATTATTATGTTGGGGGCAGACAACGAACAAGTGTCAAGAAACTCCCTTGTTGCTTTTCATGGTTGAAGCCTAATATTCCCAGCAAACAATGTTTCAGTCAGGGAACTTCATCCACCACCATTTGTACTGAGAAGGTGATATTCGCTACAATAATGTTAGATTGAATCTTTAAAATGTATACTCCAGTAAAAAAGGTCAGGCATTCCTGCATTCACTGAAGGTGGAAGTGAGCACCTGAGCTGAGGTAAAACAGGCCTCCCCACCAGGTCAGTAGCCTCTTCGGCTCTTCCCGAGAATGTATGCTCCAGCCTGTACAAAGCAAAGAAATAGAAGATTATCAATTACTAAGGGACTTGATGCTTGTCTGCCCCATTCGCCAAAACTTTTATTAATGAAAGAGTGAAAGAATGTTCATGCCGCAAACAAAGAAGATGAGGTGTCAATCTGATAGACAAGTCAAAAGGCAATCCACTTTTCACGAGGAACGTATCATTTCTAGGGAATAAGTGAGCGTGATCATCAGATTTTATTCATAGATATGGAATTGCAATGGACACTCCTATTTTTGTAAGCTCAGATAGTGGACAGGCCTACATATTTCCAGTGATGACGACCAATATCATTGTATACCTCTTAAAGTTGAGATTCTAGGGAATCTGGAGCACAACTCCTGATATCATGAATGCCTTCAGCACTTCAGGTTGCAAATATAAATAGGGCATGAACCTGCGCCCATCAGTTCACCCAAGTTCACATTTGAGGCCAAGCCAGCTTCTTTGCACCTTAAGAGCGCAAAGCCTATAAGTAGAGCCCAACCAGTTTTTTTTTACCTACAACCTCAAAATTATCATTCCTCACTAACCATGTCAAGGGACCCACTAGTAGTAGGACATGTTGTTGGCGACATTTTAGATCCTTTTATCAAATCAGCCTCACTTAAGGTTCTGTACAACAATAAGGAACTGACCAATGGATCTGAGCTCAAGCCGTCACAAGTAGCAAATGAACCAAGGGTCGAAATAGCTGGGCGCGACATGAGGAACCTCTACACTCTGGTAAGTCCATAACCAGTTCATTAATACATTGAGCAGTATTAAGTTTAGGAAAAAGTAAACCTTAAGTTCAACAAGGTGTATTTAGGGGCAATGAAAAAACATATATGTGCAATTACACAGGATCTCTTATTTGTGACATCTGCTTTTGGAGTTCATTCCCTTTAGTTGTTTTCAGTGCCTAAAGAGCACTGAAAGCAAGAATCTCAACTTTCTGTAAGTTGTAGGCTCTTCTTTATGGATTGAAAAAGACCTCTGCACTTCCATTTTGTTTCTGTTGTCCTTATGTTTGATAGCGTTGGCACATGTACCTGCATCTTGTACATGGCGCTGACTAGAATAAAAACTATGCCGTCAAGAAGTACAGGAATCTTGAATAACTATGATAAGATGCGGAAATACATGTCACACGCCACACGGTACGAAAGTTTTCACATTTTAGTAGCATAATGAAGATGCCATCATAGTAAACTACTACAAGAAGTCTGAAACAGACAAATTTAACAGCATTACTGAGATTTGTTTATCCTAAAAGGCTAAAACGCATCAAAGTTAGTAGATAACTTGAATGTCCAGATTGCAGGTTAAAAGAACAATGTCTTTGTAATCCTCAGAATAAAAGATAAGTAACTGTGGTACAAATTTCAAGTAAACTGTTTCATTAAGCTAAGAAAAATATTTCCTCAAAATAACAAGCTAACTTGCTACTAGGTGATGGTGGATCCAGACTCTCCAAGTCCAAGCAACCCAACAAAAAGAGAATACCTTCATTGGTAAGAACTGGAACATTTCACAATTATTAGAAATTACTAACTCTACAGTTTCACTAGTATAATGTGACAATTCCAAAATAAAAATTAATGCTTATCCTATGTGCATGTCACAGGTTGGTGACAGACATCCCAGAATCAACAAATGCTAGCTATGGTGGGTTCTTTCATTTCTGTCCTTTTCACACTTTTAGATGTTTCATGAATTCAAGAGTTATCTAAGATTCTAAAATAAATGTATATGATGTTAGTCAAGATGACATTCATATGTACCTCCTTTTTATATAACAAAAAATTAGCATGCGACCTGTAGCTTACGGGGGAAAAATTTAAAATGACAATTATAGCTGCAAATTTCGGAAGGATAAACACTATCAAAAGTAGGGCATACCTGAATAGTAAGCAGCTGGCTGTCATGTCCATGATGATGATTCTTTGGATTGTGATTGTAGTAAAAATTGTGCAATCCAACTCCGCTGAAAGTGGATTTGATTTCTTCAGCTGAAATTTATTTAGCTCAACATGAGAAGTTCTGTAATTTCCATATTTTATAAATTAAACTGTGCCATAATGATTGCTTATCTCAAAATATTTCCACAGATGAGAACATCATATTAACTCACTTTGACATGTTTGCACAAATGTTATTACAGGAAATGAAATTGTCAGTTATGAAAATCCAAAGCCAACTGCTGGAATACATCGCTTTGTCTTTGTACTTTTCCGCCAATCTGTCCAGCAAACTGTTTATGCTCCAGGATGGAGACCGAATTTCAACACTAGAGACTTTTCAGCACTTTATAATCTTGGACCTCCTGTGGCTGCTGTGTTCTTCAATTGTCAAAGGGAGAATGGGTGTGGAGGCAGACGGTATATTAGATAAGTACCAGATCACTGAAAGTGCTATGCAAGGAGTATTCATTAAACGTGAAAAGATGCACAAGCTCAGGCACGTCGCAAAATGATAGTAAATGCTGGGCCTTGAAAAGTAGCTTCAATTGGAAGTTACTTTGACCTGTCTGCCACTGCAAAACACGGCACTTAGAGAATGAATTTATCTTACAATTTCGCCATCGTTGACAACAATCTATGTCTTCAGAGAGGGAAACTTGATGTTGATGCATATAAAAATTGTAGTTCCAGTCATGTTCACAAAAGCAGATACCCTTCATCAAACTAACAAGTTGTCTGCAGGGTATAAGAACAAAACAATGCTTGCCTCAGGCCCTATAGCTCTTTACAGAGCAACTGCATTCCAGGGTTGTTTGTTTGAGGAGGTTTATATAACACAGTGCTAAGCTGTGCAGCACATGCGCGTCTGCGTGACAGAACTCTACCAATCTCAATAGTGTCAGTGTCTCAGTGCCCAATGCCCGAACCTTTTCACCACCTGCTATAAAAATATCACAACGCAATTCTCTCTGGACTCAAATAATATCCTGCAAGAGTCAGATCTCTTTTGTCCATCAACCAATCATAATGATGGAATCACCGTTAATCTTGTCCAAGCACTGCAGAGTCAACAAATGTTACAAAAGTAAGACAAAAGTCATTTATACGCCAATTGGTCATTCATCTTTAATACCAGAATAAGTAATGCATTTGCATAGGAGTGAGAAACTACCTTAAATATGTAGCCGCCACCAAGGTTAGTGTTAGTCTTGATCATCATAGTAATTCATGCGGTCTTGGTAGCACAATAACCAATCAATCTTGCGTCCAATCCTTTAGACCAATTGACTAAGTAGATGTTCAATGGATCTTCAGAGAAACCAATAATCTGCCAGAAGAACTACAGGGCCCTCAAAATGAAGTTGCTTCATTAGTATGGAAAGAACAGCCCATATCTCATGAATATGCGAACAATTCTTCTGCACAACTAAGAATTCACTGATTTTCCTATTCACTTCAACTGCACTGGATCCTGGATCCTTGTGCATTTCTTTCTTAGACATCAATCCTTTAACCTTCATCACATCTGTCCATCTATCATTTACAGTATATACCTTGGAGAGGACATAAACTCCACTATCAGAGGACTCCAATTCCTGAACATGCATAAGAATCTGATGAGAGAAATCCATTTGGCCATAAGCTTGGCATGTACTCAGGAGAGCTTCCCATGTGAAACAGCAGGTACCATTGGCATAGCACTAATTACTTCGTATGCCTCCTGGACTAGGCGACCTCTGCCAAGAAGAACCATCATGCAACCATAGTGCTCTTCCAATGGAGAGGGCTTGAGGGCTTGTATGATACTGTCATCAACTCAAAAAACCGATGACCATCTGGCACCAAACCGGAGTGGCAACATTTGGACACTTGCACTGCACCAATCCGCTGATCATAACCGTCCAATAGACAATGTCCTTCACAGGAATCCTGTCAAAACCCCGTCTGGCTACATCTCGCATTTCACATACATATCCAACACTGCATTCCCAACAGTGATGCTCAGCTCCCTCTCCCTGTCGACATACTGACTGTGCACCGTTCTCTCAGCCCGCACCACCCCCAGCCTCCCGCACGCGACACGACATGCCGGTCGGCCATTTCGTCGAACGCCCTCCTCGCGTCCCCGCATGCGCCGTAGACCGTGACCAGCGCGTTCCATACCGGCGGCAGGCGCCCCAGGAACCCAGCCTTTCCCGCGACCGCGTGCACCTACCGGCCCTCGCCGATCCCCACGAGCCGCGCGCACGCGGAGGGGAGCGTGTAACCGTCGGGCCGCACGAGCGCAGAGCCGCAGAGTCCCCCGTGGCGAGGCGCGAAAAGCCGCGGACGGGTCGCCAGCGAGGATGAAGCTGGAGATGAGGGCGCTGAAGGGGTGCGCGCAGATGGGGCGGAGGTGGACGAGGGCTCCGAAGGCGTCGGCGTGCGCCGGGCGGTCGCGCGGAGGTGGAGGCGAGGTGCATTGCAAAATGCGCGCGAGTGTGCCCGCGGCGAAGCCGGAGGTAGGGCGGGGGGCATGGTTTTTTTTAATAACCAGCTGTGTTTATGACAAATGTCGGATCGCGATCGGGTCTTTATGCAAAACATCGGTCCGGTATTTACACAAAACTCGATCGCGATTACGGATCGCGATCCAAATTAGGGATCTTAATGAAAACTGCTGATCGGGTTATTTTCATAAAATCCCCTTAGCCAGGGAGACGGCAGCCGGCGAGGTGCTGTCTGCTTCCAGCGGCGTCGCGATGCACCTCAAGCGCATCCATCGTCGACGGGCACACCCACCTACGTTGCTGCGGCTCCGGCGCGGTTGCCGTCGGCTACACGCGCGCTGCTACCTCCTGCACCAAGCCGCCGCCGCCTTCAACTGGCGGAGCCGCGGAGGCCGCTAGCCTCGCCACCGCCGCCATGGCCAAGAACGCGAGTGGCGCTCGCGACGAGGCAGGAGGTAAGGAGGAGGGCGTGGCGGCGTGGCCGCGTGGGCTCCCAAGGCATTCCCAATCCAGTGATTAGGATAGTTTTTATAATATTAAATAACATGCTATATAAGCTAAGCTAAAGAGTGATGTGGTATGAGAGTTAATGAAGATAGAGAAGGAAAAAATTTCTCATGCAAGAAATCATGTCTACACACAATTCAAGAATTGGGAAGAAGAGAGGATTGGAGAGGAAAGGAGAGAGAAGAGAGAAGATTGGTTGATACCTTATTTTGAAGAAACCATTTATTATCAACATAATTTTATATTTAATATCTATATGACATGACATGTATAGAAACTACACGGTGGTGTCTTATGTTGCGACTGGCCTCGGGAGACTGGCTGCCGGGGAGCGGAGCGGGGTATCAGGGGCGAGCGAGTAGCGCGTGGAGGAAGGTGACCGTCAACCGATATGGCTACGGCGTCAAGCGTCAACGGCCCAATTCAATAATAAAGCTCCAAGGTTTAATACTTGAGCAAGTTATGTAGACTGTATTTTGACTCAAATGTTTAATCGTATTTCGTATACATGGCTTGTTGGACTAGAGATTTTGTGGAAGAGAATCGACTATAAATTTTCCTAAAAAGAGGACTAGTGTACACAATATCAAATGGTTGATTTGCCTCGGACTCGAGCAGGTTCATCCCCAAGCGATAACAGACGATCTCTCAACATCCATTATGCTATCACTTGCAGGATCAAAAACAACCTTCAGAGATCAGTGTTAAGCATCCAGATTCAGTTCAGATCTTGATCTTTCATGCCTATTCACATTTGTATGGAGAACTTTGGACCAGTTAATGGAACATCCGCTCTTGGCATTTATGTACAAACATTATGTTCTCCGTGGATTCGTAGCACGGAGTAAGGAATTCAGATTTAATGAACCTTTTTGGTTGGCCTCTACTTTTGGCTATTTTTTTAATAATACGTACTACCTAGCTGCACAAAATATTTTGGATTCAGAGTCAAATTCTAATATTCCAAAAATTTGTAATATTAAGGCCCTGTTTGGGAAGGGCGTGTTAAAATTTAACAGGGTGTTAAACTTTAACACCCTCAAATAAAGGTGTTAAACTTTAGTATCTTGAGGTGTTTGGATGATCTGTTAAAATTTAACACCTTAGGTTGTAATTGACAACTTTACCCCTCATTACTCCTCTCAATGGCAGCCAAATACCCCTTCTTCCTTCTTCTCCTTCCTCCTCCTTCCTTCTTCCTCCTTTCCTGCGCCTGCCGCCTCCGGCCCCACCCCTGCTCGGTCCACGCCGTGCCCGGCGCCAACGTCGGCGTCGGCGCTGCCGGCCGCCCCGTCGGCCCCTCCCCTGCGCATGCCGCCTCCGGCCCCGCCCCGCCGCCGGCGTCCCCTACCGCGGCGCTAGCGGCCGCGCCCGCCCGAGCCCCCAACGCCACCACCGCGCCCGCCCGAGCCCCCACCGCCACCACCTGCGCCGCCCGCCGGTCCCCACACCACCGGATCGGCCTCGCCCGCGCCCGCACCCGCCGGCCGCGCCAGCCGCCGCCCACGCGAGGCCGCCCGCGCTGGCCGCCGCCTGCCGCCCGCGCGAGCCCGCCGCGTGCTGCCCAGCGTGGCATCCCGACGCAGGAGCGGCGCGGACCGGCGGTGGCGCGCGATGGGCGGACCAGCGGCGGCGCGACGGGCGGACTGGCGGCGGTGCGCGACGTGCGGATCGGGGAAGGAAGATGGGGGCAGTGGAGGAGAGAGAAGAGGAGAGAGAGGGGGGCAACCAGGGAATAAGTGGGGAGGGGGACCACTTTTAACACCTTTAGCACATTTTAACACCCCCTCCATGTGTTTATGAAAAGAGGGGTGTTAAATTTTAACACTTCATCTTTAACACTTGTGTTTGGCAACCAAAAGTGTTAAAATCTGTTAAAAAGGGGGTGTTAAACTTTAACACCCCCTTCCCAAACAGGCCCTAACTTGAGTGAAATTTCCAAAAAATTATATCTTTTTGTTTGAATTGTGTGCTTGTTTAAAAATGAAGGTCAAATTCTCTTCTCATCCAAATTCCATTTAAAAACTTGTGATGGTGTTATTTGGATCTTTTTGGTTTTATTCGTGGGTTGTATTTGGATCTTAAGTTTGTGTGTGTTTGAATTTTGAATCCAATTCAAAATTCAAACTAAATATAGATCTAAACCGCCATGCTTCGTGATGAAGTGTGGAACACTCTAGAAGCATGATATTTTAGCATGGTAGAAATATCAAGAAATTAGATAAGGATGAGGAGAATTTTAGAGTTAGATATTTTGTATAGGAAGAGTTGCTATTTAGCGAATTTGATAACAGACAGAATAAATTGTAAAGAAACTTGCCATCAGGAAGTTAATAGCTTTTATTGCCCATTTAGGGAATTTGATAGCAGACATAGGATAAATTTAGAATGATGACATAGCAATTAGGTTCTTAGATTTGTCAATAAACTTCAACCTCTGCATCCGTTAAACATTTGTAATGGATTTGCGTTAGTTATGGTGTCATTCTCTAACATTAGCGGCAGCGATGACAACATGTCATACCTACTAAATAGCAAGTTTTTAGGAGATATAGTTTTAAAATGACAATCTACATTCATAATTTCTACTGTAAAAATGAAGGAAGTAGATAGTCTCGCTCCTATCAAAACAACTTGAGCTTATCTGCACCAGCATTACTGCTTCGGAGTCTCTACCTACAACATATTGAATCACATACAAATTACAAACTAAATTAATCTAAGACATAAGCTGGTTAATAAGTAGAACCTTGAAATTGTCGCTTACTAAGGGAAGACTACAACAAACGGGTGAGCGATGAATATCTATTTAACAAGACAAAAGGAGATGAGTTGTTTACTAAGTTCAAATTTTCCTAAAGTAGATAAAAATAAATAGATCTTTGATATAAGAATAGAATTACATCCCGTATCCCTCACAGAGGACCCACCTGACAGGCTAGGAGGGTGACGAAAAGGTGTGACGAAGGGTGGGAGGATGAAAAAACTAGATGATAGAAAATGATTCTGCCAAAAACCTCTACTTTTTCTCACTTTTCTTTTCTCCTTACCCGCCCGCACGTACCCTCCCGTGCGCCAATCACGTTCCTGATTTTTTGGCCGAGGTCTCCTTCCTTTTCCACGCTCTGTCGTTCCGTGACTCCATGATTTTCTCTATAGTTTCCTTCCTTTTACATGCTCTTGATTGATTGGTAGCCTTCCTATTGAGAGCCTTCCTTTTAAGAGCCTTTAATTTAATTTCGTTCCTAATTTTTCTCCGTGGTCTCCTTCCTTTTCCATGCTATGCTGTCCCATGACTCCATGATTTTCTTCGCGGTTTCCTTCCTTTTACATGCTCTTGATTGATTGGTAGCCTTCATATTGGGAGCCTTCCTTTTGAGAGCATTTACTTTAATTCCATTCCTAATTTTTCTCCATGGTCTCCTTCCTTTTCCATGCTCTGTCGTCCCATGACTCCAAGAATTTCTCTGTGGTTTCCTTTCTTTTTACACGCTCTTGATTGGTAGACTTCCTATTGAGAGCCTTCCTTTTGAGAGCCTTTAATTTATAGGCACGGCGATGGCAAGTTCTCTCCTACGTCCAGGTCTCCTTCTTGCTTCACATCCTCCTTCCACCAAGGGGCTATCACCGGACCTCCATACCTTCACGCCGGAACTCAATTGAGATCAAAGGGCTACTGCTCCTTCCACTAAGGACTATTGCCGGACTTCCATGTCCTAGTGGTGGAACTACACACTGGAACTCAATTGGCTGTCGGCCGCTTTTGATCAATTTTGCAACCCTCCGGTGAAGGAAGGCCACTGTTGCAAGATCACCACGGCAATTAGGTAAGGCCTTAAATCTTCATCTTCATCCTACTATATAATGTAGTACTGCATGTTTGTAATTTCGTGACGTGATGATTCCATATGTTCTCCGCTCTAGATCGCAATGAAACATTGTCAAATTGATAATCCATTATGTTTGTGTACAACTCCAAAATGTCTAGATATCCAAGAGTGATAATCCATGATGTTTTGAGTTCATGACATTGTCTACATTATACATGAATCCATCAATGCCTTATATCTTGTGTTTCTGCTGCAGACTTTTTGCCGTTACGTATTATTCCATTATCATTGTATCATGTTACATGTGTTGCTCTACAAACAATGATAAATTCTTTTTTTACTCACCAACAGTATATACATCTATTGGATCTTTCATTACATGATATCTGATGAAGATGGGTCGTCGAGCCATGCTTGGAGATGTGACGAACACGCACATAAGCAGAGCATCGATCCGTGAGGTTAAGAGACCTAGAGAAGGTATCTAACCTTTGGTTGAATCCCAATGTTCTGGTTGAACATAACATATTAAGGAGACTTATCCATGAATCCTTTTGAGCGCAGGTAAAAATGTTGATGATGCAGAATGTAAGCAGCAGAAAGCAACGGAATGATATGCAAATATGCCATTGGAGAAGAGCGGAATGCAAAGATAAGGGAAGATTATCAGCGTAACAAGGCGGAGAGACAATCAAACAATGGCATGCTGGAACCTCTTGGACAATCAGGCAGTGTCATGCATGAACCTCTGGGAGAACCATCTTGTGATGAACCACCTCTGGGACAATCAGGCAATATCTTATACATTCGTTAAAAATTGTGAGTCAGTATAGTAGGATCCTTAAGTTATGATATAGTTTTTTTTACTTTCACAGGTATATCTCATGATATTGGATCGGGTGATGTTGGTGGGGATTGGCTTAGTAGGAACCCCAGCTATACAAGACCCCCGAGAACTTATCATATACTACCAGTTAACATCTCTGTATCAAGTGTGATAGTAGTACCTTGACATGATGTTCAATAGTTTTTTTTAATCGATGTCTTTAAGCATTTACAACTTACATCCCAGATCTTGATGAGGTGCCTCTGGATGTTCTGGGATTGGATGGAGTCAAGGAAACAGATGACGAGAGAAGGCAAATATTGAATTGTCAGGGAGAAGCAAGCAACGTAGGTGTACAAATGTCTGACTCCGCATTTACTGGTATGGCTTATGTGAAACCCATGTAGCCCTAACGTATGATCATACATGCAGGATATCGCCTCTAACAATAGGAAGGTATATTTTGATATTTGAAGATGTACCAGTGATCAGCACTGTCCCTAAAGATCCGAGAGTGGAGGAAAGCATGGAAAAGGAGGGGCATACATTTGCAATGTCAGCTGATAAAAGCGAGAGGAATGCCAAAAGAAGAGCAAATTACCATCGCTCGAAGTGCCAGGAAGAGGCAATCTGCCTCAACGTAGAAACACCTAATCTCGCCTTCACTGGTATGCACGTTAATTTTTGCTTATCAATTTGATGAATTTAATTTGATGGAGTTCTGGCGACTTGCAATTATGCTAATTTTGCATTACAAGCAGGAGAAATTGGAACTAGATAATCTGTGGTAACGGCAAATGTTGCAACTCCAAATGCAGGTTTGAAATTGTAATATCTATGTTTAAAATTTTATTTAAGCACATGGATGTGTATATAAGTTTTTTTAATAAGGTGACCAACATATTGGAGTAGAGGTGTGTCCGGAGGAACTGAAGAGGTTAAGAGAACTATATGAGTTTGAAAGACAACAGAAGATATTAAAAAATAATAATGGATGATACAATAAAATTTCTAAACAAGGTACTATATTTGAGCAATTTTCTCAAACTCCATTAATTATTTTATACTATATATAATTATATTGTTCCATTTTTGGGTGAATGTTTCATATATAGGGTTACAGACCCCTATTGGAACATTGCAGTATGTGGTAACCAAGTTGGGGTCTGGTCCAATAACAAGGGGTTCTATTAATAATGAAAATGCCGAACCAAACCAATCTAGTTTATGCGAACAATTCACTGCACGGAATAGAAGGTAACTTTAAATCACTTGGTCTTGTCTATGATTTTTATTGTATATTGACAGTATCCCAATTAACATATTGTATTCTGTTCTGCAATGAAACGGAGAAGGATTTAGATGAGATGGATCCTGACTAAGAAGGAGATGACAAGTTAGATGATGATGAAGCGAGGGTATTTTACCAACGAGGTACGTTATATATTATTGAAATGAATGTAACTATCCTCTCCCAACAAGATGGTTTATAATTAATTATTGGTTTGTGGTAGATATCCATAACGAATATTATAGAGATCCGGATATGGCTTCTAAGGGTCTTGACCCATTTGATGGAGTGTACATGAACCTTCCTAAGAAGCATCATGTGTTGAAGAATGCTAAAAACTATGAGTTCTGCAATGCAAAGAAGTTCCTTGGTGAAGGACCTACTTTCTGTTGCAGGAAAGGGAAGGTCTACATATATATCCTAGAAGTACCGTCAGAGCTTCAACGGTTATTTACGAGTCAAACGGACAAGGATGCAAGGTATTTTAGAAAGCACATACGGTACTTCAACTCACATTTCTCTTTCACTAGCTTTGGGGTTTCCATTGATCGACGTCTCGCGTCTGCAAGAGGTAGTGGTGTGTATAACTTTAAGGCACATGGCCAGATTTACCATAAGCTCGATCCACTTGTGTTGGATTGGAAAGGGCCACGCCATATGCAGCTCTACATTTATGAGACGAATGATAATAATGCTCATCGTGTTAAGAGGTCCCCTAATCTTGATGAGAACCTGATCTGCTTGATCCGTGGTATTTTTACGGGACAATCTGTACGTCCAAGTGTTCACGAGCCTAGGTACTCTTACAATTATTCAAGAGTACATGATTGAGCTGAATACCAAGATTTCTGTTGATCAGAGGAGATATATATAATGCACCCAAAATGGAGCAGATTGCAGCTATTTGGGTCAATGGCAATGACTCTCAACATAGGTTCTCCCGGAGCATTGTGATATATGGAAAATCAGATGATCCACACTATATTAGGGTGTACCATGGTTGTTACGACATATTAGCATATCCTTTATTTTTCCTTGGTGGTGAGACTGGCTGGGAGGACAAGACAATAGAGTTTCGAGATCCACCACTATCAGCGCCCAGGGAACGGGGGTCCCCCCGAGAAAGCACTTACAAGTGGAGCCCATCTGCAGAAAGAGGTTGCCACCACGCAGAGCCCAATTAAGCAGATGGGCCCTACGAATCCGAAGCTTAGGAAGAGCCTGGGAAATACCGCCTCCATATTATGGGACCCACTGAAGGCTCACGCAAAGGGAGAGGGATGTAGCCGAGGAGGCCTCCCGGGAAGCCGCCCGGGAAAGTTTGCTTCCAAGCTAAGCAAGCAATGGCACATCCTGACAAAAGAAAGGCACGACAGTCGAGGTAGGCCATCAGCAGGCACTCCATCCCCGTAAAAACACCATCATTACAGTTGATGGGACACGCCTGGATGCCTCGGGGACTGATGGCCTTACCCGTCCCATCCAACAGATGGCGGATGCCGCCCTCATGTTGAGGGCACCCACCTGGCTCCCAGCTGCCCTCTGCCAGAAGGATGGGCCCACTACACAGACCTGGGAGGCTGCAAAAGCCTCCCGGGAACTCTGCTACGAGGTGGGGCCACCTCACAAACCTGGGAAGAGGTGAAAGCCTCCCGGGAAGGATCTCGGGAGCTAGGTTCATCGCCCCCTGTCCCGGACTGAGAGAAGCAAGAATTAAGAAAGTAAGATGGTAAATGTGGTGATTGCCATACATAGGACTTGGACGGGGTGCTCCGGCGTCGTGCGTACCAAGGCAAGAAGGCGTCAGGGCAAGTGGATGGCACGTCAGAAGAACTATAGCAAGGAGGACAGCCATTAGGCCGCCGCATTCACATGTGCAATGTAAAGGGATGTATTGGGATGCAAGGCTCGGCCCAACCAGTCCCCCCTAGGCCTGGCCTATAAAAGGTCGGCTCTTGTACAAACAAGATAGACAACTCTAGCAACACAACATACAGGACGTAAGGTATTGCGCTTCCGAGCGGCCTGAACCTGTCTAAAAACTCTCTTAGCAAAATTATATACTAACTCCCGTAAACGCCTCTTGAATCCCTACGCACGAACTAACCCCCAGGCCGGATCTCTAAAAGGGGGTCCCTCCGGATCCCCACTCTCGGTGCTTGACCACCGTCAACCACCATCAAAGCCAAAGCAGAAGTATACTAAGCGTAAGAGGAAAGGTACGCGTATTACACCTTTGTTTCGTACTTCGTCCATAGATTCATCTCACTCACCGTATGAAATCTAATAATTTATTCTATAACATAGATGGAACTGAAGCCGATGTGGATGACCATACAAACAATGACCATTGTGTCATGCAAGGACATACAAAAAGACCCTCTCGTGGTATGTACTATTTTTTCATGTGCTTTCGTACACACTTCACCTTGTTGTATTTGTAAACTATTTATTTACTTTTACCTCATAGATCCGCATATTGATGAAGCAGATGACACAGCATATGGTGACACCTCACTGATTCTACTTTGCTCAGGTCATACATATGGCAAAATGTTCAGTGCATCCGACTGACCCAGAACATTAGGGCACAATCCGACACGTGATTTGCAGATTATCTGCTAAGGATCGGTAACAGCACTGAGGAAACATTTGGTGATGAATATGTGCAGTTTCTGATGACATTCTGATTGATAACCCTTCAAAAGACATATGTATTGATACGCTCATTGACCACGTATTCCCGAACCTTCATGTTAATTGTACATCTGAACCCTACATGCATGAGCGTGCTATCCTTTCCACTAGGAATGAGCATGTGGATGCAGTGAATGCACTAATGATTAATAGGTTCCCCGGTAGTAAACAGGTGTACTACAGCTTTGACTCAGTAGAGGATGACCCACGGAATAATTATCCTCTGGGTTTTCTCAATTCAATCACACCAAATGGGTTGCCTCCACATGAGCTGACAATAAAGAAGAACTGCCCTATTATCCTACTCCGTAATCTTGATCCTCACAATGGCCTCTGTAATGGCATCCGATTGATAGTGAGAGGATTTTAGAAAAGTTCTATCGATGCTGAAATTGTTAATGGCCAACATGCAGGGGAAAGAGTATTCATACCCAGGATACTAATGTCACCTTCTGAAGATCTATCTCTTCCCTTCAAGTTCAAGTGCAAGTAGTTTCCATTCACTTAAGCTTCGCTATGACTGTTAACAAAGCGTAGGGTCAGACAATACCAAATATAGGTATCTACCTCCCCGAGCCTATTTTTTCACATAGGCAGTTATACATGGCTCTATTTAGAGGTGTTTCTCGTGAGACAACATAGGTTCTTGCTAGAAAAAACAAGGATATGGATCCCACTGGAAAAGGCATAAAGAACATTGTCTATAGAGATGTCTTGGAGTCATGAGGTATGCCAATTTTATTTTCATGGTTTATAATTTATTATGATGTACATGTATAGATATCTATGTTCTCATGTTCTTTGGAATAACTCTATATATTGTTCATGTAGTTTATACATGCTTCAGGATTGTGACAGCTTATGGTAAAAAGTCTAGAAAATGCATGAGACAATTTAGTGTACATACATCTCTATAAAACGGTTTCTAGGAGTGTCAGGGGATAGGTTATATTTGAGAGGAAATATTTGTGTTGTATTTCCTAGCTGAGCTACAAACGAGCCTCTTAATCATTATTGCTCAGCGACAAGCTTCTGGTTACGCCGATCCTCCCATGGGAACATTGCTCTTGTTTAGGTAGGGATTGCATGACATTTCCCACTGGGCGCAAATCATATCCAGCTATTAAAAATAAATTAATTGAATGGTTGCCATGCTAATTGTGCATAGCCGGTGAATGAAATCAAGCCACGAATTGACAACATGGACATGGAAATAAACGTTGATTCCTGCACAGAATCTGGTGTTAATATGGCGTAGCATCCCCTTTTTCTAATCTGATCTGATTGATTGAATCCTAATCCTAAGGTCAAAAATTATCACGTGCCAAATTGAAGTTCACCTTCTAATATATATTGGACCCATGCAATTAGGAAACTTAATGGCCGGCCATTCTGCTATCCTTATGAGACACATCGATGTAGGCAGATGTATTGTCACGTTCACCTTCTAATAGTGCGCTATTCAATTAGGAAACATATTAGCCGGCCATTTAGCTATCCTTATGAGACCCACGGATGTCGGTGACCCACTGGACGTTTCTTCATCTTTAACCAAAGGTCATATATACACAAAACACTGTTTGAAAGAAATATAGGATAAGATGGTTTCATCAGCCTTTTTCATGATTCTGGATGATGCTCTTTCGATGGCGCATGGTTCCGAGGTCGACTTGCTAGCGGTTGTGGCTTTCGTTGGCCCGATGAACCCCAGCTGCTCATTTGATCCATAGGGAGATCTGCGTGAAGGACTTTTTTCATTGCAATTAATTAGCAATCAAATTATGCATTTTATGCCAAAAATAATGGATCTTTTTTTTTAGTTGCATTGGATTCGTCCGTATTGTCAGGATCGGTGGAAAATTCCTTGATGCCGAACTCAACAACTACTTTATGATGGTCACAAGAGTTTGTGTAAATTATGATAGAGGTGCGTTAACAAATTGAAAAATTAATCACATTCAGTTGGTGTTATGTAAATTTCTAATTCATGTCTGCCGGAGAATTTCAGCTTGCTTTCACGTCTATCACCTTGATTGAAAACGGCACATACCCATGGATATCAAACCTTGAAGGTGCTTTGGAATTTTTTATGCTCCACATGATGCATGTTATTTGCGCACTGTCACTGTGCTTAGAACTGGGCTGCGTACGGATGTTATGGCGCACGATAGCATTAAAGCTGCCGTTGCCGCACGTGCCGAGGAGATCAAGAAATTAGAAGCACAGTCAAGGAAATTATGCGTTCCACGTTCCCTTACTGATTTATACGAGTACATGATCAATGGCAATCGGTTAATGACGACCATGAAAATAAATGCATTTGTGGAGTGGATCTTGCGTAGTATTGATGAAGTATTAGATTGAGAAGCAGTTTTAGTTTCTTCGGAAAAAAAGAGAAGCAGTTTTAGTTTAAATGTAATAATTTGGATCTTCTGCCCACTTTATAAACAAAAAAGCTTCCTTCATTGCTCAACTAAATTTCTTGATCAACATTTTCAAAATTACATAAAGCAAGGGAGAAACTAGATTGTGATTAGTTAGATCTAATTTTATAGAAAGAACTATCACTCCCAAAATCGTGGAGCCATGTTTTGAAATAAAAAAATTAAATAAAGTAAGGGACAAATGAGATTGCGATTGGAAGAATTATCAAATTACATTCCATGCATGGTGTCACGTGGCGTAACACATAAGGACATAACAACTACATGGTGCCAAATTTGGAAATATAAAACTTAAATTTAGGGACAAACGAGATTGTGATTGGTTAGATAATAATTTTAGTTAAAGAATCAACAGAAAGACTCTAAAAAATGTTTCATTTTGCAATATATGCATCTAGACACAAGCACAATTGTTCCCTTTTATTTGATCAATTGTACATAGGGCTAGACGCCAAGTCAGAATCTCACGAGTTGGCTCAGCTTATTCATATTTTGGTTCAGTTTGGCTTGGCTTGGTGGATTTTTAAACGAGCCGAGCAGCTATTTTTACTTATTTTGTTAACAACCCGAGCTACTCGTGAGCCAACTGAGCTAGAAGGCTAAAGGTTTAACATAGGGCCGAGATGTGAATGAGAAGAGTCTACACTACACCGTGATTAGTGTAGAAGCCATTACCTTATAGTAAAATATTTGTACGACTACATGTTGAAAAAAAGGTGAAGCAGTATATGGTCAAGGTTCGTATGAGTCCGTTAGTTGATAAAGATAAATTGTTAATGTATTAGCATTAAACAAGTATTTCAATCAATATGCATGTCTTTTATTGCTTACTCGGATTCCTATAATAATTATTTATCTTATTTTATTTATTAAATTTATTTGTCATGTTTTAATTATACACGTGGCCGTGGCACGTGCACATCCACTAGTATAATTTAAACTAAACTATGAGCTCAGACTATATCCTTTGCTCCTTACCAGCTAACGCTCATACAGTTGTTCGATTTCTCTTCTTCTGAACAATACCCTTCAGTACTGATGAGTGGTAAAGAAAGTCGACTTCCTATTCAGTTATGAAACTATGAGATCTGATCCCGTACTTGACCCGTACTTCCGCTCATTAAGTAAAACCTCTTTTTTGACTGCTTAACTATTTTCAATCCTAGCTAAATATCCCAGGACTCTTTCTAATTTGATTAAATACTTCTATGTTGTATGATAATAGAAAGTCAAGATCTCACTCGCTTTTTCTGCTTTGTATTCGGCTGTTGCCTTTTTCCATGCCCATGAGCAGCTCATATATACATGTGAACGGCCATCTAGAAGATGCTACAGTAGATAATGACGAGGTGAAATTCTACACTCAGGTCAGGTCAGGTCAGGTCATAAAACTAAGGAGCATGTTAAGTTAATATGAAGATTAGTTCCCACAGCGCTGAACCTCTGCTTCAAGTTGCGGAGTCGCTGAGAGTATGATATCCGCATAAGGCTGCTCTTGGTTAACTTGTACGAGCTCACGGCTCTTCAGAATCTGCAGAAGAAAAACATGTATAAGAATACGAGGATTTCACTGTTTACTAATAAGCTGCAAGGTACAGATAACGTTTGGTGAGCAGGGTGGAATTACGATGGATTGAGATGCCCAAGATTCACAGCTTGATGTATATATACTAATCACTTTAGTAAAGAAATACACTATGAATTTGGCCGCAAGGAAGGAAAGGATAGCTCATGATTGGAACGGAAATGTGAGGGAAACTTGAGCTATCATTTCCCAATAGCAATATAAAAGCAAATCAATCCTTGAACAAAGAAACATGATGCCACGCAGATTATCATCCAAGCAGGAAGCTACAGAAACCATACCAGAGTTTCATAGAACAAAGTTGCTGCAGTTCTCCTCTTTGCCCCTTCAAGGACTTGATTAAGACTTAAAGTATTAGTTCCCTCCTTACTCTTCTGATCCAGGAATAGCTTATGGAGGCAATTTGCTATTTTCCTAAATGAGTAAATTTAGATAAGCAACAGATTAAAAGGCTAGAGCCAGGAAGGAAATAATAATAATTTATAAGCAACAGAACAAGATCATTAGATACCTAGTTCGAGTTGAATTCAGCAAACCTGCAAAACAACAGTGTGCATATAAAAAAGCCTGACAAAGTACAAAAACATCTATAGAACAGCATAAGCTATAACAGTTTATAAACATTACCTTCATCTCTGGTAGGCTCTTCATTAGGAATATCCTGCATGTGAATGTCATTTCAAATACAACTGTTTTCATCATAAATCATAGAAAGTCCTATCATGTGAGTTTGATGCATGCAATAACTTACCTCATCTATATTATCTAGAGCAGCATTCAGTGCTTCATTGTGCAACGAAATTTGGTTTTCTGATTCATGCAGTCCCTTCTTCGGTAGTATTTCTGAACTAGGTTCATCTCCTTCAACTCGAGGGCCCTTCTCTTTGGCTGTATCTTCATTGCATTCACAAACTCCATCTTGAACAGGCCCATTTTCTGTGTGACAGCCAACAGAAGCCTCAAAATCTGTTCCCTCATCCAGCTTTCTCTTTCTTGATGCATCTAGAATGCTTTCTCGTTCTGTACTTCCAGTATCCTTGCAAGAATGGACAGATTCAGTGTGTTCGTAGGAAAGGCGCCTCCTTGCTTTAACTGATCCCTCCCATAAACTTTCAGGTGCCTCTGGTGCAGCAACGCATGCAAGGGGGGTTGAAGTCTTATCTGTCAAAATAAAAGGGCACACTGAGTTAACATTGAAGTTCACATCAACAATTGCGCCTACTAATGCCTGAATACGTGACCTACATGGAATCAGTGGATCCATGAACGTATATGGTAGGGAACCAACTTTTGCCACCTTCCAAGTATCAAGATGAGTATGAGGCGCCTTCCTTCTTTGCTGCACTAGATCACTTGCATCCTCTATTGCTGCTCTCATTATCCTAAAACAAATAAAAATGAATTACAAAAATATTACATGTTACAGTTCGATGAAAGCATGGAATGACCCATAATATTCTGAGAATCACTTCCAAGGAAATGCAGCCTACCATCTCACTAGTCCCAACAAAGAGGAAATGAAGAATATAGAAAAGAGATAAGTGATAACAATAAAACTTCACTGTGAAAACTTCTATGCTTGTTTGACTAGGTTACGTTTCTTGAATCGCTTCATTTGGTTTATAATTGTAGCAGCTAAAGAAGTCCATTCAACTAAGGTCAACAAGCCCTAGTGAGGTTATATAGTTAAACCCCAATAAATAACCCAGATTTTGGGATTTTCAGTTAGCAAGACATGAGATTAGCTGAGATCATTTTTCCATGTTGATTTTTAGTTCTCAAGCGAAAATGTTCTCTGTTTCAAATGATTGCATTAGATGTGTTCCCTGTTAAAGAAGACAGAGAGCTGCTCTATTACGCAAATCCAACCAAAAAACTTCTACGAGATAAATCATATATACCTTGTCTTAAATATCCATATGAAACACAAATGAGAACCTAGATTTATCAGCTTAAGCCAAAACACGCCTCCAAACCAGCATGTACGGGTAATGCAACTTGTGAAAGAGTCTGAGCTAGAAGTTGTTCTTACATATTCGGTAGTACGGTACCCTCATCACACAATGGCCAAGTTAACCTTCTCCTAACCCTCCGCCTGCCTTCTCGTTCTGTCGGTATGTAATCCTCCTTATTGTACAACACCCTCCTTTTTCTAGTAGCCTGGCTCTTCTCAGTTTTAGCTGGTGTCCTAACCCTAAATCTAGAAGACGATGATGGCCCTGGAACAGAAGCGGGTGAAGCTCACAATGTGTATGATTAATACCATAAGTAGAATAGATAATTTTGTCACAAAACTAGACCTGGGACGCCCTCTGGCAAGGGCTCTGGAGTAGAAGGTGATAGCTCATTCTCTGCCCCTGTTTCACAGCTTAAGACAGGAGCTTCAGGTGACTCATGTTCTCCAGCGTCATGCTCTGGAAATTCTGCTGAAGGTGGAGGAATTGTGTTCGATTTTTCTAGCAGTGAATTATTCCCTGATGCTTCAATTGATGGGTTATTTTCACTAAGACTCCCACAGGTCATGTTCTCAATATTCTCTGAGTTTTGCCCTTCTTGACTTCTGTTTCAAAGCAAAGCCTATTCTGATCAACATCTATCAACAGTATGGCCCAAAAATCTGGAAGATTTGCTGTAACAAAAGAAAATTTATGGGTAAAAAAGTAGCTTTTACTCACTCTTGCGGAGGGATAGGAGCCATAGAGCAGGCGGAACCCCCATTAGTCTCATCCATGTTCACATCTCTTATAGAATTATCCCTAGTTTTGCTTTTGTCTGAAGGGTCAGTTGCTTCAGACACCATATCCATCATATCAGGCGGAAGAACACTGTTCCAAAATCATTTTAGGAACCAACAAAAGAAGAAATGCGCTCTTATGCTGTGAGGACAGACAGGCAACAGAGAACTATACTTACTCCTTCACTGGTGTGAACCAAGCAGAATCAGCATTCTGGTTTTCTCTTTCAGGTTTATCCCCTTTGGTACTCAAGTCCAGAATATTGTTTGCTTCACTAATGGCAAGCATCACTTCATGTGGGACAGCACTGCATTACAAGGAAGCTCAGAAATCCAAAGGACATTCTTTTACTATCATTAGGAAGAAGCTCAAGTTCTTACATGTATTCCGGCATAAAACATGTAGAATCAACATCGTATGAACATGACGCCCTCTGATAAGACTGTGCCATTGAATAAACTTTAAGCTTCAGTTATCCAAAGAAACAGGATGTAAAAAAAATGAAGCCAGAAAAATTGAATCATAATATTGGAAAAGCAAAGAGTAGCACGTCTAAGAAGCAATTGTGAGTGTAATCGTTTTACAAAATAGTCCACGAAAGAGCTGAAACTAACTTATAGTTGCATATATCAAAAACTAACACCACATGAGACAACAGCAGGCTAGAGCGCTGCACAGGTCACAGGTGGAGGCACCTAGAGCAGTGTCAATTTGTTGAACAGACCAAACCCCATCAGTCAGAGGCGGATTTAGGGGAGGGCAGTGGGGGCTCCAGCCCCACTACTCTTGTGCATCCAATGGAGCCCAAGGAGATGGGTACCTCATAAAAATAGGGGACACGATGGCGCTCATCCTCCAATAGAATATCTATACAAAAAAGGAAGCAGGAAATGTATAAAATGTTTCACAATAAGAAGGAAGCAGGGTACGTATTTGCAATTTTTCAATTGTATGCATGCTAGGTCCAAAATGCAAAGGTCTGGTGGAAGTATCTCAAGAAAACAAAATGGATGGAAAAGCAAAATAACAAAAGCGAAAGAAATGCTAATGGTATCAATACCTTGAGATGCTGACTGATGGTGATCCTCACCTTCATCATCTCTGCAAAGAAAGGTTAAAAGGATAGCTAAGCAAACCACGTTCCATGTAACAAACTAATGAGGCTAGTATATGACCAAGAATGCTTACGTATCTTCAGCAATCCCTAAATCGAAAGAGTCAAGCTCAAATCTTTTAGGTCTCGTGAAGGTTGGCAGATCATCTGGCAAACGTGCTTCCCGGATTACCACAGATGTCCGTACAATAACTTCTGTTTCTACCCTTAAAGAGAGGCCTTCACTTGATACTGGACTAGAGACTTCAGTTCTAACAGCATGAACAGGTTTCTTGACCCTGCTGGTGTTTTGATGGCCTGCCACTGACCTTCCAGCACGGACAGCTTTATTCGCTTGCTTCAAAGGTCCACGCGTCGACCCTCCAGTTAGCACACTAGGTTCCACACATAGCCTTAGTTGCAATGAGCGAATTTCCTCACAATCAAGGTACAGGTAGTACACTTTCTTGGAGTATATCCTAACAATTCCAAACAGAAGCTGTGCCAGTATTCTCTGGGAAATTCCATGTGGGCCCTGGACATCAGATAAAATCTTATCTGCCAACGGTGAAACGAAATGTGTCAGCATTATAAACCTGCTAGGAGAATTCCTGAACAAAATAGCTTGGTCTAGAAAAAGAAAGCTGCCCCCTTTCTTTAAACATCACCAGCAGCTATAAGAACACGTAGAGATCATCATCTAATCAAAGCTATAGGTTGGCGTGTGGTATGGAGAATTGGTTCACATGGTAAGTCTGGTTGGCGCACCCAATTCTCGGGATTATGCTCAAGTCATCAAGTGCCATCAATAAAACCCTTCCTGACCTAAAACCCCCAAACCTTCCGCTGGCGAAAACCATCTAAAAAAACCCACCCAAAACTGACATGACAAACAGAGTTACAAACGCCACACCACAGGAAAGGGCACCAAACACCCAAGGCCCAAATCACCCTCCCATGCCAGTTTTTAAACCTAAACCCCACCATAAACCCCTCCCTTATCCCCACTTCTCCCACTGCTGCAAACCAACATCACAATCGCAAATTACTAGATTAATTAGAGAGGCCCCCTGCTGCCCAGCCCATATCCCCACCAAAACTACTCTAAAAATCCAGTGAAAAGGGGGCAATTGCTCTCGCATTGCAGGAGTTGACATCGAGTCGTTACCAACGGAGGCGACGATGTCCGTGCGCGCGACCTGGTCCCGGTTGAGCGCCGCCTCGCCGCAGAACGCCGCTACCCACACCGTCCCGAGCGGGCCCTTCTTCGACAGCAGGTCCTTGGAGTAGAACATCTCCGCGGCCCCACCCTTCTCGCCGCTCGCTCGAAGCCCCGAGCGCCGCCGCCTCTGCCGCTACGGCCCCTGCCCCAATGCAAGCGCCCGCCACGGCCTGTCCAACGCCGCCGAGAGTGGAGGAAAACCAGCGCAGTCCGCGTGCGAGGCGTGGCCGGCCGAGCGGTTTTTGGTTGGTTTCGGGGGGAGTCTGACGAGAGCAGAGGAAGGGGGCAGTGACTGGCTTCAAGGGCAAGGAGGGGGAGGGGGCGAAGTGAAACGGCTCGCGGGCGTGCGGAAGTGACGTTATTGCCCCTCGGTTTGAGACGTTGGGGATGAATTTTTGGAAACTTGTTGAGTTTTCTTTTTCTTTTTCTTTCTTTTTTTTCCCTTGCATATCTGTTTTGGATATGTGTTGTTGCCTTCTTTTATGAGCAACTCACATACTATAATAGAGCATGAATGGTAATGAGATTGGTGAGGCAAACAAAATCAAGCATGTAGGACCCGATACAATTGGCATTAATCACTCCATATATTTTTTGGAGGGTCAGATATGGTATTTAGCGAAGCGTCAAACTGGGGCCATGTTTAGTTACTCCCAACTCCCAACTTTGACACTATGCAAAAAGAAGATTCCCCATCACATCAAACTTGCGGTACATGCATGGAGTACTAAATGTAGATGAAATTAAAAACTAATTGCACAGTTTTGTTGTACTTTGCGAGACGAATCTTTTGAGCCTAATTAGTCAATATTTGGACAATAATTCACAAATACAAACGAAACGCTACAGTGTGCTACAGTGCTGTAACAGTAATTTGGCACCTCCCAAATTCCCCAACTAAACACGGCCTGGATAACCATTCATGTATCCAACTGACGTCATCATCAGCTCTAAATTGTTGGATCACTCCTATTGACACCTGTTAATAGATAGGGCGCGTGGGATTCTTAGGCTAAAGTTTAGCCTTTGTCACGTAGAATGTGACTAAACATGAGCTAAGTTCATGTTTGCTTCTTTAGTCCAAAGTTTAGTTACTGTCACATCGAATGTTTAGATACTAATTAGTATTAAATATATATTAATTATAAAACTAATTGCACAGATGGAGACTAATTCGCGAGACGAATCTATTAAGCCAGCCTCCATTTGTGCAATTAGTTTTGTAATTAGTGTATGTTTAATACTTCTAACATTCGATGTGACAGGGACTAAACTTTAGTCCGCGAAACCAAACACCCCTAATTATAAAACTAATTGGAGAAGCACAAGGCTAATTCGCGAGACGAATCTATTAAACCTAATTAATTCATCATTAGCAAATGATTACTATAGCACCACATTATCAAATCATGGATTAATTAGGCTTAATAGTTTTATCTCGCGAATTAGCATCCATCTGTCCAATTAATTTTGTAATTAGACTATATTCAATACTCCTAATTAGTATCAAACATCCGATGTGACTGGGGTTAAAGTTTAGCCTCTAGGAAACAAAGACCCCCTTACTTAGGCTTACCGCTTAGGGTTACACATTTGAAAGTTTAAAAGTTTCATTTACACATTTCGTAAGTGGAGTTTTAACGATATATCGTAGTACCAGCAGTGCCTATGTCTACAGAAACGATTTTAAAAAAAATCAACTCTCTTATAAAAAATAAGAGTTACAATATGTTGGCAGCTGAAGTGTGAAGACTCCTCTCAGCACGTTTTTTTCTAGAAATAAGAGTAGTACTAAGTACATTACGGTTTGGATTCATGTCGGGTCATATCGGATATTTGGATACGTATGAACTAATTATAAAACTAATTGTATAAACATGACTAATTCGCGAGACGAAACTATTAAACCTAATTAATTCATAATTAGCACATATTTGCTGTAGCAACACATGATCAAATCATAAACTAATTAGGTTTAATAGATTCGTATCGCGAATTAACCTTCATTTATGCCATTCATTTTGTAATTAATTTATATTTAATACTTTTAATTAGTATCTATGTTAGTCATGCGCAACGGAACAGAGTCTAAACCGGGGGTTCGGGGTACTGGAATCTACCTGAAGCCCGGACATGTAACCGTTGTAGATTCCTTGGGTGAACTTCAAGGCCCTCTGCGGTAATTTCTCCTCCTCTCGGATGAGTATCAAACTGCGGATCAGCGACGGGACCCAACCCGAGGTAAAAGCAGAAGAGGCCCGACGTGACCAGTTGAAGTAAACGACGGGGCTGACTCGAGGCAATTGCAGAGGCGGCCCGAGACCGCACAGGTGGTGAATCACTCGCTTCCAGGTGGGGGCACGCTGTGTCCGGGGCCACCCGTAAGCCACACCGTTACACTGGCCGCTTGTACGGGTGGCTCTCGACGGCAGCGCATCGTTTCATCGTTCGTTACCGCCCCGCGACGCTCGCTGGGTGGCCAACACGTGGGCGACAGGTGCAGGAGCCGGGCTCGTTCGCTTTTCTCGGCACCGGCGACGCACTGGTAACTCCGGTGTCGCCGGCGGCTCGGCCCCGGTGGCAGCGTGAGCCGTCTTGAGTTAGGGCACGTAAACAGAGAGACGGCTGACGTCTATATGCCTCCACATCAGCAGATTCGTCCTCCGTGGTAAGCATTTACTGAGGAAAGAGATGCTCGCCGGCGCCTCGTTCGTCTACGGCAGGAGCTCGTGCTCCCACGCGAGGCGACGGCTCCTGGGGCGCGTTGTAGGAGTCGTTGCCGTTCGTCGCCGGCGGCGGGGATCCGATGCGCTCGGCGCCGCGCGCGCGCTTTTCCCTTTCGCGCCCAGTACCACGCGCTCCTTCCCCAAATAGCCCCCTTGGCCTTGCTCTGTCTCCTCTCCTCCCTGAATCTGAGCAGCGACGGACACCATGCGGCTGCAGGAAAATCAGGCGGCGCCGGCACGAGAGCTGCTCAAGGCGGACGCTTCGCGGGAGCGGAGAGCCGCTGCGGCGCAAGCGCGGAAGGCTCTCGTGTCGTCGTCGGTGAGGAAAGAACCGGTGGCAGCGCCGATGCATCCACCGGGGGAGCTGCGGCGGCGCCGGAGCAGATGAGTTCGGGCCGCGCGGCGCCTGTGCCGGAGCACAACGGCGCGGGTGCATCTGCATCTGCTGGAGCTTCACCGACCTCCTTTGTCGACGGGGGCCGCTTCTTCAAAGGCCCCGGCAGCTTCTTAGCCGGCGCCAGGCAAAGCTCCATGCCTCAACCATGGATGCTACCTCAATCTTCAGATCCGGCAACATGGTATACAATACTCATTCTCAATTTTGTTCATATGGACCGAGATATCAATTCTGTTCAACAAAATGACATGTTTTACTTCTCTGCAAAGACTCATTCTCAATTGCACATGTGTCTGTTCCAAACAAAAACTAAATGTCTGCAAAACTGATCCAAACTGAGACAGTTGCTGTATAGTTAGTGTATCAGGCACTCAAAGTTCACTTGCTGTTAGTGATCCAATTGAAGAGCAATTATGTAGATATAGTATAATCACATAATTGTTTTGAGTAGGAATGGTTTTGGTCTTGGCAATGGCAATTCTAATTTTATCTTGTTGTTCTGATCTGCTGATAGATTTAGATGTCATACTGCTGAATTCTTTGTTGTATTGGACTATTATGAAGTCAGAAATTGAAATCATGCAGTTGATGTGGTAGAATCTTACTAGTTGTCATATGTTGTGCTGATATACTTTTGCAGGGATGTCTACTAGCTAATTTATGACATCAATGAGCTGTGTCTTTAATTTAGTTCACAATATACTTTTACAGGGATAAAAATCCAACACCTCCTGGTGGTTTCACAAACTTTATCCAGCTTCATTTGTCTCAAAATTTTCATTTTGTTGGGGGGCCTGCTCAGTTTGCGCCATTCAAGCCGCCGCGTACTATGGAAGATACACCAACAGAAGAAGAATTGGCCACTCCTCATTCATCAACAGAAAATAGTAATTATGTTAGTGTTGACAGCGGGGATGAGTTGGAGTTACCTAGGACTGAGAAGCGAATCCTTTGGACTCAAGAAGAAGATGTCAGGCTTGTGAGTTTTCATGGCTGTAGGCTGGTTCCTTTTTGCTGTTTTGTTTTTCATACCCCTACTAACAATGAAAAGCATTATTACAGATGAGCTCATGGCTGCACAATTCAACGGACTCAAGCATCGGCGCTGATAGGAAGAATGAACAATATTGGTATGTTGTTGACACCTACAATGAGACTACCTCAAGTCAGAGGAGAAGAAATGCTAAGCAAGCGAAGGATCGTTGGCATAAGGTTAATAAATGGACTGACCTCTTCCATAGTGCTTGGTTGAAGGCTCGAAGGGTTTTTACTAGTGGGTATAATGATCAAATGTGGATTGATAAGGCTCATGTTTTCTACGTAGAAGACAACAAAAAGCTCAAGCTGGGGCATTTTGTCTTGATGGATGTATGGTACACAGTCCGAAATGAGGCGAAGTGGATAACATACAACAATGGGTTGAAACAAGCACGCAAAAGGAAGAGTTCAAATAAGGATAATGAAGGAGAGGACATGGACAATGCAGACCTGGAGGATCTGGAAGAAATCCCAAGGCCAATGAGGCAAAAAAAAAAAGCTGAAAAGGCAGCACTTGAAAAGAAGGCTAAAAATGCCAACAGGAAGGACGTTGACAATACAGATCTTGAGGAGATGAATACTTTTGGTAAAATTCAGGATGATGAACATGCAAACCGGCTGAAGGTATTGGAAGTACAAAAGAAGCTACCATCCGAGAAGATTGAACAAGCAAAGCTTGCCCACCTAGCAGCAAAGGAGCAAAAGGAGGCAGCAGAGGTGCAAATGGAGGCAAGAAAGTATGAAGTTGAAGCTAGGATGTTTGAGACATATAACCAACCGCCTTCTCGCTATGGACGTAGCATTGATGTCCGATGAGGAAAAGTTAGAGCATGCAAATACAATGAAGTGTTTGAAGAAGAAATTATTTTCTGATTACAACTGAGGTTAGTGTTACCTTGGCAATATGATTTCTGTTAGCATCTAACTGTTAGCTTGCCAATATGAATTCTGTTAGCATCTAACTGTTAGCTTGGCAATATAATTTCTGTTAGCTTGGCAATATGGTTCCTGTTAGCATCTTGACAGTTTTAGTTACATCTTGCAGGGATGTTCTGATCAAGAAAGCTGTTGGATGTTTGGATCAAGAAGGTTGTCATTCTGTCAGTTAGATCCTTGCTGTTCAGTTTTAGTTTCAGGCATTGCCGTTTCAGTTTCAGGTCTGTGTCACATTGAAGATCCTTGCTGTTTCAGTTTCAGGTTACTGCATTTTCTTACTGTTAAGTTCTGATGGTGAACTTTAGTTTCATTCTGTCAGATCTGGAGGAACAGAGAGAGCACGATGAACAGGAGGCAGTGCAGGAAGATGACGAAGGTGAGGAACCTGTGGAAATTGATCCAGCGGATGTTTATACACTTGATGATTTCCTTGCCGAGGATGAAAAGTTAGAATCATTTCGGAGGAGGATTGGTGACAAATTGAAGGCCAAATTTGAAGGAGCATCTTCTGAACCACCCAGCCATCGTCAGCGTCAAAGTGGACCTCAGATGTATATTCCTAGAAATCGAGAAGCTGGTCATGATGATCTTGTTGCTAATTACTTCTCTGCAAATCCTAACTACACTGATGAGATGTTCCGTAGAAGGTTTCGGATGACACAGCCTTTGTTTCTTCGAATTGTTGGTGTTCTTAGTGATTGGGATCTTTTTTTACCCAAAGAGTGGATGCAGCTGGAAGAGATGGCCACTCACCTTTGCAAAAGTGTACTGCGGCCATTCGATGGCTAGGATATGGCACGCCAGCTGACCAACTTGACGAGGTTTTGAAGATTGCTGCTAGCACGTCTTTGGAGTTCTTAGGGTGTCTTTGGAGTTCTTAGGGAAATTCGCCGAAGGAGTGATTGAATGTTTTGGTGGAGAGTACCTGTGCCCTTCAAGAATTGATGAACTAGAAAAAATCTTGCAAGAAAATGAGTCTCCTGAAAAAATCTTGCAAGAAAATGGGGCTTCCCAGGAATGATAGGAAGTATTAGCTGTATGCATTGCGCGTGGAAGAATTGTCCAAAAGATTGGGCTGGCTGAAAAAATCTTGCAAGAAAATGAGTCTCCTGGCTTCCCAGGAATGATAAAGATTGGGATGGCTGAAAAAATCTTGCAAGAAAATGAGTCCCCTGGCTTCCCAGGAATGATAGGAAGTATTGGCTGTATGCATTGCGCGTGGAAGAATTGTCCAAAAGATTGGGCTACCATGTTTACTCGTGGTGATAAAAAAAAAATCCTACTATGATCCTTGAAGCGGTAAGCATGCATTTTTTGTACCGCTAGTGCCTATAATGATATCAATGTGTTGAATAAGTCGTCACTATTCATTGATGCGATAAAAGGAGAAGCAACAAGACTACAATTTGTTGTAAATGGGAACCAATATGACATGGGGTACTATCTTGCTGACGGAATATATCCCGAGTGGGCAGCCTTTGTGAAGACAATATCATCACCTTAAACGGAGAAACACAAATTATATGTGCAACGTCAAGAAGGGGCAAGGAAGGATATTGAAGGATGTTGAGTGTGCATTCGGCGTGTTGCAATCCTAATTTGATATTGTACGTCGTCCAACACGAATGTGGAAGCGGGATGACAATATCATCACCTTAAACGGAGAAACACAAATTATATGTGCAACGTCAAGAAGGGGCAAGGAAGGATATTGAAGGATGTTGAGTGTGCATTCGGCGTGTTGCAATCCTAATTTGATATTGTACGTCGTCCAACACGAATGTGGAAGCGGGATGATGTTGTTAACGTAGTGCAAGCTTGCGTAATATGATAGTTGAAGATGAAAAAGAATTAGTTAAAATTCCATTGGATTTAAATGAGAATCCGAGTGCAACTATTATCCTATCATCGGGAGTACAAATAATAATCCTAATCCATGCTTCGCAGAGGTACTTACTAGAAACTCGGCTATACGTGCTCCATTTACACATAAGCAACTCATGAAGGATTTTAGTTGAGCATATATGGCAGTGTTATGGGCATATCCAAAATTAGACCTACGTTATAATGGTATTGCAACTTTACTATATCATATCATGTATTCAAAGTACCTATTGATATTAATATATATTATATTTATGATTTTCAAAAAAAGGACTATGTGACTAAATTTAATATCATTGATCCTCTCAGTTGAGCTCCAAAATGGCTACAAAGATGAAATGTACACTTGATCATCGTTTCTATAAATAAATTAAATAACTTGCAGATATACATCTAAATAGATACAGACATACATCTAAATAGATAGCTCACTATTTTAGCCGTCTGTGCCTGACATGGCAAATCAAATATACAGCAGCTATGTTAGACGTGCCCTTATAACCATCGAGGCCTCACTGTTGGAGTGGCTGCCGGCAGCAAGTTGTTTATCCGGCAGCAAGCTGTTTATCCAGTTACCACACCATTGGAAGACAAGGCCCAGCCCAAGGCAAACATAAAGAATCGTAAATTACTCCTACAGTCCTACAACACACGCACGCCCCGCCAGTCCGCCACTACAATAGATTTTCCAGCGACCCGCGCTGCATCAACCGGACCATATTTACGTGCGAACATGAGCTCTGCTTCCTGCCGTCCTTTATGATGATGCAAACGCTGCCCTTTTTGTCCATGTCGTGGACACAGTGAGCTGCCCTCCCATGTCGATCTCCACAGGCCACAGCCATGGCCATCAAAGTTACACCAACCACCACATTTACATTTCACCCATGAAGACGAAGAATAATGCAACTTCAGGCCGGGCCAGCGCAATTTGCAATCCAATTGCTACATCTGGCCCGATCATGAAGCAGCACAAGGGGGCAAACGCAGCTCAATCCTCCTGACTTTGCGAAGATTTCTCCGGGCTTAGAATCGGAAGCTAACGTCGGGCAAGATTGTCCGGCGCCGCCACGTTATCTAGCACCTCTAGTCCAAAGCCTCGATCATTAACTACTAACATGACAAGCTGACGCCACAGGTCAACGAAGCTCGCACGATAAACATATGAAACACTTCGCCTGAGACAGCTCTAATCGAAAACCATATCCCAGTAACTTCGCAAGCATAGCGCCAGATCATCAATTATGTATCCTGTGAAGTTGGACGGGAACACAATAGATAGAAAGCATAAAGAATACTTTCCCAACCACAGTAGCTACGATTAGATCTGCGGACCAGTGCGTTTAAAGTCTAAACCAGATGAATAAAGATAATACTCCCCGATCACTGTAACTGCTAAACAAACGTTGAAGGAGTAAGTTGAAAAGAGAAGAAAATTCAGTCTACATGGATGTGGGAACTGCCAAAGAGAACACCTCTCGGAGTCTCGGAGACACAAGCATAAAACTTTTAATACTCACCTAAAAGCTCCCTTCCACGTTGCTCTCCAAAAACTTAAAGAAAGATGGATTTGATCAAATCGCACATGACATTGCCTACAAATTTTCACCTGATTCGCTGTTATTTATCACTGGGAACCACTTCGCGTTGCGTTTTTCAGTAAGCTATGTTAGAACTGTCAAGTGAACATAAGCTACCTACCATACAAAAATTGTAGAAGAATAATCTCCAAATAAGTTAGAAGAATGGTTACTAATGTACAAGGAAGGATAGTACACTGACCAACATGGTTCAATAGTAAAAGATGAACACTTTTTGAAGGTCCTCCACAAATTTAGTCACTTAGGTACAACAAAGCTGACGGCCATGAAGCTTCCTATCTTGAAGCAGCCACAGCTTAGCTGCAGACGCGTCATACAACAATTGTAGTGAGTTTAACAAACTCTCCCAGCTCTTGGGTGGTATAAAGAAGTAATTATCACCAGGTGCAAAGCACATAACAAGACAAATAGCAGAAAAGCATGTCCCAGTCAAGGCTACCAAAACCTGCGTGCAGGTGCAGCAAGCAAACTACATTGCTCAAGAACACCACAAGAACCCTGAGCTTTTTGTTAGCACCATGTATACCCCACATTCATGAATTCAACTTTAACCATGGTGACAAATGTGCTCAAAATGCTAAGACACGTATAACCAGAGTGGAAAGCCTTTTATTCAAGTACTAGCCCATTTGGTAGGAAGGATACAGAACAAGAACCTAATATTTATTTCTAAGGATTCAACATATGTAATGCGTTCATACTTATGCACTTAATCAACAGGGAAGCAAAAGAGCATACAAGAATGGTGATGCACTGCATGATGAATAGGAAGAAATCTACCATAAATTCTCTATTTGATGCCAAAATTAATATCAAGATCAAAGTCAAAGCAGATGTTAGATCCACGCATTAAGTTCAAGTTCCAAAATTGTTTTATGGACATATCTCAAAATTATTCACCTATACATCTTGGTAGTGAAATGAAAATAAGTGAAGAAAAGCACTCCAACGTCGACTATGAAATGTCACTGATCTCTTGTAGTTGAGATGGCAAGGAGAAAACATCCATGTAAGAAACATCTCACTCAGCTCAGTTTTCTTCATTTCTTGTCATTTCTTTCCAGTTGTTTTCCTTTTCAATTTATTATTTAGAAAATGACATGGAAGCAGCTGCTATGTGCATGACCTAAATAGTCTTAAGAGATCACACATTAATATTAAGTCCAACATGAAAATGAAAGATATCACATTAATATTAAGTCTGTTCACCTAAATAGTCTTAAGAGATCACACATTCCATACAAACTAATCTTTCAGGAACGAGGATAAGTTCCACGCTCATTAGGTTTAAGTCAGCAGTACTAGCAATTGGCTTTTGCATATATTACCTTCCAAGTTGTATTAATGTCCATTGATTTCCTGGTGAAAAGCAAAATGCATCCTTCCCCTGCGCTTCTTTCGTCTCTTGCAAACAAAATGCAAAGATCAAAAGAAAAGGCACGAGGAGCATAAAGAATAACGATAATGATGATGTTTTATTTTAATCCAACACACTGAACATTGTTTACAACGTACCAATCTGGAATATTTTACATACAGAAGTTCCAAAGGTGAAACTGGTGTAACCAATAAAAGCCAACATGCCACACCTTACGATGCAGGCAGATTATATTTGCTTTTAGGATCAATGTGGATGGAGTGTTAATTCCTGCAAGAAAATTTCTATGATGGACCATAAGGAGAAACCTCATCCACTTAACCGGCACCAAGCCTGCTAAAGAACACTATCAGTCGCTGGTAGACACCAAGAAGATGTGATACTTCATGTCCATGGCACATCTCACCTCAGAAGATATCTGATCTTGTTGATTCAGGGTGAAGCATAACAGTTAGTACGGATAGGAACCCAAGCAAGTGGTCCTAGTTCAGCCAAAAAGCCCACGGTTGCCTATGTTCCCTTGCAGTTCTTTCAAACGTTGCTCTTCTAGAGGGTCAGGGCTCTTCAGGTACCGTTTGGTACGCCTGCGTATTTTAACAAAATTATAAGAAATCAATTCTGGATGTATGGAATTTGAACCATGTAATATTAGGCTAGTGCGGATAGATTTAAATTACCTGTCCAGTTCATTAAGCGCAGGGAATGTAGGCATGAAGTCCTTGGACTTAGGAAGAGGAACTTCAGAGAACCATTTGTGCTTCAGAGCATCATCTGCCGATATACGCTGTACGAGATAAACAAGTGTGCTTAGACAGGTATGCATGATGAGAATACAAGAACACCAAATTAAATGTCAATTGGAGATTATGAATTGCACCTTGTCAGGGTCATAAGTTAGCAGACTGTTGAGCAGATCAAAACCAGCTTCAGACAGGATTGGTCGCCCAGAAAAAGATGCAGCTGGGAACTTATCCCTTAGCCTGTTATACCTGATAAGACCAAAAAATCGATGCTGTCAAACAAAAATGAACACTCAGAAAAATAACAACAAAATACAGTACAGATGTAGAGAAACTCACGGTTGTTTGACAAAATTGACTTTCACACCAGGTAATTTGGCATAGCCAGGCCAAATCTTCTCATTAGGTGTGCCAAGTGTTCTAAATATCTGCCAAAGAAGTAGCTTCAACATGAGATATCATCGAATAAAATTTATATCAAGAGCTGCAGGACTATAGGAGATCAGGACAGATTAAATACCTTATCTAGCTGTTCAAACTCTGTTTTTCCATTGAATAATGGTTCTTTGGCCAGAAGCTCCGCCATTATACAGCCCACAGACCACATATCAATAGCAGTAGAATACTCCTTTGTTCCTAGCAATAGTTCTGGGGCCCTGTAGCCACAAGGAGCAGTAAAGGTGAGTCCTTGGTTTAGCAAATAGAACTCTTGATGAATAACTTTAGAAGAAAACCGAAACACTGCTGAGGAATCTGATGTTGGCTGATGACCTACCTGTACCACAAAGTCACAACCAGTTGAGTATAAGGTTTTAGTGGGCTCCCATATTGACGAGACAGTCCAAAATCACATATTTTCAACTCACCGCGGTTATTCAGCAAAAGATTTGAGGTCTTCAGATCCCTGAAAAAATTGTGGGCGTGTATCAGCAACATGAACAGATTTGACTTATGCAAACAAAAACGAATGTAAACAATAATTACCTATGAAGTACCCAATTGTCATGTAGATACTTTACACCCTCTAACAGTTGAATCATCAAACATTTGACCTCACTTTGGGTATACGGTTGTTTCATTGTCTCCATGACACCTTTTAGATCATGTTCCATGTACTCCATAACCATAAAGATACTATCTAGACTACTTCCAACTACTACTTCCTTAACATCCACTATCGAAGGATGGTGGAAAGACAAGAGGATATTTATTTCCCTTAGAGAGGTTAACGGGAAACCTTCTCGCTCTTTCTCCATCTTTACCTTCTTCAGAGCAACAATCTCATTTGTCTTCTTATCCCTTGCTCTATATACAACACCATATGTGCCCTCATTAATTTTGTTGAGCCTCTCAAACTCATCAACACTTCTGCAACCTTGAAGCATATTGATACACCTGTGTGGTGCCTTCACTGGTTCAGGGGTTTCAGGTCTGCGTGCTTCATCCTCTGAATCGGTATCTGACATTCTAATTTCTGCATCACTGTCACTGGCCTGCCCCCTGTCAACATCCATATAGTCATCTTTATCTACTTCAAAATCTTCTTTCTCATCATTACCCATTCTCCCCGAGTCAGATGACCTAGACATGGTCCTTCCTCCAGAGATATCACTGACCACAACCTCACCAAGTTCCGGGCTTGCCCTTTTCCACTGCCCCGGCACAGAGTCTGCAGGTGATGCACTTTTCTTTTTCATTGGTGATGCACCATCTTCCTCATCATCATTAGCACCAGCCCACCTTGAAGTTGATATGTTCCTCATTGTTGGATACTCCTCTTCCTCCTCTGCCACCCTATTCTCATGTTCCGGCAACTGCTCAGCACTCTCTGTACCAACAGTAGGCTCCACATCTATAGGTGACTTCTCCACAGCTAATCTCACTGGGACATGGTCTTTTGGAGGCAACGGCGGAGGCGGAGGGAGCTCAGCAGGCACAGATTCTACCACTTTCTTGCCCCTTGATGCATCAGAATGTGGCGGCTTTGGGCTATCCCTGTCCCAAATTATAGGCGAGAATTTCCTCTTCTTGCTCGGCGACGAGACCGCTGCACCCGCTGCCGCTGACGCAGCCGCAGACTCGCCCTCCCTGCTAGAACTGGGAATGCCATTCTCCCTTCCTCTATGAGGCCTCCCACCAGAGTCATCAGACGCACTGCCGCTCAGCACTTCCCCAGGCTCACGGTCCCCGAGCCTACCCGCGAGACGGCTCCTGGGCGGGGGCGAGCGGCGGCGACCGTGGCCGTTGGCGAGGTCCCTGCCACCCCTGCTGCGCCCGCCGTCGCGGCGGCGGTCCGCGTCACGGTGGCGGCCGCCAAGATGGTTCTGCTGCTCCTTGCTCCTCCTGGAGCCCTCAGCGTCGAGCTCCCGCTCCCTCGCCTCGTAATCCCTGTACCCTCCGTGGCGCCCAGCGGCCATAAGCGAACCGAACGACAGCCTCACACGAGATTCAGCGGCAAACCCTAGATCCGTACCAAAACCTAGAAAAATTCGGCGTGGTTTGGACCAGGATGGAGTTCGGATCTGACCTTTGGGATCGAGCGGCCTCGTGGACGCCGACCGCGCACGGAGGAGGACGCGAGGAGGGTCGGGAACGTGGCGGCAAGGGGTGCGGTGGTTTGGTTCGGCGGCGAAGCGAAGGAGAGGAGGAAGGGGACGGAAGCGACTGCTTCTAGGGCGGCCGCTCCGCGTGGTACAGGTCGGCTCTCGGCTTTCCTTTCGGGACTTCGAGGAAGCCCGCGGCCTCCGTGCGTACGTGGTTCCGCGTGTGTATGACGGGTGGGGCCGTGGGCGGTCGAGGTCGAGTGGGTCCAAGATGTCAGCTAAGCGCTTGGACACGTGCTTAAGCTGCTCTGGGCTGGGCCGCTGGGTGTTCAGAGAATGTTACTGAGATACTGGGCCGATGATTTCAAGACCGAGAGGATGGCGTTATAAAATCTATATCTATATACAGCGTTGCCGGCGCCCGGACTCGGACACTCCAACGGTCCATCACAACATCAAAAAATAACATCTGCAATATAGAAAATAAATGTTTGCAATATAGAAAATCACCGTTTGCAATATCAAAAATATGTTGAAAAAATATTAGCCATCTGCTGATGATGAGGAAAAAAAACCGCCGCAACATCTGTTTCATATTGCATGGAACATTCAAATCTCTCATTGAAAATGCAATCTCCAGATAAAACACTTGCAACATGTGTGTAAAGCATATGCAACATCACAATATCTAGATCTACTTTGCAACTTCCACATGAAACACTTGCAACATTCTTCTCAAACATCTGAAACACTTGAAATATACGCTTACAACATGCAGCAACCCCTGGCAGGAGGAGCACTGCACAGTGGGATCCGACGCTAGGAAATGGTGGAGGAGAAGGAGGATGGTGGCGGCCGGCGCGGCTCGCCCTTGGCCACCGCCGCCGCCCGCCTCCGCCAACCCCTCCGTTCCTCCACCCGAGCACCCCCCTCCCACTCCACCCCGAGACCGTCGGCCCCCGCACTCCACCAGCGCCGTCTCCGCTCCGCCGTTGGCCTCCCTCCGCCCTGCCGCCCACTCCGCCTCCGCCCGGCCCTTCCCCCGCTACCACCCAACCCCTCCCCCTCCGCCCCACCTCCGCCTCTGCCGCTCCGCCCCGCCGTCACCGCCTCCTCCTCGCGCCCGTGCCCGCATGAACTGCGTGGCAGAGGGAGAGAGTGAGTGGTGCGGGTGATTTATCTCTAGACAAAAGGATAAGGAAGGACTGTGGGAGAGAAAGGATAAGGTGGAAGGAGAGAAGATGTTTGTGGGACTCGCGCCAGATATTTTTGGTGACAAGCGTCCAACACGTCCGGACGCACGAGCCATAGCATTACCATATATCTAATATTAAAGATCGGTTGTTTCTTCCAACTGTCGTGATTGTTTAAAAAAAAGTCTCTCAATTTTTTCATAATCAACCAGTAGTCCTTAGAATATGTCTTGATGGTTTTTCAAAAAGGTCCCTAAACTTTACTGCAATTGACTGGAGGTTTACGACGCCTCTTGCTTTCCTCCAGCTCAGTTTTCTTCGCTGCTACTGGCGCCGTTGTGTGCCTGCGCTCGAGCATGGAGATGTTGCGGCGGTCAACCAAACGCGCTTCGCCGCCTCGGCTTTCTCAACTCCTAGGCTCTCCCCACCGACGTCGGCCCCGAGGATGCCACCTCCATCGTCCCCATCCACGTCGTGGCCTCCGGCCTCCGCGCGATTCCTTGGTTCCTGCCCGGCGGGGCTATAGCGCCGCTGGCACCGACTCCCCCATCTTCTGCACCGCCAAATCCAAGGTCGACCAGCAGGAGCTACTATCACCACTCCTGCCACTGATCTACCCGGACCGCTGGTGCTCCTGCTGGAAAACAACTACAGCTATCTTGGAACCACTCGTTATCATTGCAGAGATATATTAATATCTTTGTTCCAGTTTGTTTCTAGAACGGCGATGCAAGCTATTCAAGACTATAGATAGTAGACGACGCCTACTTCACGCCAAGCCACCTCAGAGTCATTTGGATTTGAAGTGCAACTCTACAACTATATTCAAGGCAACAATTATTAGCTACTGTAGGATTTTTTTTAACGTACTAAGGACTTATTATTGTTGTGTTATTGCAAAGTTATGATCTCATTGTTTTCTTATCTATGAACAAATTAAGAGATTATAGAGTTAACTATTGTACAAGATAACTTTGTAGATATAAAGGTTCTATATTAAGTCGTCTAAACATTAACATGTCAAAATGCGTGAAATTAATTAATATACATAATCTAAACCTATATACGTGTTATCTTAGTGTATCCTCTGTTGAAGAACCCATAAACGCTACGATTTGGAGTGTATTATAGAGGAAGGTGGATGGAACGAGAAGAAGAGGAGAATGCACTCTTGCTCATGGTAGTAAGAGGCGTTGTGGCGTAGCGCTCGAAGTGGGAATGAGGCTAGGCGCGAGGAGGACGAGCGCTTGCCTGGGCAACGGCAAGGACAGCGAGGATGAGGCAAGATGTGGGTGGCGCCGATGGACGAAGAGGCAGCGACTGGCTGGATGATGATGAGTACGGGGGAAATCAAATGAATGGATAGAGCGGAGATTAAGCGGTGAATTTTTTTTATTTCCATGTGTGGATCCTATATAATAAACAGATGGCATCAAACCACACACAAATGTCTTCTACTACTATACTTGCAAAGAGATGACTAATAGGGACAACACACCAACATATTGTGAAGTGAAGCCAACATATTAGGAATCAGTAAATAATAATGTGAGAGCAAGTAAGGACCTGTAGCGACGCACCGGTATTTCTGCTAGTCTACTAAAAAGACTAAAATAACTTACAATTTAAATCGGAAAGGGTAAATTGAGATGGTTGTCCTCCCGATTTGAAAGGAAAAGAAATGTAGGAATCAAAATAAAAGGTTGAAAAAAAGGGAAAAACAAGTAAATCCAACTTCATGAGCACCTCTTTCTTTACACGATTTCCTTCTTCACCATCGAGCACCATGGCTTCTTTGCCGACGAATTTTACTCCAAAGAGCTACTGTTCGGGTTATGGAGGGGATTTGTTGGCTGGATCTAAATGGATGTATGTTGCCGAACAGGTGATTGTTGAGGGGTGTGGGTAGACGGTAGGGGACATTGGTGCTGCCCATCGTGGTGGTAAAGGAGATGGATCGGGGAGGGCTGGTGTCTGTGCATCATGGACGCAGCAGTAAGCGGTAGTGGCATTTGTGCGGGGTGGCGGATCTAGCAGTGATGGCATCGGCGGATCCAGCGATGATGGTATCACCGAATCGAGAGGGGTAGCTGGCGGATGCTTTGGGAGGGTTTGGATCTAGAAAGGATGGGGTGTGGGTGGACGGGAAGGCTAGCGACTCTCACCAACGAAGCGAAGGTTGGCAACTTCGAGCGCACAGACAAAGAAGGGGGAGGAGGCGGGACAGGCGCGTGAGTAAGGAGGATTGTTGAGGTCTCCCCTTTTGCTAATATACAAGAGACTTATAGTCAATGCTCTCTTTTTAGGAAAGGTTTTCTTATAAAATATGAAAGATATCAAAGATAGATTTGATGACGCCTCATAAAAAAACAGATATCTTCCTGCCCTAGTCACCTAATAAAATAAGGTTGAATCTGCAACGGCAACCTAGAGCATCTATGCCTTCAAGGTCACAGGTCTATTTCCAATATTGATGGTGGTGGCATCATGCCGCGTTATGTAGCTTCAAGTATTTATTTACCAAAGCCCAACAAGTATGTATATGCTGCAACGATTCTAAGACTCAAATTAGGGTGTATTTGGAGTCTAAACGATACTCTCAATGACTAAGGGCTCCCACATCCCCTATTCGTTTTGAATTGTATATCTTCAAATCTTTGCTAAGGGCGGGCAAAGTTATCGGAATCCTGGAATATCATATCTGCGTTGTCTTTAACACAAATGTACCAAATGGAGATAGAGCGTGTATTTGTAGTTTTTGTAGTTTCTCTTGAATATGAATCTCAACTTGCAAAATTTAATAATTTAAGCAATAGTTCGCCAAAAACCATAGCACAAAGTTAGGCTACGAAAACACCTAGTGACGAGCCAAGTTGTAAGTGTCTTCTTCATTTGAAAAAAAAGAGGAAAGAATCAACTTTACAATCTCGGTGATCCACTTCATTGTCTTAACCTCCATAACAAAATTCATGCTTGGTTTAGTCCCCAAAAATATTGTAGGTGATCCAACTACTCACAATGAGATTTGTTGTTTTATTTCGTTGCACAAAAGCGGAGTTTTAAGTTTAAATTTTGTGAGCGGATATAAAACATGATGCTCTATGTTAAAAATGCATTAATAATTTTTTGTAGTTATTTATAGGATAGGAACATTTATTATGGAATTGATTCTAGAGATACAAACTACATGAAAAATTCTCAATGGACCATCTTGTAAAATTTGAATATGAATCTCAACTTGTACGAGGAGATATGCAAAAGATAAGTTGTCTAAGTTTGAAGGATTGGATCAACTGATATAGTTTGAAGAAGTAAATTGAGTCTAAATTTTGCTTTAGATTTAAACGGACAGTTTAGATAGTTTGGGTAGTAAAATATACTTCTTTTTGAAAAAACACTCTCCCAAGAAAAAAAAACTGAAACAAACAAGATTAAAAAAACGTGCTAGAATGTAAATATCCAAGCAATGGCACAGAGGTGGGCGATATACAAACGCAAAAACAGGGGGCCAGCCTGACAGCGCCTTAAAATAAGGTGTGAACCAGTGAATCGAGATTAGTTTTAGGTGGAGCCCACATGCCATCCGCACTAAATTTGAATCTCGCTGCCAAGTCCTAACCACGCAGATCTCCAGCAGCGTTTTTTCCACGCGGCCTGTGTCTCTCTCCTCATCCCGCACCCTCTCGATTCTGTGCCATCGGACGGTCCAAAACTTGCCTCGTGTTCAATTCAACGGCTCCCACAGCCCGCCGAACACACCCAAGGCCACGAGGCCCGCGCCGGCGCTGCCTCCCCGTTCCTTCTCCTTCCTCGCCCTGCCCATCCCGTCCCCGCTTCAAATTTTGCGTAGCGTTGATTTCACGCCCCGATACTTCCCTTCAAAATCGGCCGGCCGACGCACCAACCCCCCTGATCCGAAGGCGAGCCGGAACCCAAACCCTAGCAGCCGAGAGCAATGGCGCGCCCGAGGGGCAAGAAGCGCACGGCGGCCGAGGCGGCGGCCACTGATTCGAGCAAGCCGGAGGCGGCGGCGAAGGAGCCGGCCAAGCGGGGGCGGGCGAAGCGCGTCAAGGCGCCGGCCGAGCCCACGGAATACTTTCCCGAGAAGAGGAATCTCGTGAGTAGGCTTCTGGCTTCATGATGACCTGTCTGGGATGCGTCCTTCGATTTGTTAGTTATAGATTTTGGTATCCTCGAGTAGCAAGCGTGGATTCGTCCTGATCTGATTAGCTCGCGAACTGCTCCAGTTCAGATTGTTGCTCTTGCGGGGTCAGATTTGCAGTTCTTTGATTAGTTAAAAAACTGGGGATGAATGTTCCTTTCTGCCGGCATTGATGCTCAAATGTGGCATCTCATAGTTATGTAGGACTAGACTTGGTTCGGCAATTGTATTATCCTCATCTCACTAGGAAATCGGAATGCTCTACGTTGGTGTTACATAATTCGTTATGGATTAAAATTTTCAAATCTGTACGCCTTGTGCTGGAGTCTACATTTTATTAGGTCAGCATTTTCTTCTGTCCATTGCTAGTGATTGTTACACATAGGTTTGAGAATCATGCCAGATTAGCACCAAAGTTTAAGGTACATTAAAGATGATGACTTTAGAAACATTTTCTTGCATGTCGGCTCAAACAGGATCATTTTTGCAAATTACCGCTATGATTTAGATTGTGCTTGCCTGTCCTGTATGCCTTGCTATTTTACTTCAGGGTGTTTTGACTAATGATTTGCTGTTCTGTTCAGGAGGATCTGTGGTTATCTGCTTTTCCTGTTGGCACTGAGGTTTGCTCCCATCCATGCCTTCTTTTATTTGTACTGTGTACGTTAGAAATGCACATCTGGACATAGCTCACAGCTTTTTATTAAAACTTATATTATTTACAATATCATCTGCAGTGGGAAAACATTGATAAGATAAAGGAATTCAACTGGAACTTTGAAAACTTAGAGGTATGGTGACCAAAGTTAATCTTTTATTTCTTGCTTTTTGAATGCTTTAAACGGTACTCTTCGCGGCACCCCTCCTAAAGCTTCCCCTCACACTGTTCTGTGGTGGTGGTTGGTGAACAGAAAACATTAGAAGAAGGGGGAGAACTTTATGGCAAGACAGTTTACTTGTTTGGAAGCACTGAGCGTAAGTGCACTTCCTTTTCAGCTAGTTTCTAAAGTGACTTGATTAATGCTTGTTGATATTTGTAATATTTCAGCAATGGCACACTAATGCTGTCTGGGCTAAATTTAATCTGAATTTTATCTTGAAGAGCCATTAGTCTGGTTTAGTAAGATTCTAAAGTTCTATCCGTACAGCACTGTTTATATGTTGGATGTATAAAACGGATTTTAGTATATGCCATCTGTTTCATTTGCTTACTAGTTGAGCCTGTTGAATATTGTTCCATACAAATCTAATTGGCTCTTGTTGACATGCAGCTCAGCTATTGTATGTGAATGGTGAATCAAAGATAGTGCTTATTCCAGTTATAATCGCGGTAAGTTTTTATCTACCATCTTGACCGAATAGCTATACTATGATTATATTACTCTACTATTTTGAGTTCCAAAACTTGTTATTCTATGTGCCATGGAAAATTGTCCTGTAGTTCTACATCATCTTAAGCTGAACGCCTAGCTCATGAGTCAGGACTATGCCAGCTAAAAAATTCTGCAATTATGTTTGTACTTTTGCATCACCATGCAATTCATACCATCTTTGGTATATATTATTGTTTCTTAATTTTATGTAAAATTATCGATTGCACTAGATAAAAAATGTATATGTCAGTTTTTAAGGTTAAAGTTTGTGGCAAATTTTTTGAAAACAAAGAAGGCAAGAAACTCCGTTTAGATTGCTGGTTGATATTACCAAGGGGGCTATATTTTGTAGGCATATTTAGTACCTTCTATACTAGTTCTGTAACAATTCGGGTGCTCATAGTTTTCCTATTGGATTTCCTGGTGTCATGGTGTCTGACTCTAATATGCAGTGATGAACGTTTCTTGTCATAATTGTAGTTTGTGGTGGCTCCGTCAAATAATTTGTTGAAGGCCTAACGTATGTTACTAGTTATCACTGGATGGTGGGTCTCATTTACACTTGATTTTTTTTCTTTTGGCAGGTAGACTGTCCTTTCCCTCCATCAGATAAGATCGGCATAAATTCGGTCCAAAGAGAAAATGAAGAAATAGTGCCAATGAAGGCGATGAAGATGGCATGGGTGCCTTACGTTCCCCTTGAGGACCGGTACTTCTATGTTATATTGAGCTATATTTGTTGCCTATTGTTTTTGTTGCTCATGTATTCCTTTTCTCTAGCCATCAAAACTTATATTTCTCACTTTGGTATTGTTTTGTCTATAGGCTCAGCAGGATTGACAGTTTGAAAACAAAAATATTCACTCTCGGTTGCACCCAGCGAAGGTCAGTTGATTTATGAATTTATGTTTCTGAAATTTCATGCTTCAAGGTAGGAGTATATACTTTCATTTCTGTTGTCTATTCATTTATGCGGGCATTTTCATTCTCATCCAATGAGTTGCCTGCTCTGCTGTTCCACTGGTTACTATTTGTACAAAATCTCAGGTTTATACCTTTTGCAGGTCTGCGCTTAAGCATCTCAAAACTGAGAGAGTCAAGAAGTTTGACTACTGCATGCCATGTAAGCTGAATCGGGTTTATTTTTCATACGCTTATGTCTTCTCCAGGAATACACATTGTTACTTTAGGATCCCTGAAATGCCTTTTATCCTTAGACCGAGGCTCAAATGCTGTGCTTACCCTTGGCAGTACTTCAGTCCAAGAACATGTAAATGACACTGCTTGAATGTGAGCATAATATTCCATGGAGCTCCAGCTACGTCTTAGTTAAATGGTTGTGATGCAACTCTATGTTCATTCATAGGAATGGCAATTGAAGTAATACGCTCACAAACAAACGTAATGTCTTATAAATTAAGATCTACTTAGCTGGCTGATTCCTGTTGTTGGTTGACTGTTATTTGATGCTACTGAATCATCATTTACAGTCACATGTCATTTCTTAATAATTCGATAGCACGTAATAGTGCATCTCAAATTTGTTTGGCGTTATGCCTTGATAATGTTTGCAACATGAGGTTTAGGGCATGCAAAACATGTTCTGTAGTCAAGATGTAAAGAGTCCAAGCATGTTATGTTATAAAAGCTCTAGGCAGGTGGTGAGGTGGCACCTAGATGTATTGATGACCACCAAGCGAGGCAGCCACCTGGGCAACAAGCATAAGCTAGGTGGGATGATGACGGCATGGCATGTCATTAATCATTTGAAATAAACCAACACTCCCTAGTCCCTATGAACCCTATGCAGCAAACGTGTTCTCAAATACTAGCGCATATCCTCGAACTGTTCTACTAGTAGTCATTAAGTCGCTCGGTTTAAATATGTATGGCATTATATGGTTTTCATTATTTTTTTCCCCAGGTAACCTCATCGTACAAACCTTGTTTGTTATTGCTGCAGATTATATGCCACTGCAACCTGTTGAAGATGAAGATGACACGGTTATCAATTTCTTGTATCCTCAAGAACCACCAGTAAGATCCTTTTGTGGGTTTGTTTCATTGAGCAGTATTACCTAAAAATCAAGAATTGTTCCTTTTTCTTATTTACTTGGCATATGTTATTTGTTATTAAATCATGGAGGGGACATGATTTCCAGGGAAATAAATTTAGAAAAAGCAGCATTGAATCACAGTTTACACCTAATATAAATTTATTGTGAGCGTAACTAGGCTTATATTTGGAATGTTTCTGTTGAATGAAGTAGAATAATTACTGTCCTACCATCAACCTTGCTGCATAGGTTAACACCCACATGCTGCTGAGAACCGCTCTGCATCTTTCGTTACTGATATGGTTACATGTTTATTGCTCTTATGCCTCCTTCAATATTGTTTGCTGTGTCGCAATCGGTTGGATGCTTGACCTCTAAACTATTACCAAATCACAATTCAATCGTGCAAACATAAATGGAGTAGTGGGCTGTTCTCTCTATTCACATGGGAGTGACAGTTATATCTGCTCACCCTACTTTCCACTTTTAGCTGATCCTTCATGTTACGAATAACATCAGTGTACTTAATGCCCCCTAACTTTTTCATGAGTTTAAGGGGTGTTTGGCAGCACTCCACTCCATAAAAAACAACTCCACTCCACCAACTCCATCTTTTTGCAGTTCCACTCCACCAACTCTAGGAAAATATGGAGTTGTTGTACGTGTTTGGCTAATTGCAGTGCTCCAGCTCCAGAACATGAGAATATGTTGTGAATACTCTCTTTTACCCTTTGTGAATGGGCCCACATGTCAGTCTCTTTTCTTTTCTCTCCTCCTCCTCTTCCTCTCTCTCTCCCCCTTCTCTTTTCTCCCCATCCATTCCTCTGTTCGCGCTGGCCTGATGATGGCGCAAGGGGCAAAGGGCCAAATGCGGTGGGCGGCTCCAGTTCCGGCGCCCAGCGGTAGCGGCGGCGCAGGCAGGGGCGGGCGCGGCACGAATGGAGGCGGTGGCGAGCATGGAACGGCCGCGCGCAAGGTCCAGGGAGCGACGGCGCGCGGGTTCCGGGGGCAGGCTAGTGGATGGGGAACGGCGGCGCGCGGGGTCCGCTGGCAGGCTGCTGGCGGGGAGCAGCGGCGCGGGTGAACGAGGAGGTTGGCGTTGGACGGCACGCGGATCGGATGGGAGCGGATGGGCGCGCAGATGGGAGCTGGGAGCAGGGTCCAGCGGTTGGGGACGGGCCGGTGGCGGGCAACAGCGGTCGAGGGCGGCAGGGTCCCGCGATCGAGGGCGGCAGGGTCCAACGGTCGGGGCCGGCGCGTTTTGGCTGTCGGCTGAGCAGCGGCAGGAGGAAACGGGCGATAGGGAGTGGATAGAAAAATTAGAAACGAACCAGTAAGTTGTGGAACCGGTGGCAAGGTGGGTAAATAACCCCAACTCCATGAGGAGGTCTGAAACTGATGTTTTTGGAGCACCCTTTGAGGTACTTCAAAAAAAATGTGGATCTAACCCCTAGCTCCACGTTTTTTCTGGAGCTAGAGTTTGTGGAGCTGGACGTGTTTGGCAGGCAATTTTGTGGAGTTGGTGAAGTGGAGCTGTTTTTTGTGGAGTGGAGTGCTACCAAACACCCTCTTAATTTCATTAGCTGTAGATTGTCGCCATGTATTACCGTGTTTACTACTTTACTTTGTTCTGCTTGCTGCAGATAGTAGATGACTTTGACTGGGAAATGGATGAATACGAGGTTTGTATTGGAGTTTGTTTTGCTCCGCCCTGATACACTATTCACCCATGGAAGTACATCTGTGTTGAATGACTTGAATCATTGTGTTGCAATGCAGGACTTTGCTGATCAGAAAGTTAAAGATGAGGTCCTGCCGGAGGATGAGAAAGAAAAATTTAAGGTACAGCATTAATTTTTGTGATCAATAAGCTAAACTTACCATTGTTCACGATAGTTCCTTAACCTTCCTAATTTTGCCGCTGCATTTCTTTTACAGGAATTTTTAAAGGAGAAGGTTAGAGAAAGGAAGAGAGAACTGAAACAGGTCCACAAACACCCGAAATATATTTACTATATTTACAAGAGATCTACTTTCATTAGTATTCACTGTTTCATGAAACTTCTGCAGGCTAAAGAAGCCAGGAAGAAAGCTATTGATGATATGGATCCTAAGGAGAAAGAGGCGTTTGAAAATATCAAATTTTACAAATTTTATCCTGTGAAAAACCCGGACACACCAGATGTTGACAATGTAAAGGTATGAAGTGGTGTTCTGTCTTCGGTAGTTAAAACATCTGAACCTGCTTTGGACAGGATCTAACTTTGTATCTATTGTTTTCTGCAGTCAAAGTACATCAACAGATATTACCGGCACACACATTATTTGATGTAGGCATTCGTGATCTCACATGTTTGGTGAGTTTCGTGGATTGAGCTATCCAAATTGAAGAGTTTGTTCCAGAAAATTTTGAAACCCGGAGAAGATCAGCTTGGCAACATCTTCGAATGTGGTTTCTTATGGGCCCATCAGACAGCATGTTGCATCTCCTGTCTGCTGTGCACTTCAGCTAGAGTTAAACTCACCGAGTAACCCCCTCCTTAGGCATCTTCCTTTGTTGCGGGCGTATAACATCTTGAGGATATATTTATTGTGTAACAATCAGAGGGTCAAGGTTGTTGTTGTAAGAGTAAACAAGCAGTTCAGGAACAATTTGTTCCCTTTTTCATTTAGTAAAGTTTAGGCAGGGAATTCCTGGATTTATCTGATATCTTTGCAAAACAGTTTGTGCCCGTGGTACTGTATTACTTCTACTCTGGGTTGTGCAGCCAAGTACCACTTATACTACATGCAAGGTATGTTCACCTTGATGCTACATGCACAACAGTTTGTGCCCAGGCTCGCACAACCTAGAGTTAAGGATCGCCTGGGGGAAAGCACGGATGCCATAAGAAGAGGCATCGCAAATCCGTAACAGTTAATTAATGACCAGGCTTCGAAAATTCGTAAATGAGTTAATCAGTCGCAGCTGTGGATCATCCTCACTACGTTTCCTTCCTCCAATCCTCCTTCCATCCAATTCTTGTCTTCCCAGCTCCACCAAGGAAGAAGGCGCGGCAGCTCAAGCGTAGCCTTCCTTTGTCCAGTCCAATGGATGTAATGGGCTTGGCCCAAGTCGAGAACAGCAATGAAGGCCCGCCACACTACCGTGTCCGGTGAAATCTGATGGCCGCCTGCAGCAAACCCTTCTTCCATCCCCTCTGCTGCGCTTCCGGCGGCGTCCAATGCACGGCCGTCGTCGGGAATCGAGACGCAGGGCCCACATTCTAACCGCCGAGTAACTAACTCGGAAGCCACCCGGCCACCCCCTTCGACCTCCTACAAATATACGCGGCGCCGATGCCCAAGGCTTTCAATCGCGCACGACACAATCCAAGAGCGACGCTAGCGAGCGAGCAACAAGGCCAGAGCGTGAAGAGAGAGCGAGAGGAGAGGAGGCAAGAAGCAAGAAGAGGGGGGCAGGGGAGCGAAGCCGCCATGGCTACCGACGGCCTCAGCCTCGGGAAGGCCTTCGCCGTCCTGCTCGGCGTCTCCTCCCCCGTGATCATCTTCGCGGGCTACCAGGCCTACCGCACCGGCCGCCTGGCGAGGGGTTGGCGGCGGCTGCGCGTCTGGGCGCTCGGCGGCGCCACGACCCTGGAGGAGGCGCTGGGCTACACCTGCGCCCTGTGCGGCGGGAGCTTGGACGCCCGCGAGGAGGTCCGCACGCTCTCCTGCGACCACGTCTTCCACCGCTGCGGGAGCGAGAAGTGCAAGAACGCCATCGACGACTGGCTCCGCGAGAACCGCGTCGCCTGCCCGGCCTGCCGCAAGGTCGCTCTCCCCGTGTCGCCGTGGAAGGCGCCTCCCACATCGGCGCCGTCGGCGTCGGATTTGGAGGATCCACTGGTGCGTCAGGTGCCGTCGCCATCGGCTTCGTCTTCGGGGTCTCAGGAGCTGCCGCTGCCGCTCTCGACAATGGCGTCGGGGGAGGACCCACCGCTGTCGTCGCCGGTGTCGGAGGAGTCACGGCCACAGTCGTCGTCGCCGTAGACACGCATGATCGGGCTTGGATGGAACGGTGTTGGCGCGTCTATCGTCTCGTCGAGCGCTCTGGATCAGTTCTTGGAGAGGTTCTTGAAGGATTCTTTCGTCGTTTTTGTTTCTGCATTCTTGGAACAGATCGAGGGTAGTGCCTCTTGTCTGATGGTCTGGGTCAGTTTTTGAAGGATTCCTTCGTTGTTTCTGTCTTTTGCTTTCTTGGAGCTGGGTTCCTATTGTTCAGAGCTGTATTCGCCTCTGATGAACTAAACACCTGTATTTGGCAAAGAAACGGTGATATGTTCGTTCCATTGTTCTGACGAAAGCAGCTAATACTGATTCTTGTTGATTGATTTGTTAGTCTGTAATATTTCTTTGTCCCCAATCTGGAATTGAAACTGCTGAGTGGGCATGTTGGATGAAAATGAAGGATTTTGGTATAAACTGTTCACCAAAATGTTTGCTAGTAACTTCTTGCTGTAGTTCATGGCATCACTTGCTCCTGTTCGTAATTTGTTCGAGTGCCAAAGCTCTGTAGATTTGGCTGTTAACCATATGACTTGTTGTTCTGCAATTTTTTTGACCTTGTCTGCCTGTTTTTACTCTGAAGTCTGAAATCATTTCTGTTGGCTTCATATTGTTTTTCTTGCATCTCGATTCAATGATGCGTGCAGCAGCTGTGACTGTTATGAAAATATGATAACTGAATGTTGTTATAATGCTGCTTAATCCTCGACTCTTCTGCTGTATGCAGCGCTAATCTGGGAACAGTGCTAAGATTTAGCTTTACTTTGTGTTTCTCCCCATTCAGCTAGTAGTACTATTACTAGTAGCAGCACGATTTGCTACTGAAAAGCTCTTCTGTCATGGTTATGTTTCTTAAGCAGCTCTCTCTGCTTGCCCATTTGTTTCTTCACTAAATTCCCGTCATTTGCTGAACTCTTCATTAACAGTTCGTTTCGTCGGAAATTCAGTTTTCAGTGCCACTCTCTTTTACAGCGACTGATGAAGTGGCGATGTTTCTTGCTTCTGTCAGCCCTTCCATTGTGTAGTGTGTGCAGAGACTCGGACAGAGTTTGTAGGATCTGAATGTCAAGGCGATTCAGAATTTCAGGGTTTGTTAGGCTGAGTTGCTTCGCTGATGTTAAATAATGTTGCTACTAGTACTCGATTCAGACTTTCAGGATTCGTCAGACTGTCAAAGCGATTAAGATCTTGTGGTAGATAGAGGTCTCACCTTACCATATTTTTCCAGAGTAATTCATGCACATTGCAATCCTGTTTCTGGTTTCCTCACCAATGTATGACGGGTGGAACTCCCATAGATTTTGCAAGCCAAACCTTTTGAGACCTTCAGAGTTCGTCAGGCTTAAAGACACTAAGAAAAACAAGCGCTCCATTTTGACACAAGAGAAAACGAGGCAACTCCCAATCCATAAAGCAAACTAAACGCCATCATCTGCTGTCCAATCCTTATGGCTCCGCCCGCCGCCCGCGCCCATCGGCGCCGCCCCGTATTCGCCATGCCGGCCTACGACGACATTGCGTTTGGGTGCTTCTGCCCGAGAGCTGTTCGACGAAATGATCGCCACGCGTAACCACGCACAAGCCAAACCCAAGCACCCGATCGCCAGCGTCCTGTTCTCCATTCCAACCGCCCCCGTACGGTCGCCATGGGGACTCGAGCCCCGGGGCCCACTTGGTAACTAACCGACCAACGAAGTAATCAGCCGCCCCCTTCGTCTTCGTCTACAAATAGCCACCGCACCAATGCCCAGCCATCCCAACACGCACAGCCCAAGAGAGACGCGAGAGCGCGAGCAAGAAAGGCAGAGCATCTCGAGAGAGAGAGCGAGAGGAGAAGAGCCAAGGGGCGCGCAGGCCAGGCACCATGCCCGCCGGCCTGGCCGTGGGGATCTCCGTTCCCGGCGTCATCGCCGGGAGCATGTGCGCGTACGCCTACCGCAGCAGCCTGAAGAGAGCGTGGCGGTGGCTGCGCATCAGGACGCTCGACGGCGTGACCACCCTGGAGCGGAAGCTCAGCTACAACTGCACCATCTGCATGGACAGCATGGACGCCCTCGAGGTGGTCCGCACGCTCTCGTGCAACCACGTGTTCCACTGCGGCGAGAACGACAAGTGCAAGGACCACATCGACAAGTGGCTTCGCGATGAGCCGACGATGTCCTGCCCGGTCTGCCGCAAGACCCCTCGCCTCGTGCTGCCGTGGAAGGCGCCGCCGCCGGCGTCGCCATTGCCCGCACCCGCGCCCGCGCCGTCGGATTTGGAGGACACAGCATCGCCGGAGTCGTCGCCGGTGTCGGAGGAGCCATTGCTGCAGCCGTCGCAGTTGGATGGAACGGTGTTGGCCCGTCTCGTCGGGCGGTCTGGATTAAGTTCCTGGAGAGTTCCTGAAAGATTCTTTGGTTTTCTTGTTTCTGCGAACTGGTAGAGGTTGGTGCGCCTTGTTTGAAGGTCAGGATCAGTTCTAGAAGGATTATTTCATCATTTCTATTCTGAGTTCTTAATAGAGATCGAGGACGGGGGTGTCTAATGGTCTGGATCAGTTCTTGAATTCCTTCGGTGTGTCTGTTGTTTTGAATTCTTGAAACTGATCGAGATTAGTTGGTTTCCTGTTTTTTTTTCATAGCTATGTTTACCCTGCATCAGTTCAGGCGTTATGACGAAAGATAATAGATTCTTGTCGATTAATTTGGTAGTATAGTCCGTACCATTTTATTATGCCTCAATGTGAAAATTTATGCTGATGAATAGGTATTTTAGGATAAGAATTGCAACATTTTGGTATAAACTATTCTCATCAATGCTTGCTAATTTCTCGCAATAGTGCTTAACATGCGTTCCTTCCTCTAATTGTTATTTTCTTATGTGCCAAAGCCCCGTATTGACATGGATGTTGAAAATATGACTAGTGGTTCTGAAAATCTTATGACTTGATGCTAAGTCTGTCCCTGAATATTACTATGTCTAATTCTCAGCTGACATTAAGTTTTAACCTGAAAAAGGTGATGAAAAACACCATTCCAGTTTCTTATGTACAATCAGTACAATTTCTTACTCAAAATGTCATTTATATAAGACCTGTGTTACTTAGCCCTTTAGCAGCCCTTTATTTCTAGAGTTGATAAGCTTTCGTAGTTTGGATTCTAGTGTTCATCTCAAATGCATTCACTTGCACAGGTCTTGTAGCACCGCCAGTATGTTCTGTCTGATGGTATCTTGGTTCTGTTGTAAAGTAAATTGAGAGACTTAGGAATTCCGGACAGTTTCTTTTCTCAAAGTGTCAAAGCAATTCATATTGTATAGTTCTCGGAGAGGTTCTTGAAAGATTCTTTGGCCTTCTTGTTTTTGCATTCTTGGAACTAGTCGTGGATGGTGAATGTTGTCTGATCGATGAGATCAGCTCTGAGGGCTGAGTTCTGTCAGGTTTGAGTTACCGAACAGCTCTCTATGCTTGCCTATTTGTTTCTTCACATATTTTCCATTAGTTGATGATTTTTGTTTCTACTGTTGACCTCAGACACAATCAGTTCGTTTTGGTGTGAATTCGATTAATCTGTGCTGTTGCTAACTGATGTTGGTTGCTTGTGAACTGTGATCGGTGACTTGGACGTTGCAATCAATGTGATAGTATTAAGTTTTCAGAGTTGCACTGCGTTCAAAGTTGCTCATGCACATTGCATTGCCGTTGCCGTTACTAGTTCTTCAGAATGTTTTGAAGATTTTGCAAGCTGGACCGTTTCATTTCTCCGGTTCGGTTTTGGAGCAAGTCCATATGATGCAACGATGCAACACTTGACGACTTGCGCTTCTCATTCAGTATTTCAGTACCAGTGTTCGGAGCTGTTAATTCACACTGCACTGCCGTCTTGCCGACCACCCAAAGATTTTGCAAGCCAGGCTGTTCAATTCTTTTGCTTAGTTCAGTTCTGGAGAGAATACTTGCGTGTTGCAGTTGTAGGAATGGGAAGCTAAGCTACACCAGGCTCCAGGCATCAAAGCGGCATGCGAACCCACAACAGTTGTGCCCGGTCGCCGCCTCCCCGCCGCCCAAGCGAACAGCGCCAAACCACGCGTGACCGGGGCAAAGTGGGATGCCCCGTCCGCTCGTTTTGGTGGGATGGGGGCATCCCGCATCTGGAGGGTATATTTTCTCGTAGGGATGTTCCCGCCCAACCTGTCTCCAAACCAAATGTGGGACGAAGTGGGATCGTCCTGTCGCGTCCCACTTCGTCCCTCAAACCAAACGCACACTAAAAGAATGAAACACTTCACGTAAAGATTATGAAACCAAGAGTCGAATAGGTACGGTTTTTGATATATCTTATTGTGATATATCTTATTTATAGTCCTATTTTTTAGGAAGGTAGACCTCATTTTAGAGTTTGATACAGAGCCTCGATTCCGGCTTGGCCTTGTATAAAAGGATCAGGAAGCCGTGCTCCGTCGTGTGTTCTTGGCCTGAATCATCATCCCATCAGTAACACGATCGGCAATAGCAGACCAGGAACAACCCGACTGGTTGAGCCTTCCCGCAGATCTCCTGCAACTCATTGGGCAGAGGTCCCGCGACGCCGTCACCGGGCTCGCCGCGTTCCGCTCCGTGTGCTGGGCATGGCGCGCCGTTGTAGGGCCGGCGCCGCGCCTCCTGCTTCCCCACGCTAGTTCAGGCTCGGAGTCGTCGTCGGAGCACCGCGCTCATCTTCCCCTTGTCGCGCGGCTGGTCCATCGTCGTCGATGCCCGCAACGCGTCCTGCCACCTCTCGCACCTGGCCACCGGCGCGACGGCTGCCTTGGCCAACCTCAACGCCGTCTGGGACGGCGGCCGCATCAGGAACCTAAGCTACGTGCACCGTCTCGACGCGCAAACAGCTCTCTGTAGCAGCTCGATGTTACACCCAACCTACCTCGATTTCACGGATTTATTACGCTTCGCCGTCCATGTCCCGCCCGACGCTCCGGCAGCGGAGGGCGCGACGATCATGATGTACCACATGATGCAGGGGAGGACGGGTATGCTCTTTTGCCGGTCCGGAGAGATGCGGCCTGGACCAAGGTGGCGAAGCCCAACCCAATAGGCTACGGCTTCTTCGACTTCGCCTACCACGACGGCAGGATGTTCGGCATGGACACCAGCGGCGAGATGGCGGTGTACGACGCCGCGACGCTCGACGTCCTCCGCCCACGGGTCCCGCGTCCGCCAGCCACGCCCAACTTTGTCACCAAGATGTATGATGCAGTTGCTGAGTTAGAAGAGTTCGATTACGTCCATCTTGTTGTGTTACCGAGCAAGTTGGTTTTGGTCGGGACCAGCGTGAAGTCTTCAACATCTTCGAGTTGGGCTCTACGCCTGACGGTCCCGCTTGGCTCAAGGCAATGGATGCTGGCAACTACGAGCTGTTCCTAGATGGATACCACACCATCTTTCAAGAAAAGGGCGCGAAACGGACACGTGGCCCTCACCTCGGGCCGCGGGCACACGGCGGGGGTGGGTGGTGGCGGGGGCCTCCCTGCAAAACGCCAGGTGGGCGCCTTTCCGCAAAACCAGCACGATCTCCGAATTTTTTCTTCTTGGTGGAGAAATATTCTGGAGCACGGGGGGAGGGGGGCGCCGCAAGAAAAAAGGCGCATTTACTGTACACTGGGGACCTCCCCGGACCCCGATCTGATACGCTGCGAACCTGAGGGGCTTCCCGGAAAGCCGCACGCCACGGTGGCGGCCCCGGGGCCGCCGGATTAGCCGTGAAAAGGACGCGACGTGGCCCGCGCGGTTGGCCGCGGTAACGCATCAGCGCCAAGAGCGGAACTCGGATCTACTATATCCATGATGAGCACTATTCAATGCATCCGTCTACTGCTACAACATGTAGGATAATAAATTGGAGTGCATATACAAACCACAGGAGGATAGCCCCGAGTGCTCAACCAAGCCTACTCCCTTGGTCTAATTTATTCAATTTATTTTGCATGTACTTCCTCTGTTCAAATTACCAAAACGAATAGTAATTTAGGACGGAGGAAGTAGATCGATAGGTGTTTTTGTTAGTGAAGCGGTATTTTGTTATTTGATGTTTTTCAAACAATAATGTGTTTATCTCCCAGCCTTGTGTGTTTTCGATTTTAGAAAATTAATTCGAATTTCTGATCAAGCTTCACAGTATACTGTTTTAACTTTCAAGTACTAAGTACGTAGACAAATGTCTTACTGTTTGCGATTAGTGACTTGTGCGTGGCAATCAGTGTGACTGACTGACTGACTGTGCTAAGTCTTTCAGAGTTGTTAATGCACATTGCATGCCGTTACTAGTTCGTCAGAATGTTTTGAAGATTTTGCAAGCCAAACCTTTTCATTTCTCTGGTTCAGTTTTGGAGTAAGTTCATGCGACGCTGAGATGCAATTACACTTGCCGACTTACGTTTTGCATTCAGTACTTCAGTGTTCAGAGCTGTTGAAACTACCGGTTGTTAATTCACACTGCACTGCTGTCTCGCCGATTAATTTCTTAAGAACGTATGAAGCGTCGACATCCTAAAGATTTTGCAAACCAAACCGTCTTTAGTTGCTCCAGATCAACTTTGAAGCAAGTATTTGCGAGTTGCAGTGGCTTGTCCACACCGTGGCGGCGGGTGCGGTTACATGTCTTCAGAGACGACAAATCCGCGCTTACCACCTTCTATCCGGCAGCACCTAGCAGGATATAATTCAGCCCAATAGAACTGTTTCTTCGGTGATTGCCACTAAACTGGTGCATACATGCATGAAAAGATAAAGCTGTTGATGTTATCCCACATGGGAACTAAAAAAACTATAAATCTTACACCAAGCATCAAAATTAAATTTCGATTGCACCATTCCGATGCGTATGATTGTTCTGTTCCACAGGTTTGTATAATTTGTTCCATATGTATATGTCTCACAGAAAATATGCAACCTTAATTAAAAAATACAAATAAAAAAAATTCGTCCAAATACAGTGGGATCTTATTGGGAAACTTTTATTGTCAGAAATCTAATGATGCAATCAGAATTTAATTTTGATACTCGGTGCATGATTTATAGTTTTGCCTCTCTCACATACATGCACCAGCTCTTCTCACACACAAAGTCATAGAAGGTGACATGTGGTAAAATTGCAACATACGTGCTATACAGCCCTCCGCAGTAACGACCTCGGAGGACCCCGCGCCGCCGCGAGGTCGGTCACCAGCGTCAGGTCGGTGAGCCCTGGAGCAGGCTGACGTGAATTCTTCGAAGCAGTGACGTGGATTCTGCGACGCGCCGCAACGGAAACGATTGGGGTCTATGCTCGCTCGGGTAACCAGAGGTGCCTGTGGGTCCGGCCGGGTTGTCACTTGTCAGTGTTACATTTTTTTAGAGGTGTCAATCAAATGTGGCAGTTGGACACGTTTGAGGTGATGCTTTGGGCTGGGCCGCTTCGTTGTAGATAATTATTTTGAATATAAGGCTTGGGTCACACACGGCCTGTGCAAAATTTGGGCCAGGCTGTTTAGTAGGATTGGTTGGATACTGGCCCAAATATTTGAATTTCCAAACGGCTAAGCTCCGATAGCGTATTTGGACGGTATTTTTCTAATCACCAAAAGTATAGGCACAAGTATGCGGGCCGCTTGTGTTTAGCATTTAATTTTTCTTTATTTTGCGCTAGTCCTATTGTTGTATCGTGGTTATGATGCAATGACATGCATGCTATCCTACATATTCGAGAATATGTGAACATGTCTAAAAATATTGTGCTTCACTCAAAGTTACATGCTTAGATTCTTCAATGGAGAAGTGTGTATATTTCCATTAGAGTACTATAGATATAAAAATATCCTCGAAAAGAAAATCTTCACAATATATGACCCGAGGAGGACTACATGATTTGACGTCAAGAAGAAAGGCGTACAAATCTTCCATAAAGTAAGTTTCTGACTTAAGAATTATTCTCACCGATTTTTTTAGTTCTGGACCTCCACGATTCTAAAACAAGTTCATCAAATTAATCCAGCACACTAAATCTACAATCTCCATTGTTTCAGTCTTGAAAAAAAAATACATTTCCCATTTCCAGATGCAGGTGAACACGTTGCTACGACAGAATCAACAAAATCACATTAGATTGCCAGCATCCCATTCCAACTGCCGCCAAGCGGCCACCCTTGGGGGAAGAGCTGCGGGGCCTACCTGGTAACGAACTCATCACTAACCGACCAACCAGCACCCTCTTCGTCTACAAGTAGTCATGGCGACAATATAGCCAACCTTTCAAACGAGCGCAAACCAAGAACGAGAGAGCAAGAAAGCCAAAGCAGGAGATAGCGAGAAGAAGCGAGGCAATCAGGAGCCAAAGGGAGCGAGGGACCAATGGACGAGGACGACGACCTGAGCATTGGGATGGCCATCGCCGTCGTCGTGGTCCACGTCGTCCTCGTCGTCATCCCCATGGTCGTGTGGGTCTCCATCGCCCTCATCATCCTGGTCGTGGACTTCAGCTTGGTGAGAGGGTGGCGACGGCTGCGCGTCTCGACGCTTGGCGGCGTCACGACCCTAGAGCGGACGCTGAGCGGCCTCTGCGTCCTGTGCCGCGACACCTTGGAGGCCGGCGACAAGGTCCGCACGCTCTCCTGCAACCACGTGTTCCACTGCGGCGATGACAGCGAGAAGTGCGAGGACCACATCGACAAGCCCGATCTGCGACAAACCCCTCGTCCCGTGCTGCCGTGGAAGACGCCGCCGCCAGCGCCAGCGCGCGCACCCCCGCCTTCGCCGTCGGCGCCTCCGGAGCCGTAGTCATCGTCGGGGTTGGGAGAGACGCCGCCGCCGCAGTCGTCATCAGCATCGGAAGAGACACCGCTGCTGCAGTCGTCGTCGGGAATCGGGATTGGAGAAGACACAGCCGTCGGAGTCGTCGTCAGGGTTGGAGGAGACAGCACCGCCGAAGCCGTCGTCGGGGTCGAAGGAACCACTACTGCCGTCATCGCAGACTCGCAGTTTGCATAGGTGATCGGGCTTCGATGGAATGATGATGCTAGCGCGTCTTGTCAGGTTCTCGGTGGAGAGGTTCTTGAAGGAACTGATCGAGAGTAGCGAGTGCCTCTTGTCTGCTGGTCTTGACCGGTTGTTGAAGGATTCTTCGTTGTTTCTGTTTTCTGCTTTCACGGAACTTTTGGTCGACCTTAGCTGTGTTACTGCACTTTTGTTCAGAGCCACGTTCACCTATCATGGACGAAACGTCTGAATATAGCCGAGAATTGGTGAATTGTCTGTCGTTGTGTTCTAAGCTAGTAGATTCCTGGTTAATTTCTTTGGTAATCTCTGTGTCATTTCTTTGTGCTGCAAGGTCTGAACTCTAAATTGATACTGCATATAATATTTCCTTGCTGAAATTGCAGTTCTCTAGAAAAACTCGAGCTGCGGGGTAAGACAGTATGCTACTGAAAGAATTTTTAGATTTCTAATCTGAAAAGTACAATATGCTACTGAAAGAATTTTTAGACCCTTCAAAAAACAATGTGCTACTGAAAAAAAGAAGTTTATATTATGCATGTGTTACTTAATTAAACTGCAGCTTGCCGTTGCATATCAGTGCTTGGATCAGATAGAGTCATGTGAATAGATCTTGGAATACCCTCGAAATGTTCAATCGGCTAGTTTTTTGGTAAGTTCAAATTTGGTGCTGCTCATCTTTTAACTGTGACTCCAGTGTAAGTATCAGCAGCACTGACCCTTTTTAACGGTCAGAGTTCGTACGGTCTGCTCATTGTTCAGACTTCTGTTGGTCAATGCTTCCCTTCACCTCCCACACATTCCGAAAACTAATCCCCTGCTTGTTGCCTACCTGCTGTTATTGTGTTCCCCTGATCGCTTCAGACTTCGGAGTAGCTCATTCTGTATTGCTGTTATTGTGTTCTTCAGCTTGCGCTCAGAGCTGTTCGTGCACACCGCGTTGTAGTTACTAGTACAGATTATTCGTGGAAATCAGAAGATTTGCAAAGCAACATTTGCTTCTCCATGTCAGATGATTTGCCCTCGCACTAGCAACTCCCGGAGTGATCACTGATCCGTGATCATATTGGGCGATACCGCAATGGATTATTCGTGGATCATGCTGTGATACCATTGGGTGAGTCGACGACTCTACGTTTATGGCCACGGTGGAGCATGGGCGGCGCGCGGTGAAGTCCGCGGATCCAAGTGAATGACTACAGTCTACAAGCGCGCGCCTATCGGAGTGCTCGCGGCAGCGGTCCTAGCGATGTCGCCGTCGTTGAGGAAGGCGAGTATGGGCGCCGCGCGGTGAAGCTCGCGGAACCGGCGGTAGAAGCCGAGCCGCTTAGTGCTTTCAGGCGACAAGAGCAGGAGGGGAGCGATCCGCTCTGACTTGGTCTTGAGATCCTGACCGCGGGAATGATATCCAACGGTTCAGGTGGCCTGGTGCCCGGACGGTAAATGAAATACCGTCAAAGCGGCCAGCGCGCTCTCCCACTGGATCTCTGCTTCCTTGGCGACGCCGCCCACGTCGACGACGTCAGCGGCGGGCTGGTCATCGGCGTCACCGTCGCAAGTCCTGGTGGGCTATCAAAGCCTGCCGCGAGGGCTGGTTCTCGAGGGGGTGGCGTCGGCTGCGCGTCCGCACGCTCTCGTGCGACCACGTGTTCCACTGCGGCGAGCGTGTCTCGGCCGCCGCCCAGTGCTGCATCATTCATGCGCGCACGTCCGCAGGACATGGAACATGCTCCGGTCCGGCAGCGCGCTGGGCTCCAGTTTGCACGGGATCATAGCGAAGTGACAACGCTGTTTGCACGGCTGAGCAATTACCGGAAGGGAACTGCGAGGCTGCAAGCCAGCAGTCAAAGCTGAAGCAGTGATGAATCTTCTGCACAGCAGCATAGGTACGTACAGATCGACGCTGCCAATCGGCATTATAAAGATCGACGCTGGCAACGCAGCAGTGAGGCGAAAATTTTGGAGATTGGGAACTGGGATCACGCCCTGCGCAAAACCAATGGCAAAAAATTGATGCGCGGAGCAGCCATTCCGTCACGCAGCGTCGTCGCGGTTGCGGTCTCCGCGCTCGGGCTCGGCGACGTTGCAGTACAAGGTGGCGAACGGGTCGACATGCAAATGCAGTCGCCGCGGTGTGTGGGCGTGGTCCCACACGGGGTGCGCAAAAGGCCGGCCACGGCGCACGGACCCCGATCGGAGCCAGCCGGCCGGGTTCATCGACGCTGGCAACGCAGTTGGAGGGAGCAGTGGGTGGGTCTGCATCCGGCTCGACTCGACCAACTCTCCCCTGTCCCCGTCTAGTCTCCATGGGACGCGCCCGGTGGCCAAGGCGCGCACGCATGACGGCCGCCGGGATGTACCTGCACGCAACGCACGGCCAACACGACGTCGATGATGAACCTGAACCCCAATTGCGGCCCCGCGTCCAATGGATCGGAGATGCCGTACGTCCCAACTCGCCGCACGCCAGCCAGACCGGACAGACCACAGGGCCGTGGTGTACGTGCTGACCGGCCCTGCTGCTTCCCACAGCCACGGTGTACGTGCAGGATCACATCAGATCAGACCGCCCGCACGTTGCGGCGCACGGCACACGCCTCGCCCGCCAGCGTTGGGGTGCTTTCAACTTGCCCCTCTCCCACCACCACCCCCAAGCCCAAGGCCAAAAACCCCACCTCTCCAGCGCGAACCCCACAGACATGGCGAGGATCCTCACGCGGCTGTGGGGGCCGCCACTCTCCGCGGAGACGGCGCCCGCACCGCCTCCAACCCCATCGCCGACGCCGACGCCATCACCCTCGCCGACGCCGCCTCCACCACGTACGTCGCCGGTGCCACCCCCAACCGCCTCGGCGCGACCTCCCTCCTACATGACGCCGCACCCTGCTTCCTCGACGACGACGCCACCGCACACCTCTCCAGCACCACCGCCGGGTGCTTCTCCCTCGTCCACGCCGACGCCGACGCTACCGCCACTTCCTCCACCGACGCCCGCGCCACCTTCTCCAGCCGCGCCGCCCCGGGTCTCGCCCGCGCCGCGTACCTCTCCAGCGCCAGCGCCGTGTCCGCCCGCGGCTTCTCCATCGCCCGCGCCGACGCCTACGCTACCGCTACTTCCTTCACCGACGCCTGCGCCACCTCTTCCTCCAGTCGCGCCGCCCCGGATCTCGCGCACCTCTCCAGCGGCACCACTGGGTACGCCCGCCGCATCTCCCTCGTCTGCGTCGACGCCAACGCCATCGCCACTAGCGTCGCCGACACCTGCGCCACTCGTGCCGGCCCCGCTCTCGCTCGCTCCGCCTCCCTCGTCGGAGCCACTACTCCCCACGCCGCCGATGCTTCTTCCGCGTGCTGCTACGGGTATCGGACCCCTCCCGCACTGCCCTCCTCCGCAGCTGCCCCCAAGGCCCTCCCCAACCCTGGCCGAGCTCCCGCGAAACATCACCGCCTCCGCTCTATCGGCCGGGACCTCTCCGCCACCGTGCGCGTGCGCTGCTCCACCACCGCAGCCACAGGTACGTACTTCGTTTGCTCCGCAGCGGGGGACGGGCCGGGGATGCGCGCGCCTTGCGGATATTGCTGCCCAATTCGGTTTCGCTTCCGCAAATTCTAGTTTATTGCCTGGAGTACCACATTGTTTCAGATGTACTACTCACGTGAGATACAGCATAGAAACCGCACCATATTCTAGCATCGAATCTGGTTTGATTTGGGGCACTACACACAACTGCCCTGCATTGTACTTCATCCTTTCCAAATTATAGGTTGTTTTGGCACTTCTGGATTTATAGTTTTAACCATGTATCTATACATTGTGTTTATCTAGATGAACAGCATAAGCTATTAACCTAGAAATGCCAAAATGACTTACAATTTGGGACGAAGAGAGTAGCGTGTAATTTTGGTTTGATTTTGAGTCACTTCAACTCCTCTGGAACCAGGTTCTATCCACACAGGATCCAAATTAATTGTAGGTGCTATTGCTAGCACACAACAACACAGTATCTATCCTGATGGAATTTTGCTTCATTTTAAGCATACTAGATCAAAATGGTAGTCTATCTGTTGCCTCTGTAAGAAGCTTTGCATTGTACATGTCCCAACAGATTTCCTTTTCATACTGTCTACTGTCTTGGTTGATATATAATGCATTGGAATATATTCTTCTTTAGCTGTACCTGTACACAAGTTCTTTGATTTTGACCATTACCTACTCGTTTTAGCAGAGTATCGAGAAGGGTGCATCTTTATTTGGCTTGCTCACCCCTGTGGTTTTATCCACATTCCCTTTTATCTACCAAGTTCATACCGGAAGCATCCATAAGACGACAGAACTGTTTGGGACACCAGCCATGGTCAGTGCCTTCATCAACAGCATCATATGGTTGATGTATGGCATCGTGATCAGCAAGAGTGACATGAGTCCAACTCTGCTCCTACTGCATGCATTCACTTGTATGTCAACCTTCACTTACCTCATGTTTGTCTATGCGGATAGGAAAGCCACTGTAAAGGTATGCTTCCTTGAAGCTTGATTGTACGCTAACAGCTTCATATAACTGTTACCTGATGATTTACATTTTCCTAGGGCTACATGCTTGCGTCATCATTTATATTATCTCTATCAGTCATATTCACTGTTCTGTACTGGGATCTGATCCCATCTTGGATCATGGAGGAGCTGTTCGGGTGCCTTGGTCTGGGTAGCCTTGTTTACTGCCACTGCATTCAAATATCTAATATTTTGGTACGCTCAAGTATTTGCATGTATAAATAAGTTCAGCCTTTGCATGTACATCAGTAAGTAATGGCCTTCCTTTTTGCAGGATGGTATTACTGAAAGATCACAGAAAATAGCTACTGCTATCAATTTGCTCCCGAGCTGTTTGGTGAATCTGGAAACCATGATGATAACTGCTCAACGCCACCCAAACCATGGTTTCATTTTGGTATACATCTTGATTCTGTTAAATAATTGTTCATTCTAGCATCAAGGATTATGAATTAAATAAAAATGTTATTTCCTCAGATGTCATCTACACTTGGGTTCGCAGCTAATGTGCTTGAGATATTTTTGGCTATCATAGTAACTCTGGGTAAGAACATTTCGTAATTAGCGAGCCCCATTCGTTGAATAACCATTAAATAATATAGGTTTCCATTTTAGGTAATTTGTTCTCATCAACTGGAAACAGAAGTGTTGATCTTGAAGCGGCAGTTCAAAATGTTGGCAGAGCAAATGTGTCTGCAGGTTTACCTACCAATGATTTAGCTGTGGTGTTTGGGAGTGAGAATTCTATAGCTGGATCAACTCAGGCGCAGCACCAGGTGGTGTCCTCTAACCCTAAAAAATATTTTTGTTGCTGTTCCGTTTGTTGCTAACCATGCCACCTTTTCGCACAGCACGAAGCTACTGATACCATAATCATGCAACTGCAAGCAATAATTAGGTGTCAAATTGAAGCAATTAGGCACCCAAGTTCATATACCAGAGGTACATTGTCTTATCAGTTTGGACACTAGTGTCTGTTGATGTGGTTTCAGGCTTAGTGGCTTACCATTCTTTTCTTTGTACAGTGGTTCTTGTACAAGCAATTCCACGGGTACCTTTACAAATTGAGCGTGATGCGTACCTTCCCATGCTTCTTCAGATCTCAGGGTTGGCTGGTAAGCTAGACTGCTAGAGTCTTTACTACTAGGCTTAGGCTTGGTATTTCTGCTTCCAACATTGCTGTCGACCTTAATGATTTGTGTGCTGGCTGCTGCAACAGATGCAAGGCCAGATCTTATGGTGATAATGAATCTGGAACTCAGGTACTGGCTGCAACTTAGGTGGAGGCTAGAGGTGTCACAAAGACGGATTGCTGCTGCTGCTGAGACCAGCATGGAGCAGAGGAATAGTATGAAGAGAAAGCAGCTGTTAACAGAGGAGTCACTTGGAAGCCAAAGCAAAAGGATAAAGAAGGCGCAGACTACCTGGCGGGTGCAGTTGGTATGTATTCCTCTCACGAGCCACACATTTCTCCATGATAGTGAAGTAAAAAGAATGCAATATTAACACTTTCTTTCATCCCTCTGTCACAGCCAAGACCTTATGCCTTACGGAAGTTCAGGATCCCCAGATGATCACATGCAGCTGACGAAATTTCGCCGGAGGAACGAGGAAACACAAATTTTGGATGTACAGACGACCGGGATGACGGAGATACTTGTGTGCAGATGATAGTTTACGTTTACGTTTAGGCATGCAACAGTCCCTATATGCTTGTTTGATTTGCACCTGCACCGTACCATTATTTTGGATTTGGATTTGCACTTGTTGGATTTGTCTAGTGTAATTCTGGCGTATAAAACTAGATTATAACATAGAAGAATGGTGTTGACGTCGTTGCCTGGCAACTCGTTTGTTGCCTGCTACTGGTTCATCCTCACATGCGCGTACAGTACGTTGTCTGCGCGGCACTGATTCTGCTTCTGAATCAGGCTGGCAGCATGGAACCCAATCCAAGGTATTCTTCATTCTGAATGGAATTTTGTCATCCCCAGGCGCTAGTTCTTGTGTATCTATGAATGCTCGAGCCATAGTTGAATAGGTTCATGTGATGCCATTTGCCATCGGGCGGCGAGGGCCAGCGGACGAACGGGGGTGGCCAACAGGGCGGCAGGGACAGGCTGCGGCGGCAGACGGCGTCGACGTGCTCTCCATCTTCAAGGAAGGCATCACCGTGGGCGCCTACAGAGCGACGGAGAATGGCGTCTTTGTCGCGTGCTCCGCCGGGAACTAGAGGCCGGCCGGCCGGGCATAGGCACGCTGGCCAACGGCGCGCCGTGGCTCACCACCGCCATCGACCGCCTAGCTAGTTCGTCCTCGGCAACGGCAAGAACCTCACCGGGGTGTCCTCGTACCGGCGACCCCTTGCCGTTGCTGCTCGTCTACGCTGCTGCCAAAGCGTCCAACGACACCACGGGCAAGGAAGGGCGCGGCTCTGCTTGGCCGGCCGGCAAGATGGTAATCCGCATGCAACCGTGGCGTGGACCACGTGGTGCAGAAAGGCATCACCGTCAAGAACACCGGAGGCGCCGGCATGGTTGTGGTGAACTCGGCGGTGGAAGGCGAGGACCTGAATACCTGATCCCCGACCTGCACGTCCTCCCGGCAGCCAGCGATTGGGAAAACTGACGGCGACGCCATCAAGGCCGTCCGGCGCAAACCCGACGGCGTGGCCGTCATATCGCCCGGTGACGACGGGCGTCCAGTCGGCGCCCGTGGTCGTCGGCTTCTTGTCTTGGGGGTCGAACATCTTGTCGCCGGGGGTGCTCAAGCCGGACATGATCGGCCACAGGGTGAACACACATCCTGGTGGCGTGGGGTGGGGACACCTCGCCGTCGGGGGCCCCGGCCCCGGCGACACACCAGACCGGGCATGCACCTCCACGGGCGGCGCGGCGCGGCCGCAGTGGAGCCCCTCGGCGATCCGCTTGACGCTGATGAGTGATGATGACAGCGGTCACGGCGTACCCCGACGGGCAGGCCGTCCTCGACCTATCCGACGGGCACGCGGCGATGCCCTTTGCCACGGCGGGTCCATCAACTACCCTACGTTCGCGGTGCAGCTCCCGGCGGCACGGCGCGGTGACCAACGTGGGGCCGCAGCCCCGCCGGACGTACAGGGCGAAGCCCAATAATGCGACGGCGGTCTTTGGCTCATCGACTAGCTAAGGGCGATTGATCAGTGTCAAGAAACATCTATCCATATGTTTCAAGAAGAAGACCGATCACCGTCTCAAGAGCATAGAATTAAAATTACATCACATCATAATATGAAAACAAGCTAGAGCATGTATGTGATCGTCATGTTCAAGATTTATTAAGTGATCATCAACAACCAAATAACAGGATGGAATGAACGAACGAATCTAATAATAACCTAGCAGTACTAGTTGTTGTATGTGCGAGAAAGCCATGCCCCGAGGGCCAGGAGGGCAGCGATGAGGGCGAGGAAGACGCAAACCAAGGCGACGGCCATCCAGTTGTAGCCGAAGCAGGCGACGAGAGGGGCGACCCACGAGAGGGGCAGGCCGATCCAGGTGGCGCCGACGTCGACGAGTGCCTTCCGCACGGCGAAGGGCGCGCTTGGCAGGAACAGGTGCATGTACATCATCACCGCCGATAGCACCGCCATGTAGATTCCCCACATCATGACAGCCGCCAGCCGCCACGGGTCGCTGCGGACGGAGTTGCGGACGGATTCGGAGAAGACGTACTCATCATAGCTCAGGCAGTAGCATATAGCCGCCGCGCCGCAGATGCTGAAACATGGGAGGAAGGCGGCCACCACCCACATTGCAGCACGAGGTACCAACGACTTGGCGTTCACTTCCCCCACCGTCGGTCCCGGCGCCGGCGCCGATAGAATCCTCATGATGACGACTTGATCTCGATCTGGCAGACGTAAAACGTAATACGTTGACGCTCTAGATGAGCCCTAGATGGACGGGAAACTTACTACCTTTAGGGCTCCTTTGGGAACCCAAATTCCCACAGGGATCCTTTTTTTCCCCAGAAAGGCCCACCACGTGGATTTCGGCCTCGGGCCAAATCTTCCCGTCGTTTGGCAGCCCACGACCACGGGTCTGTCACCCCTATCCCTTGATTTTCCCTGGCGGCCCCTCCGACCACGCCGGCCCCTCCGACCAAGCGCCGTCGATGGGGAGCCCTTCCTCTCTCCGCTCCACTACGCCGCCTCCGCGTCTGCTCCACCACGCCGCCTCCCCGTCCGCCCAGATCTAGTTCCTGCTACTTGGATCTCCTCCCCCCTTCGATGTGGAGGATGCTCACCAAGCACGAAGTGAATGAAGGCGACATCAAGCTGCTAGCTCGTGCAGCATGGAAGACGGGAGCAGCTTCTTGGTGGAGGAAATCAGAGAAGGGGATGGAGCTTGTGAGAGGGGCGCTGGTCTGCTTGCTCTGCTCGAGCAAGGGAGGACAGAGGACCTGAGATGACTTGGCCTCCATGGATTTGTGCTGCTGGTGCTTGAGTTGTGAGAGATAGAGATTAGGAGGAAGGGGAGACCGATTGGAGCAGCCGGTGTGCTGGTTGTTGGATTCGATGGAAGTGCAGGAAGATTAAGGCTGCAGGTGCTGGCGATTTGAGGAGCCACAGCTGCTTGCTCGCTCATGCGAGAAAGAACAGCGGGAGAGAGAGGCTTGCGGCAGCGGCTTGGGAAGATAAGGCTGAGGCAAGGCGGCGGTGTGCTGTCGAGCAGAGACGGCACGGGCGAGGAGGGGCCGGCCGGACCGTGCGCACGCGCGGTGGCAGCGCCGTGACCAGCACGCGCGGTTGCGGCATGGGTCACGGTATAGCCGGGTGGAGCAGCCGGCCAGCGGTGGCACCGGGTTGGGCTAGCAGCAGCCAAACAGTGACGGGAAAGGGCTAAAAAATCCTATGGTGGAAGGGATTTGAAAATTAAGAAAAATTCCTGTAAAGCCATTCCTTCCCTAGGCTAATGAACCTGTGCTTCTAAGGAGCCCTTAATTTTATATAGGTGTGCGTAGTTCTAAAAATAGTTTGAGCTGAAATAACTTTAACAGTTTGGATTTTGCTTTGAGCTTACTGTAGGTGCGAATGTGCTAACGTTGCTAATAAATTCACGGTTTGGGTTCTACCTCCGTAGCAATTTGGAATTTGGTGTGGCGATTATGCATGGGTTGTCGCATGGGCCGGTAGCGAGTCTGCGACTGCGAGTAGCTAGCGCCTAGCGAGCACCGAGCAGTCACCAGACTCACCACGCGCCCGACCCACCTCCCATCGCATCCTCTCACCTCGCCTCCCTTTCCCCGCCACCGCCGCCACGCGCCCGACCCACCTCCGCCTCGCCTGCGCTGCCGCAACACCACCATCTCACCCGCAGGCCGCAGCCAACGCCACGTCGCCACCACACCTGGCCTCCCTCCCGATCCAGACTCCTCCATGGCCGGCGGAGGGACGAGCTCTCCATGAAGCCGGCGGCCGAGCTGTTCAAGAATCCGGCCTTCGGGATCTACCTCATAGGCGAGGCCGCCTACAACCGCGTCCACCGTCCCTCCGGCGATCACCACCACTAGACGGCCGGTCGGGATCCGTGGCTCCAAGGTAAATCCCCCACCCGCTTCCCTATTTCTTGTGGCAATGGTTTCGTGGTTGACGAGAGCAGCACTGGAGCGAAATGTTGTGGTGCGGCCGGTGCGGTGAGTTGCTTGCTGGAGGTGGAGAGGAGGAGAAAAGGGAGATGCACTGCTGCCGCTTTTATTTGTGCTGTCAACCAGAAAATAAAAAAACAATGCATGTAATTTGCTTGCGTTTTTGTTTTCTGATCCCGGAAATTTTTTAGATGGAGGTGACTCTTGAACTCTTGAGTCCCAATTCCCTTAACAATGCCCCATAATCTGCATTGTCCACATCACCTTTAACTTTATGAACAACCAAATAGCATATTTTGCTTAGGCTTAATAAACAGATGATGCATTTAAAAGATTTCACACTTGTACTTAAAACTTTTACCCTGTTGTGATATTCATAACTTTTCAATGCAGCTGAAATGGTCAGAAGACAAGCTCTCTTTCCTGGTGACTCTGAGTTGCAACCGTTGCTTCGCATTTTCAGGTATGTTTTCCCTTCTGCATTCAGACGTTGGTGCCATAATATGAGTAATACCTTGCTTAGTTGCTAGGATAGTGTCATTCTTTTGGTCGTGAAGTTATGGTTCTCTAACCAAGTTGAAGGAATGCTGCATTAAATTAGTTCTTGCTTGGCATAATCTGAAATGTGCTATTATGTGTGATGACAGTTTGATTTTCCTCACTCTTCTCTGTTAGACACTACTAGTACCCTTGGTTGTTCTAACTTTCAAGAAATAGACAATTGTGCATATATAACCTGAATTTGATCCATTTCCTTTCTCATATTTGGAATGGGTCTATCGTGTCTACATTTTCTTTTGGTATTACCTGTATGTTCTTAACATGCTTCATATCAGTTTGTTCATTCGTTTGTCAGTGATAACATTGGCTAAATTGTCACTTCAGAGCTAAATCAATATCTGATTATGCCCTGAAAGAGAAAAGTCTGCTTATGGCTTTATTAGGATGTTTTGTCCAAAAGAAAGAAACAAAGAAATTGAGCTGATGGTTTTGTGATTGACGTGTTGCAGAAAATGCTTCAGCTTGATCCTTCAAACAGGATATCAGCTGTCGCAGCGATGGAGCATCCCTACTTCGATAGCCTTGCAAGTCCCAGTTCTAGTCCTTGTACCATGCGATTCCGAAGATGCTACTCTCAAGAAGTGAGCTTAGTGATGGAGCTATGAATTTCACTTGCCATCTAGGCAACTGGCTCATACACATTACCGAGTGTAAAATTGCCATGTATGACTGAATGAACCATATGCTTTCTTGTACCAACTTGCTGTCCCTACATTGGGACGCGAAGGAATTGGCCTCCTATCAGTGAACGGAATTGGCCTCCTATCAGTGGCTGGCTGCTTGTTCAGGAGCGCATTCAGTGCCGCGCGAATCTCGCCAAGAAGCACATTCTGGATGATCCGGCTTGTGAACTGTGTGGGCAGCCCGAGGACTGCGACCACATCATCTTTCACTGCAAGTTCGCGGCACACGCATGGGAGGCGCTGGGTATCTCAACTACCGGTGCTTCAGTAAAGCAGCTGTGGACTGTTGCTCGTCCGACAACGGTCCCAGCGCAAGAATTCTCAAGCTTCCTCCTCCTACTATGCTGGCTTCTCTGGAAACACAGGAATGAGGTTGTGTTCCGCCACTCCCCTCCGTCGCACGAAAGGTTCTGGCAAACCTGCAGAGACGAAGCCCGATTGTGGAGCCAACGGTTTAGGGCAGAAGAGCGAGTTACCGCTGAGACTTGGTGTTTAGTTTTTGGTTCAATGTAAACCGAACTGTATGTCTGACAAACCTTACCCCCTCCTATTTTCAAACCTGCTAAAAATGTCAGTGTAAAGACTTTTGGCCTCCAAAAGGCTCAATGAATGAATGAATCAGGTGGGGATCTTCCTCCCCGTTGAACAAAAAAAATAGCTGAGCAAAAGTTTTTGTTTTGATTCTACAGGAATTCCGTGTTCCATTTTTGTTGATGGGAGCGGACCTTGCAACTTGTTTGGCTACTAGTAGCTACCTATTGGGTTGTAACCATATTTGGTCAGCAGTTTATATAACTTATGCACTAGAAAGTTGGGGTAGTATGGTATTTGATTGTGAAGGTTTGAATTGGAGCGGGTTACATTTATTTCCCTTGTGAGAATAGGTTGGTGGGGTTACAACTTGGGTTACAGCCCAATTAGCAGGGCTAGGTGTGCGTGTGGTATATATAATGCTTCTTTGTTGAAAATTGTATTACACGAATTCAGGTTTTTTTTATAAAAAAAAAGCGAGCGTGCGTGCGGATAGCCATAACGTGGATCAAATTATTAAGTGATCGATCGATCAATCTGATCTAACAACTAGTGCAATGCACACCTAGTACGTAGATGGCTAGCTGTAGGCGCCTAACGAGGGAGACCCGGTCAAGGCGACGAGCAACCACGTGCAGGTGGCCGAGACGGCCATCCACCCGAGTACCCGCTGCCCAGGCCCCTGGCCGTAGCGGCCGCTATTCGCGTCCCCCGCCTCCGTGCTGGCCGTGCGCGTCCCGCGGCGACCGGACCTCCTTAGTCCAGTCCGGCCCGGTTCGCCGCCGTGTTCGCCGACTGGTGGTACGACGCCGCGAAGGGCCGCGAGCCGACGAGCTTGTTGCTGCACGCCGGCGCAGACTGCAGTCGATCAGTCGATCAGTGGTTCAGAATTCGTAGGCCCGTCATGTTCTTCAGACTGCAGTCGATCAGTGATTCTCTGATGCTAATGTGTCATGCATGTTGCCTCCTTTGTGTGACTTGCGCTCTTCTGCCCTTTCTCATCATCGCTTCTTTCTTCAGTATTCAGTGTCAGAGTAGCTCATTCTGTCTTCTTTTTTTTTAAACGTAAAGTAGCTCATTCTGTCAGATTGCAGTTTCAGTTCATTCACAGAGCTATGATAGGCGATGCGTCGAACTTGGAAAGATTTTGCAAGCCAGATTTAGGGGCCGTTTGGGAGGATTTCTCCCAAAACGGCTTCACCGGTGAAGCGAAAGTCGGTGAAGTAAAAAAAATTGGCTTCACCTGTCTTCTAGTTTATTTTAGCCCCAGCTTGCAAATAGCTTCACGCTACAGTTGTCTCGATTTGCGCAAAATAGATGAAGCCAAAGCTAAAATGAGCTGTGCCAAAGAGGGATCGGTGGTCCTTGTCCATGTGTACTATCCAGAGGAGGGAAGTTACCGTCGGTTCAAATAGCGGTAGTTTAATCCGGTGGTAGGGGTCTATTTCTGCAAATTTTTGAATCGGCTATTTATTTTTGCAAAATCGTAAAAGAAAAAATATAAAAATAAAAAAAATTCGATACTTTTGGGTTGACAGATTGCGCCACAAATGCAGTCGAGCCGCTTGCTATTGGGCTGCTTCAAAAGCTTTTGGGCTTTGCCACTTTTCTGCCTCATTTCCTTCTTTCCTTCCTCCTTGGCCAACCAAGAAAATGTTCCGTTTCACGCTGGTGGGTGCTTGGGCAAAACAATCCATCCTCCTCCACCTGTCGCGGAGCCTGCCAGGTGAAATTGGTCTGAAACAACCTGCCCGGTGGGATCTGACGGCCGTGATGTCTTGACCGGCACGCAATTACTCGCAGCATCCCCTTCCGTCCTCCCCCCACGCGCTGCGTGTGCCTCTTCCGGCGTCCGGTGCACCGTACGGCCGTCGTCGGGAACCGAGACCTGGGGCCCACATCGTAACCAACCCACTAACAAACTCATCAGCCAGCCGTCTTCGTCTTCCTCTACAAATACCCACCGGCACGGGCAGGGGCAACGCCACCTCCCAAACACGCGCAATCCAACGAGAGCAACGCGAGCGAACTCGAAAGCCAGAGAGCGAGAGGAGACGCAGGAAGCGAGGAGGAGGAGGAAGGGGAGCGAAGGCGCCATGGCCGACGACAACAGCGTCGCGAAGATCATCGGCCTCACCGGCCTCGCGCTCTCGAGCGGCGCCTCCGCTGCCTTGGCTACCGGCGCGTGCAGCTGGTGCGCGCTCCAGGCCTACCGCGAGGGCCGGCTCTCGCGAGGGTGGTGGTGGCTGCGCGTCGGCTCGCTCGGCGGCGTCTCGACCCTGGAGCAGGCGCTGGACTACGACTGCGCCCTGTGCCGCCGCGGCCTGGACCAGCGGGAGGAGGTCCGCACGCTCTCCTGCGACCACGTCTTCCACCTCCGCAAGAGCGCCAAGTGCGAGAACACCATCGACGCCTGGCTCCGCGAGAACCAAATGCGCTGCCCGGTCTGCTGCAAGATCGCCTACCCCGTGCTGCCATGGAAGCCGCCGCCGGCATCCGCGCCACCGGCGCCCGCGCGGTCGCCGTCGACGACGGATTTGGAGGCTCAGCTACCGCTGCCGTCGGCCTTTGTGGCGCGACCGCGGAGGCAACCGCCGCGGCTGCCGTCGGAGTGGTTCGAGGATACACTACAGCCGCCATCGCCATCGCCATCACCATCGCCATCGCCATCGCCATCGCCATCGCCATCGCCATCGCCATCGCCATCGCCATCGCCATCGCCATCGCAGTAGACATGCACGATCGAGCTTGGATGAAACGGTGCGTCTTGTGGGGCAGTCTGGATCAGTTCTTCGGGAGTTTTTTCAAGGATTCTTTCATCGTTTCTTTTTCTGCGTTGTTGGAACTGATGGACGGTAGTGAGTCTTGTCTGATGGTCTGGATTAGTTCTTGAAAGATTCCTTCGTTGTTTCGCTATTTTGCTTTCCTGGAACACATCGAGGTTAGATGCATTCCTGTTCTTTTGTTCACCTCTGATGTACTAAACATCTGAAGAATTTGGTCAAAAACGGATCGAGCTTACCTGCGTTTATGCTCTTTGTTCAGAGCTGCGTTCACCTGTGATGTACTAATCATCTGAATGTGGTCAAGAAATGGTGATTTGTTAGTTGTTGGATCAGTTATAATGTTCTGACGAAATTCAGTGGATTCTTGGCTAGTCGCTTTTAATAATCTGCTCCAGTTGATACTGCTTAGAAGGCATCTTATGCCGAGAAATTTATGATTTGGTCAGAACGGTAGAATGCATTGTTGATTTTTCTTGCGGTACTGCTTGAAATACTCTGGTAATGCCGCCTCAAAACAAAATCCTCTGGTAATTCTTTATCTGAGTCCCAAACTCTGAAGATTTTTTGTCTAACACATGATGAATGGACCTTGTGACCTGCTTTGCTTATTTTGATGCCGTTTTGTTTGCTTCATCTGATTGCTCTTGCATTCTAGTTCAGTGATAGCAACAGGAGCTACTGCTTGTACTGTTACCTGAAGACTAGTATATGACTGATGGTGCCAATTTACTAGTCTGAAGCAGAAGTAGGGGAATGTGCCTTCTCAATGTTCAGTTTCATGACTTCTCTGCTGTTTTGATGTATGAAATGGCTAATTAGGTGATGACGTTAGGTTCCAGCATTCCATTTTGTGTTAGTATCAGGAACAGTTGATGCATCGATTCTCTTGAATCTGATCTTCTACTCCCATCATGCCAGTGAGACATTTCCATATTTCAGTAGGGGATGAGCTCTGAATGACCCCTATGGCGTTCTGCTCAAGAATGCACCATTTTCCTTTCTTTTGCGGTTCTCCGATCTGAAAACTGTCGTTCCAATTTATTTTGCAGTAGCAGCACATTTCGGTACTGGAAAGCTCTATTGTGTTAGGCTAAAAATGTTCACATTTGTCTCTTCATTATTTTTCAATCCAAGTGATAAATTTTTTATCTGTACTCATAGGTTCAGAATTCAGACACAGTCATAGTAGGCACAGGCGTTGGAGTAGTACCCCCAGTAGTTAAATTCAACTGGTTTTGTTTGGATTTAGGTTTCAGTGCACTCTCCTTTTTCTGTGGTTCAAGTGTAAGTACCACTTTCACCAGTTACATACCCCTGATGTTCTCTGTTTATCTACTTTGGCTTCCTTCCCTTCTGAATTTGGGCCGGCATTGAGTTCCCCTCCTAGCTTCAGTGTCAAAGCATTCAGAGTTCTTCAGACTTGTCAATTAGCCAAGTAGCACAGTTTTCGTTGCGACAACTAACTAGTAGTGAGTAGTTCATACCATAGGCCACATCAATCATGATAGCCACATAAAATACTACAACCTCAACATCAATCCTTTCTTTTGCGGTTCTCTAATCTGAAAAGTGTCTTTCCAATTTCTTTTGCAGTAGGAGCACATTTTGGTACTGAAAATCTCTATTGCGTCAGGCTAAAAATGTTTGCCAATTGTTTCTTCATAAATTTTCACTTAATTCAGATACAGTCATAGAAGTTATTGGCGTTGGAGTACCCCCAGCAGTTAAATTTTGTTGATTTTGTTTAGATTCAGGTTTCAGTGAACTGTCCTTTTGCTGTGGTTCACATAATCACATTGGCCTCCTTCCTTTCTGAATTTGGGGGGAGTACTGAATTCCCCTGCTATAGCTTCAGTGCCAGTGTCAAAGCATTCAAGAGTTCTTCAGACTGGCCAATTAGCCAGGAGCACTGCTTGTCTGCTTCCATTGCGACAACTAACAAGCACAGCATCCGTTTTTTTAGGACCAAGCTCAGCATCCGTCGTTGGGTGGCATATGCCGTGGCGTTGTGATCCTCATTTTACTCATACGCTGTTTACTATTCAGAACTCGGAGTTGCTGGATCCGTTACGTTCAGAGTTCGGAGCGCCCAATTTGACCCCAAGGCCTCCACGACCGCGAACAATCTGCGCCTCCAGCACCACTGCACCAGCAACTCCCATCCACAGACAAAACGGCGCACAAGGCACAAGCAAATCCCCATCAGAGCCCCAAAGCCATAGGAACTTGTCTCATCGACTGCCACTAGCGTCTCTTCCTCCCACGCTTCGCCCCGCCATTATCGCCCCAGCTGCCTGCGCTGCGCGCTTGCTCGCTTCGGCACAAGCACAACCGCTTCATCGCCACATCAGCCGCCGCCGGCCTTTGCGCCCCGCCGGCGAGTTCGGTCGTCATCGTCAGCGGCTCAACGCCCGGCCGCCCGGCGTCAGGTCAGCGAGAGCTCTTTGCTTTTCTGCCTGAGCGGGTGTATCTGGGCCTTGGCGCCCGCGATTTGTTCGACGAAATGTCGTGTGGGCTTCGTTCGAGGGTACGCTTTGGGTTGGGCCGCTGTGATGCCTACGGTTGCGCCGGCAAAACTCATCCATACGACCATACCCTTCGAAAATCGAGAAATGTCTAATTTCACCAATCTGATGCAGTACCTTAACGATTTCATTTAGGCATTTAGCAAATCATTTCCGAGTTATCTAAACAGATTATCCAAGATTGGCCACATCTGAGACCCTGGGCCCCATATGCTAACCAACGACAAATAGCCATGCGCAGCCACCCCTTCGTCTACAAATAGCCACCGCGCCAAGGCCACCGTTCAAACAGCACAATTCGACACGGCACACGAGCGAACAAGAAAGCAGCTAAAGCAGAGCAAGAGAGCGAGATAGGAGGAGAAGCAAGAAGCAGTCAAGAGGTCAGGGGTGAGAACTGAGAAGGCACCATGGCCGACGACGACGCCGCCAGCCTCGGGCAGGCCGTCGCCGTCGTGGCCGTGGGCAGCTTCTCCATGCTCCTGGTCGTCGGCGCGGGCTTCTGGGCCATGGAGGCCTACGGCACCGGGCGGCTAGCGAGGTGCTGGCGGTGGCTGCGGGTCATGGCGCTCGGCGGCGTGACGACCCTGGAGCGGAAGCTGAGCTACAACTGCGCCATGTGCCAGTACAGCCTGGACGCCCGCGAGGTGGTTCGCACCCTCTCCTGCAACCACGTGTTCCACTGCCGCGAGACCGACAAGTGCAGGAACGTCATCGACAGGTGGCTCGTGCAGGAGAGCATGATCTGCCCCATCTGCCGCAATAGCCCCCTCCCCGTGCTGCCGTGGAAGGCCCGGCCGCCGTTGTCGCCGGCGCCGGCGCCGTCGGGTTCGGCGGAGCAACCAATGCCGGTGTCGGAGGAGCCGTCGCGGAGGTTGGAGGATCCGTTACTGCAGTCATCGCAGTAGACGTACATGATGGGTCTTCAATGCGACATCTTAGACAGTCTGGAGCTCTGGATAAGCTCTTGGAGAGGTTCGTTGAAGGATTCTCTCTCCTTATTCTGTTTCGCGTTCTTGAAAACCGATCGAAACCTGCGTATGAATATGCCATGTCATCCTTGCTGTCCATGTGGCTTTGTCATATGAAAACTGAGAAGCATCTTTCGAGTTTCTTGTGTACTACTGTAGCTACCAGCACAATTCGCACTGAAAAGCTCCATTCTGTCAGGCCTAGAATGTTGCTCGTTGCCTATCTTTTTCACTCTTAGCTCAGATTTGATCGTAGGAAGTTGGAATACGCTGAAATTTTAATTTTTCTGTGTGTATAAGCAGCAGTTGGCCCTGATAATGTTTCTTGCTTCGAATTAGCATGTATGAGTAAGTTGGCTCTACGCTGGGAATGCCCCCGCCCAGTTCCAGTGTCAGAGTTCGTCGGGTTCCTGTATTCTTCAGACTTTTGTGTCCGTGTGTTCAGCCTGGGATCGGAGTTGTTCCTCCACATTGCACACCGCATTGCTGCTCCTAGTTTATTCACCATTTTTGTGACGCGTGAGCTCCGAAAGGCTCTGCTAAAACTACCTTTGTTCCTCCAATGTCAGTATGTGGACAAATTCCTGAGAGGAAGGTGCCGCCATGCGTTGTCTGGCAAAGCTGGGCGAGCTTTTTTCGCGTGCCAAAAACAAACCCGTGCATTTGGTTGTTGAAAATATGATGATTCGTTTCATGACCTGCGTGTGATATGCCATGTCTGTACCTGAAATATTATTTCCGATTTCCAGCTGGCATTATCTCTTTGTTATCTGAAAATGCTAAAGAAAAACGCCATTCCAGTGTCTTGCGTACGATCTGCATATTTTTCTAGTGAAAATGTGATTCTATAAGACCTCTGTCGCTTGGCACCCCTCTATGCTTGCCCATTAGGCCATGTTTCTTCATTAATTTTCTTTCAATTGATGGGCTACCAGCACTGGAACATTGAATGAAGCAAAGCAAATCAGCAGGGCTAGCCCACCCTGCTCGTAAGCGGGGCCGGCCCAACATCCAACTTCTAAAGCCGAACCACGGACAAAAACTGGCTTCTACTAAAAATTCTCTAAAAACACGTTTTACTGAGGTCCTTTGTTCCGAGCACTAAAGTTAAATATAGATTAATTACAAAACCAATTGCACATATGGAGGTTAATTCGCGAGACGAATTTATTAAACCTAATTAGTTCATGATTTGACAGTGTGATGCTACAGTAAATATGTGCTAATCATGAATTAATTAGGCTTAATAGATTCGTCTAGCGAATTAGCTTCCATCTATGTAATTAGTTTTATAATTAGCTCATGCATCCGAAGATTTGATGTGACAAGTAATAAATTTTAGCTCAAGGATTCAACATCCCAACATATTTAATTTTTATGATATGCAAACAAAAACTAAAGTGTACTTGAAATATCGCAGTTTTTAAAGAGCATAGTAAAAAATCCACTACCAGTATACCACCAGCCATGGGAAACGGCGTGCGAAACGCCGGAACCCACCGGAAAGGTTTTTGACCTGAAAGCCCCCAACGACTCCACGAGACGGCACCCCTTCCCAAGCTCTCCAGCTAACTCCGATCCGCGCACAAGGCAACAAGCAAATCCCCATCCAAACCCCAAATCAAATGCTCTCTTCTTCGACTACCACCGCCTCCCCCGCTTCGTCACATCCTTATCGCCCCGCCTACCCGCGCGCCAGCCTCCGCCCCGTCCTCGCGATGGCGGGCTCCGACGACCCCCGCGCCGCGCCCGCCAGGTCGGTCGCCGTCATCGGCGCCGGAGTCAGGTGAGTGAGCGCACGCATTTCGGTGGTGGCGCTGCTTGCGGGTTTTGATCTGTGTTTGTGCCCGTGAGGTGTTTGATGGAATGGTGGTGGGGGTGTGCTCTGTGTTGTTTCGTGCAGCGGGCTCGCGGCGGCGTACAGGCTGAGGAAGAGCGGCGTGAACGTGACAGTGTTCGAGGCGGCCGACAGGGCGGGTGGGAAGATACGGACCAATTCGGAGGCCGGGTTCCTCTGGGACGAAGGGGCTAACACCATGGTGAGTGCATTTCGGTTCTGCTTACAATTTGTGGGCCTTGGTTGTGCTAGTCTGCATTGCTATTTCCCTCCCCCGCATGATTGTTATTGTGCCACTAGTTACTTAGTCAGTAGTCGTTGAAACGAGCCAAGCCAATTGAACAACCTGCTGTTTGTCTGCATTAGCATTTAGTCCGCATTGCCACATCATCTCGAAAACATGTGCTTCTGTGGGCAATTGGACTGCTGATTGTGCATTTTTGGTGGTGAACATGGATTTCTCTCCTTGTTTAGCTTGGAATTTGGTTTTGAGGTTAGCAGATTAGTTGATGAGGTTACTTAATATTTTGCCTGCAGACAGAAGGTGAACTGGAGGTCAGCAGGCTAATTGATGATCTTGGTCTACAAGACAGGCAGCAGTATGTATGTGCTAGTGTTGCCCTCCAAGCATTACTTATTTTCTTAATTTTTTCCCATTTCATATAGCTGATGGTTTAATATCTGTTTCAGCCTAACTCCCAGCACAAGCGTTACATTGTCAAAGATGGAGCACCGGCACTGGTAAAAAAGCTTTGATATAATCATGGGTGTCTCTTTTTTTTCCCACGTATTATCCTCACCTTCACCTCTGCCTTTTGGTTTCAAGATTCCTGCGGATCCCATTTCACTAATGAAAAGCAGTGTTCTTTCTACGAAATCAAAGGTATATTCAGCTATTGAAAACAGCCGATACTCTGTGGGCTATCTGGTTTGCTCGCTCCACCCTTTCACTTACTTCAAAGGGGATCTCAGACTACTTTCTTTGGGGCTATGCTAACTCATAGCAGCACCTATCACTAGAAACTCTTTCATTCCTCACTAGCAGTTCTTTGGAATTAGTTCCGTAGTAAAGTACCAGATTGGTTGGTTCGCATAACAATATACCATATCATTCCTACTATCAGTGCCTACCTCCATTACTTGTAGTTACTTTACGTTAACTACTTAACGAATTTTACATTTATTCAGATTTTTTCTCCAAGCCATGTAGTTATGCTTATGTTATATTCTTTGTATTGAATTATGTGCTATCCTTGTCTCTTTGCAGCTTGCGTTGTTTCTGGAGCCATTTCTGTACAAGAAAAGTAACACAAGAAACTCTGGGAAAGTGTCTGATGAGCATTTAAGTGAGAGGTGATTCTTCATACTTTTGGTGTCTTGCATTGCTGCGGATTTTCAAATGGCAATCATATAATAAACTCTTATTTTTGTTTAAGTCTTGAGCTATATACCAAGTGTTTCCTCAGTACACATATCCTTGCATGTCAATATGTACATCATTGCAGTGTTTTCTTTTGGGTGTGGAGATAATAGAATTGTCTTGTTTCAAAACATTCGCAGTGTCGGGAGCTTCTTTGAACGCCACTTTGGAAGAGAAGTGAGTTATTGTTTCTTGAAGAAAATATGGATAATCAAGTGACTGAAAATTAACAGACTTAGTCAGCATCAGAATTGGCCGTGGCTAAAAACTTCTAAATTTCTTACAGGTTGTTGACTATCTTATTGATCCATTTGTAGCTGGAACAAGTGCAGGAGATCCCGAGTCATTATCTGTGAGCTACTATGCCTTTTCCCATCATTCGTTTATAGATTTGGGACACATATTACTCTCTATATTTTTGCAGTAATGTAACTTGTGCATAACAGTACATCCCTTGATTGTGTGGTGTGTTTTTAGTGATGATATTCCACAAAATTACTGGCCCATATGATCCGATCATATCATTAGCTTCTGTGTTGGTTATGAGTAATTGTTCGATTGTGCAGATTCGTCATGCATTTCCAGCATTGTGGAATTTGGAAAGAAAGTAAGTTGCATGTCAATTTTCCTGTTCATTCCTTTATTATGTTTTTATTACCTTTTCAATATAATTTCTTTTTCATATTTTTGTTTTTGCTATCCCGTTCCTTTATATTCATTCTTATGTTAGTACCTGCATGCTGCTGTATCATATTATCAATTTAATTTGAAAACCCTTCAAGTCAGCATTCATGGTATTATCATCATTCATCAAATTTAGTTTCTTGCATGCCTTTATTGTCTCATGCTGTAAGCTGGCTACTGCACTTTTAATTTTCTGCTGTAATTTCATGAATTGGGAATTGGCAGGCGAATACCTATTGATACTGCTTATTGTTTGCATCATACTTGTCTTGTCTTTTAAATCATATTTTCCGATAACCTGGTGGAGTTTTTCCTTGACATTTATATTTCAGTACTTCTTTGTGATAAATATGGTCAAAATCATCTTTTATGCTCAATTATATTTTAAAACAATCTTTTATTTTCTAATCATATTACTTCATGTTCCTTCTATGCTCCCAGGTACCATTCTATCATTGTTGGTGCCATCTTGTCTAAGCTAACAGCTAAAGGTGACCCAGTAAAGACAGGAAGTGATTTATCAGGGAAAAGAAGGAATAGACGTGCGTCATTTTCATTTCATGGCGGCATGCAGGTATTCCTCCCCTGTTGCTTTTCAAACTATAATTCCTTGATGGAGATACTGTCATCTGTTTTAGTACTGTAAATGATTTTATCGGAAAGCCCTTCAAATTTCATCAGTCCTAGTAATGCTGTTACTGTTGGTGCCACTTAAAATTGGTGAATTCAGATTTCAGATCATGCAACTAAAAGAGTTGTTTGTTTGTACCACTCAAGGACATCACTTCCATGAAAGAGTATCACTTCTTTAATAAGTCTCACAGGCCAGAAAAGCTGGTACTATGTGGTTATTGTTTATATCCATGTCCAACTCAAGTCACCCTGTTACATTCTTCCATAATCATTATTTATAGACTTGATACAGGTTTATAAGCTTGCATATATGTATTTTGAGCAAATAAATGACTGAGTGAAAAATGTCTTTCAAGCAACTAAAAAGTTTTAAATGTTTCTAGATAGTTTGCATGGTAGAAATGATGAGTCCTGAATATACACACTTATCATGAGAAATACTAACGATTCAGATTCAATACTGCCCTGTCCCTTTATCTCTGTCTGAAAAAAGCCCATACCCACTGTATGGAATGCATTTTTTTGTAGTACAATATCAGTACCATCTAACATCTATGCAGTTAAAGTTCTCTATATTTATCAGTATTGTCTAACATCTATGTTGTTAAAGTTCTCTAATTTTTTTCTGGTTGAGAAAGCGTAAAAGTTATTTTTTATTTCAGTCACTAATAAATGCACTTCACAATGAAGTTGGAGATGATAATGTGAAGCTTGGTACAGAAGTATTGTCATTGGCATGTACCTTTGACGGGCTCCCTTCGACCGGTGGGTGGTCGATTTCTGTTGATTCGAAGGATGCTGGTAGCAAGGATCTTGCTAAAAACCAAACCTTCGATGCTGTTATAATGACAGTAAGAACTTATAACCTGGATTCATCTTTTAGAACTTCTGGGCTCTGATCTAATAGATTTCTTGCCATTGATCTGTAGAGTTTGCCAGATTGGTACTTTTGTAATCAGTCAGGCTTTTATAAACATCAAGTATAGTCATGAAATAATATTTTCCCTCTGCAATTTTTCTTTCAGGCTCCATTGTCTAATGTCCAGAGGATGAAGTTCAGAAAAGGTGGAGCTCCCTTTGTGCTAGACTTTCTTCCTAAGGTCAGGTTAGGATCACCCTTTTAGGTTACCAAATGCAGCATTGGCATTGTTGTTCTTGCAAGCTATCATATTAAAATTTTACAATCATGAGATGTAACCTCTTTCATTATCTACATTTCATTTTTTTTAATTATACAGGTGAATTATCTCCCGCTATCTCTTATGGTGACAGCTTTTAAGAAGGAAGATGTCAAAAAACCTCTGGAAGGATTTGGAGTCTTGATACCCTACAAGGAACAGCAAAAACATGGTCTGAAAACCCTTGGTAGGTTAGCTTAGCTTTAATTGGACTGTTCTCAGTTTGCAAGTCTTGTTGTTTTGAGCCATGAATTAAATGGTATAAAGTAGCTTGCCTCTTTTTATCTGGACTCTGCATTTATACTTTGGTTTGCTTTAGTACATTCTGTTTGTCATCCTTACACATGCCTCTGTTTGTGTAGGGACTCTGTTCTCCTCAATGATGTTCCCAGATCGAGCTCCTGATGACCAATATCTGTATACAACATTTGTTGGGGGAAGCCACAATAGAGATCTTGCTGGAGCTCCAACGTATAAATCTTATTTTGATTATTTTTGTTCTTTCTCCATTTTAGCTACATTTTTCTGATAATATACCTGTACAGGTCTATTTTGAAACAACTTGTGACTTCTGACCTTAAAAAGCTCTTGGGTGTAGAAGGGCAACCAACTTTTGTGAAGTAAGTACTCAAACATGCTATTCTAATTGTAGATATTCAATTGCTATATGCTGTTTTCTTTTCTTGTGGTCCGTCATTTTGTAGGGAGTAACATTTGTGCAATTCTTTTAACCACCACATGTTCATATTTTTCTACTTTATCTTTTATGTACTTATGTACTCAGGCATATATACTGGAGAAATGCTTTTCCTTTGTATGGCCGTGATTACGGTTCAGTATTGGACGCTATAGAGAAGATGGAGAAAAATCTTCCAGGGTTCTTCTACGCAGGCAAGCCACTAGTCTTTTGTTCAAAACAATTGTTAGATAAATGAACTATGCCCCTTGTTGACTGGGTACCACAATATTTTTCAATATCTAGTCAACCTGTTATAGTTTCCCATTGCTACTGCGTTATTTCTAGATCTTCTGAAATGGATTCTATTATCTGAGAAAACATGTCAACTAACAGTCTAAACATTTAGCAAACAATGAATAGTTTTTGTGAACAGTCTAAACCCGAGTCTTTGTGTGTTAGCTTGAAAAGTTTGTGTGAGCTTTTGTGCTGTCATATAGGAAATAACAAGGATGGGCTGGCTGTTGGTAATGTTATAGCTTCAGGAAGCAAGGCTGCTGAGCTTGCAATCTCGTATCTTGAATCTCAGACCAAGCACAATAATTCTCACTGAAGGTATCTTCTACCAATGGCAGACAAAATTACTCGGTTCATGCAGAATAGAAACCGTCGTGATGCAGTCCCAGGGCCTCTTCATGTATTATAGGCTTTCGTTAAACATCGACCCAGTGTAGACACATGTGTAAAGTGAAAAAAAAATGAAAAATCTATTCTGGTGGCTGAAATACTTCTTTTTCCCCCAACAAGTGACCCTTAACACATGCTGCTGGAAGTAAATTTAATTTTGTTGACATGTTTGAGAATACATGTGCTGACAACTTGACATGTAATATTTGTCCATTACGATTTTAGCAGCGCAGCCTTTCCAGGTTTGTGATTTACAGTGATCAAGAATTCCGTATATTTTTATCGCAAAGACACCCCAGTTTTTTACCTAGGCCCTGCAGCACAAAAGGGAGGAAAAGAATATGTTCGAACTTCAGACTCTTACGGTTATCTGATTGCTACTGTCGGTACTGAATAAAAACATAAGCCTACTTACTGCAGACATCAACAACCATTCCCATCCTAGTTAATCACTTCAGAGTTGTCTAGTCAAGCATCTGCAGACGGCAATAGGCACAAATGAAGCAGGTGGCCTTCCTGTTCCTAGCGGTGAATTTGCAGTACAGTAGATAGATACTAGCCCTAGGGCATAGTAGCTGACACTGATAGCTCCCCACTTGGAGGAGGAGGTGACTGATAGCATCCCCCATTGACCAAAGGTTGATGCCTCCCTCAAGCTCGGTGGTATCAGGTCAGCTTGCGGCCGAACTGAAAGTCTGGTGAGGATCCAGGTAAAAGATACGCTCGTACGACATGCGTGCTCGGCTGCTGTGTGCATTATCATGATGCTCCTCCCCTTTTATCCTCGGCCCCTCTTTTTGACGTGGGGAGTACTCCATAACCGCCATGGGCCATACAAGGATTACATGATGCTTGAAGCTTGGGTTTGGTTCATGTACAAGAACTATTGCTGCATCATTTCTTTTTCGTAGTTTCAGAAAGGTGTGTTCATCTTAAACTCAAAGTGCACCCTCTCCAGTTCAATCAGAACGGGAAACACGCATGCATGCAATGCGAAGCAAGACATGGTTTTCTGAAGTGGCGCAACCGCTAAACTAAAGGAGAGTTGCACAGAAGTGAGGGGATGAGTGGGAATGATAGGAGGCCGGGACACGTCCAGGGGCACGGATCTTGGATCTTTGCTTCCTGGAATTGTATTTGGTTTGGCTCGGCGTGGGAAAATTAAAAGACGCATTTGCTTGGCCCTGGGAGCTTTAGGGCACAAGCAAGCATGAGTAGGGCACTCCTTGTCCTTGGGAGGCTTTGTGTCCTTGGTTGACCCTTTTCTTTCTTGGCACATCCTTCCCTGTACTATTGTATCAGCATTTGAGCATGCATGGCGGCCACTGGCCATAAAAGGAGCTACTATAAGAAAGTTAAAGGTTAGGCATTGCTCCTTCTTTGTTTCCATGTCTCAAGGATTGCGATGATTGACCACCTTATCCATCAAGCAGGCTGCTTCTTGTTTTGTATTTTGTTGTCCCAGATATCCCAGAATTTTTAGCAATGCATGCTTGCTTGCTGAGATGCTTATAAGCCATACAATTGGCAGTTGTCACTGTAAATCAAATGGGTTTTCTGCTTGTGATAACTGTTAACGTAACAACCTTTGTTTAAGAAGATACACACAGACATTTTCCTCCCAGCAACACCTTGTATCGTAAGCTTGTACCCAGTCAAAACCAACACTGCCGCCCACAGCCTGGATTCTGGTTAAAAGCGCCAAATGGTTAGCTCAAGTTGTGATTGCGGTTCTAACATTATTGTAAGCAAAAGCATGGAGCATCATTGAAGGACTAAAAGTAATCTTGCCTACGAAGCCTAGATTACTTAACCCCAGCACTGTGTTGATCGGTTCAATGCCATGGACCAAGGAGAGCCGCCCAGGCCAGAGGCCTAGGGCCAAGAACCAAGAGGGTCTCGACAGGAGTTGAGCTCCGTACCTTACCATTTTCAAAGCAAAATGGCCAACAGGAGAAGACAAAGCTCCCTGTAGTCCATGTCGTTGCAAAGTACCCATGATTGGTTCAGCGAAATGTGTCACCGGCCTAGACATATTTGTGATGTTGCCGGTGAATATCCTCAGCCCCAAGCGGCCAAGCCCCTTGTGGCACATGGCTACAACAACCACAAGCAAATCTCTCTGCTAGCCTCTCAAAAACTACAGCACCCTAGCTCAAAAAAAAGCAGAGAAAAACGGCACCTACAAAGGGATGCTACATGAGCTACCATGCCAGCCATAAGAGGATAAGGCCCCTGAACTGTTTATGGCAAATGTTAGCTGCGTGCTCGAGGATTTAACAGTTGATTGTGTGCATCCGCGAGCCATTTTTGTTGGTACGTGCGTGGCTCGGTAGTTGTTGGACCGGAGCATGCACTCCGGTGCAGATGGTTACTGTTATTCCTGCACTCGTCTAGGCACCCAAAGCAAAGGTGTCCCAAATGGCAAATGTACGAGCCGGTTGCATCATCCTTGTGTGCCCCGTACCTCATGCGTGCGATCCAGTGGACCGTACCAAATTATCGCGGAACATGTTTAAAGTTCACTAGACGACACACCTGCACCCATTTGTGCATCAACCACGCATGCTCATATGCTTTATGTGTACCGTGTACGTGCAGGTGTATCTGAATCTGAAAAATGCAAGCAGTGTACGTGCAGTATTTTCTTATTTTGTTATTCCTTTTTGGTACATCAGATCTTGTTTTAGCTACATATTCTTTTGGAACATGTGCTCCTCTCTAATCTTTGTGGTTGGATGTATTCTTGAAAAAGAATGTCTAAATCCGAAATATTATCTTTCATTATTATAAACTAGAATATACAATTAAAGTGGACCACGAAGTACAGAATCTTGGCAGCTTAAATGGTGGATCCTAGACTCAGACACGGCGTGGCTACACGAGCAATACGATCCCCACTAGTACCCATGTTTGCCGAATCAGGCCTGTAGAGCGTCGTCGTCGCTTCCTCCAAGATTCGCTCCGTGTCGTGATAGACCCGGTGCACACGCACGTACGTGCTCGTGCAGCAAGCGATGCAGCTAATACAGATTTTAACTGAAGCAAAATCCAAGAGGCCATTGGCTATTTCGCAGCTGTACAAGTTAGACACGGGGTAATGATGTTGCTTGGTTCCATCCAGCTCCAAGCTAGCAGCTGCTAGCCTTGCATTTTTTGGACAGTGCTGCGCATGCCACTTGAGCCTACTCCTAGCTAGTGCTCCATCAGCTTAGGGGGCACGCATCATTAGGCAGGTGTAAATTACTGCTACAGTTAACAGTGCCCAACTAACCGACGTGACGTTTTATGTTACGAGAAGCTTGATGACAGCCAGACAAAACCCAGCTGCTAAACACAAAGGCAGTGTAATCGACCGGCATCCAGGAGTTGACTCTTGCCACTGCCGCGGGTCTCCGCGAGACTGTGACTGACGCAGCCAATGCAAACGCAGACACGCAGTCGATCATGCTCAGGCACGCAGGGATCTTCACCTTTGCAAGGCGGAGATCTTTTTTCCCCCCCTCACCTTTCACTGACCCCCGTACTTCAGTTGTTACCTCAGTGGCGAGCTTTATCTACCTCCTCCTCTCTTCCGACTCACGTCACCACGAAGGAAAAAGAGGGCATGAATTGCCCAGACGACGTAGACGCCGAGCAACTTTCCCTTTTCCTTTCTTCTTTTGTGTAACCCCGTCGGCCAGGATCGGATGGACGGGATGAAATTTCTGCAGGGAGAAAAAGAAAAAGGGGTAGGAACTTTGCGCAGCGTGGCAGCCGGGTACGGACCCAGCGTCTGTCCCCTAGCACGTACAGCCAGCAGCAGCGCCGGCAGCAGCTAGTCTCGTGATCAGATATTCAGATTGTGATCTACGGTTAGCATGTGTGGTGCCAGCAAGTGGCGGCACACACTTGATACCAGTGGATACCAGGCTCTTCATCGTCGTGCTACTCATGCACGTCAGCATGTGTGTTGTAATGGGGTGTTTGGTACTAGGTGCTAAACTTTAGCAATGTCACATCGGATGTTCGGATGCTAATTAGAAGGACTAAACATGAGCTAATTACAAAACTAATTGCAGAACCCCTGTGCTAATTCGCGAGACGAATCTATTAAGCCTAATTAATCCATCATTAGCAAATGGTTACTGTAGCACCACATTGTCAAAATATGGACTAATTAGGCTTAATAGATTCGTCTCGCGAATTAGACTCCACTTGTGTAATTAGTTTTGTAATTAGTCTATGTTTAATACTCCTAATTAGTATCCAAACATTCGATGTGACAGCTGCTAAACTTTAGCACGGGATATCCAAACACCTGCACATCTGGTCTGTCCTGGGTTGGCCGTGGAGTGAGAGTGACCAGGGGTGAGTCCGTACACGGGCGGGCGATCTCTCCAAGGCCGGGTCCGGCCGCCCTCTCGGCGTCGCCTTCGGTGCGGCGCCGCGGCAGAGAACACTGGCAGCCAGCCAGCAGCAGCAGCTGCTGCCAAACAACTAGGTGCCCGCGCCGTCCATGGCAAGTTGCTGGCAGCGCCTCGCCACGGCCAACGGGGACGCAAGCGGCCGCCGGAAGGAAGGAAGGACAAGGCAAATGGCGGACCCGTTCTACGCACGCGAGTCGCGACGGACCTGCTGACGGTTTATACCGCGGCGACGTGTCACAGCAGGTTTGGGTTCGATAGGACGTGCGGCACCTACGGGCGAGAGGAATCAAAATCAACCAGCGCTGGCACCGCCCGCTAGCTCGACTCGTCGCGCGTCGCCAGGCCGTGGACCACCGCACAGGCAGGAACTGGATGTCTAGGAGTCCGGGCCGGTCCGGACGATCGACGCAGGAGGAGGCGGGGCGGGGGAGCGAGAGCGATCACGTCACGTACGCTCATCAACGGAAATGCAGCGCACTCATTCCCTGACGCGGGGGCGTACAACGCAGTGGTAGTCTGGAACAAGCGACCATTCCATACGGGCTCGGCAATAATGAGCTGACGCGGCACGGAGCTAGGTAGGCAGTCCATGCTCCAGAGTCCAGACCGAGCTCTGGCGCTCTCTCACAATCGCTTGGAGAGTTGGAGCGGGCCCCGTTTGATTATTTAGGAGCTCCTTAAATTTCTATCGCATCAAAATGTTTAGATACTAATTAAGAGTATTAAATATAAACTAATTACATAACTAATTACACAGATGGAGGTTAATTTGCGAGACAAACCTATTAAACATAATTAGTTCATGATTTGATAATGTGGTGCTATAATAAACATGTGCTAATGATAGATTAATTAGGATTCATCCTGAAAATTAGCCTCCGTACAACTAAAATGGATGGTAAAAAGAAAGAACACGAGATTTGACAGCATCTGTGACAGGCTTTAAGCCCCACCAAATGGTCCTCAGGCAGGGCGGCACAGAGCTTCCGTTCCCAGCAGCGCCGGCGCCCGCGCCGGCCGCGGCTTTCTCGGGGCCAACGACGCCCACCAAGTAAACAAATCCACAGGGACGACGACCCAACCCAAAGCCAAGCGCCCAAGCCTAGCCGCCTCCAACGCGGGCGCCCCCTTCTCGGCTTGAGCCCTGGGCTGCCGCGCCGAACCCGATCGGAGCTAGCCGAGAGCTCGGTGTGGTGGTGTGCGGCCGTGCGGGGAATCCCGCGACCGGGGCCGTGCTGTCTCGTCAACGCCGGAGCGGGGGGGGAGCACTGTTCGTCGTGCGCGTTGGTGCGTTGTGAGTTGTGACGACGAGACGAGGCTGCTGGCGAATGGCGATGCAGCACGGCAACAGTGGCGGGCAGCTGCGACGGCTACTGCTACTGTTACGGCACCACTGCCGCCGCAGCAAAATCGGACGGTGCATATGCATCCAACACATTGCCAGGGCCTGGCGAGCTACACTACTATAGTCTACAGCAAAGACGCGATCCCTCGGGCATGCACGGGACAGTGGTCGGGTCGTGCCCGATCGATGGCTAGTGCACATTAAATCGCTAGCTGATAGTGTCCTGACCAATCTGTTTCGCAAGTTCGTGTACAGCATCTACGGCGGATGTACATGCACGCACACACGGGATGTCGATCGCGTTCGTGCACGGCATGGACGTACGGGTCGTACGTCCTAGGCTAAAGCATGCATCTTACATGGAAAGAGGACGACGACGGCGTGTACGTGTCCAGCGGCACGCGCGCACGTACGTACGTGCGAGCGCGGTTGGAGACAGCTCGAGGGTGATCGATGATCGACGGACGCGAGTTTGCTGGGCGGGCGCGGGCCTGATCGAGCTATATGCATTGTTTGGCTCGGAACACGCCAACCCGATCCTGGACAGTGGCCACGCGACAAGTCCTGGCGAGTCGCGCTGCAAAGAGTACTTGTCACAAGGCAAGAGCGCAGTAGCGCTCGCTCGATCGGTAGCGAGGACACAACGTGCTATAGTATAAGCAGCAGTGTTGTGCCTAGTAGCGTCGTGCTGCGATCCGCTCCGCGATTCGACCGAGGCTACTGTTTTCGCGTACTTGGCTCTCGATCGTTGGATGTGTAGAACGGGAAAATGACACGTCCTCACAAACTAAAGGTTCCGAATATTAATCGACGACTTTGTGTTTCGTGCAGGTTGCATCGGCCTAATTAGTAAGCCTAGCTAGGCTTACAAAAGGATCGTAGATTGTAAGTTGTAACTCTTCTTTTTTTCTGCGTGCTCAGGCACTTTTCATGAAGAGAATGCCAGGATGGTTTTGTCGATTGAAACTCGGCATAGCAAGGTAGCTTCTAGTTCGGGCTCGGGAGAATCGTGCTCTAAGTGGCCAGAGTTTTGAGGGACACTAATGGTGTTCCTTCGTCGTTCGCAGATATACATCATCGGGCCATAAACTCAAACAATAGATTTATAGAAATCTCTTTAAATTACCTCACAAAATAGTTTTTTCTTCTAAAATCAACATGGCGCTTATGTGAAATTTTTATATGAAAATAAGGGCGAGCCATACCATTTCATATTAGTCGCCTTACTTGAAGGGGAAAAACCAAGACCTTAGAAGTAAGATATTGCATTTTTGGCAGTTCAACTCATGTGTGCTACGTTACAAAAATAACAGGCCTATACTTTTTAAGCAGTTGAATATCTCATGATCGGCCCGCACCCGCATTCAAGCCCAGCCGGGAGCCAAGCCGCGGGAGGAGCGCCCGAGCATGTTATTCATGGCCACTCACGCCCACCCTATGATCGACGGGACCCACCGCCGGGATTCCATCCGTACACCAGCTGCCACTTACAGGTAGACCCCTATCCGGCCCATCTTCACCGGCGCGGTGACTTCACCGCGCGTCTTCCACTTCGTCGTCTCGCCTCCCGAGTCTCCACCTATATATTGCCCCGTGCCGGCGCGCCTCCCCCTTTCAAGTTTCCCCGCATACCCAGGGAAGGACGCACACCGAGAAAGCCCGAGCAGAGCAGAGCACCCCGTTCGCCACTAGGGAGAGCTTCGGGATTAATAAATGGCGGTGCTGCTGCGCCCGGCGGCGATCGCCGGCGGCCGGCAGGTGTGGCCGGTGGCGGAGGCGGAGGGCGAGGCGGCGCGCGAGGCGGAGGCCGCGTCGCAGCGGCTGGTGGAGGCGGTGGCGCGCGGCGACGCGCGGGAGGCCGGCGAGCTCCTCGCGGCGGGGCGCGCGGACGTGAACTACGCCGGGGTGGTGTGGCTCAGGGCGCGGCGCGTCACGGAGGCGGAGCCCCGTGAGGGCGCCGCCGCCGAGGTGCGGGCCGTGCACGAGGAGATCCGCGCCGACGTCTCGCCGCTCTTCCTCGCCGCCGGCAACGGGGACGTCGCGCTCGTCCGCGCCCTGCTCGTGAGTGATCGATCCTGCCCACCCGCATTCCCTCCCTGCTCTGTTTTCTCGCATCGGAATTTCAACTATCTGCATCACGCTTGCTTGTTTCTGCATTTCGTATGTTTTTTGGTTCGTTTTGTGTAGAGGAATTAATCGTCTAGGGAGTAAGGCCATGTTTAGTTACTCCCAACTCCCAACTTTGACACTATGCAAAAAGAAGATTCCCCATCACATCAAACTTGCGGTACATGCATGGAGTACTAAATGTAGATGAAATTAAAAACTAATTGCACAGTTTTGTTGTACTTTGCAAGACGAATCTTTTGAGCCTAATTAGTCAATATTTGGACAATAATTCACAAATACAAACGAAACGCTACAGTGTGCTACAGTGCTGTAACAGTAATTTGGCACCTCCCAAATTCCCCAACTAAACAAGGCCTTTCGAGACCAGATTTGGCTTGCTTCGCAAGCTGCATTTCGACCTGCTTATGCGTGCGTGCGTAGCCTTTGCACTGAAATTTTTTGGCGATTTCGGTGCGAATTTGCATTCAAATTATCCGAGCGCTGAAGAGCATGTGCTCCACCAAAAGCTTGCAGCGTCGTAGCTTAACATAACCCCATTGGCCCATTATTCATCCTCACTTTTACTGGGTTGGTGAAAAGGCCACACGGCATTTTCGAATGGTTTTAGCGGGCGCTTCCAGCATTTCTTAAGTGCCAGTGTATCTTTGTCTCGCTTCTGCTTGCTAGAAAAAGGCTGCTGTGTTTATCCACACTGTTCATCCAAGTACCACCCACACCCACCAACTCGGTTCCTTCTCTACGCCAATCATAGCTCAACGTACTGTATAAATGCACGCGCAGGACAAATCCCATCTTTTAAGCGCGTACATGAATACATGTAGGAACCATAGAGATTTTACCGGACCCACTTGAAATCCTTTCGCTCTTTTTATAGCTCGAAATCATGAGTACGGATTTGTTGGGAGAGGTACAGGATACTACTTGTACTTCGCTTCCCTCCCCATTGCTTGCTCCTTTGCATGCTAGTACTAGTATATAAAGTGTATTCATTTCAATTGCTAACTTTCTCATAAAAAATGGAGTATAATACCCTTAATAAAAATGCTGCTCATTATGAGGCATTTTATAAATGGCTCAGACAAAATTATGCTGTTCATTACTAGCCTAAAATCATTTGGAACCTTTAACCTGGATTAGTCCAGCAGCTAGTACCAAGTAGGCCGATCGTCCTACCAATTCTCGGCTGCACTGCAACGGGACCATACCTGTGTCGCAGGCTTGCAGCTCCTCTTTATTGCGTACGGACGTGCTCGTTCTCTTCTCTAGCCAAGCCACGATAGAAATCGTCAAATGGGGGCATGCAATCTATGCAGGGGAAGCTTCCTGGGCACACTTCGATATCCTTGGTATACGTGTAGCCTGTAGGCATCCAGTCGTGGTGTGCGTAATTGTACTTCCTCTATTCTCTTATAAATATTCCACTTAGCACAATGACAAGAAAAACAATCTTACTTATCATCTAATAAATGCAAATAAGTGTTTTTCTTACTTCTCGTTGTCTATGCAATTTATTGCAGCCGCCCCATGAATGGCAAATAAGATTATCATTTGTGAAAATCTGATTTTTTGAAATATCTCTATCAAAAGAGAATGAAGGAAGTATTCCAGTATATTAAAGTATATATACGGTTAAAGTATGTACCGGTATGGTATTGTACCAGGTACCGTTGTCATATAGCGGCACGCCGAAGTTCTTAATGCTACGTTCCTGCTACCAGTAAAAGGAGCAGTAACACGAACAGTGAATACAGGAGGGTCCAAGTAAACTTATCCCTGCCAAGCCGCACTGTTCCACCGTGTTGTCGCGTCACGTAGCTGGGCACGCCTGGAGATCCATAACTGTAAACTGTAGTCGAGTAAACTGCTCTTAAAGAAATACATCCTGGACCTGGAGAGTATTTTAGTGGGAGGATTGGGAGACAGTGGCGGATGGGTTTGACTTGAGCCCTAGCTTTGTTTACTGCTGACACTACCATAATCAGTAGTAGAAAGCAAACTTGTCCAGCGTTTGTTAACTACAGGCTACAGCCACCACGTACTAGTGTACTACCCAGCTCAACACTTTGGTAGCGACCAATATATTCCCCTCGTGAGCGCGGTCGGCGGTGGCATCGCCCGATCACGTGACCTCCCCCGCTCGGAGCCGGCCGGTCTCCGCACTCCGCTCCATCTCCAGCCTCCGGCCACGTTCCACGTCTCCTTCGTCTGCGTGTGCACTGTCATCTTGAGCCCTGGTACGGGATCCTATGGTACTTCGCCGCCTCAAAGCCTAATCAATCAATGCGGCCCCACCTGTCTGTCACGCTTCCCCCTCGGATCTGTTCTGATGGAAAAATCAAGCCCTACATGTTACCTCTTGTCCGTACTCCGTAGTAATCAGCATCGTGCAAGGCTCAGAGATCATTGTGTGTGTCAGGGGAAGGGTGTGGCTGCCGGGCCCGCCCCGTGCTGGAGAGATGGCGTGCGTCCTTCCGGTTAGGCCGTGCGTGTCGTGGCACGGGGCGTCCGGCGCGCGGTCCGGCTGATCCGCCGGCGTCATGGGCGCCGCGCCGGGCGCGCCATTGAATGGGGGGTGGTTGCACTGCCGCGGCATGCTCCTGCTGTCCTGCGCCCCGGCATCGGCCGCGTACTTCCGCTGCCGCGCGCGCGGCGCCTGTACCGGCGCTTCCCCCACCTGATCCCTCCGCGGAAAAGCCTAATGAATGCCGCTGCCCGGGACAGAAGCCCACCCATGGCCGTGCGTGCCCGTGGCCCTCTGTCCCGGAACACGCGCTGAAGCGTCTCTTTTGTTTTTCGTCGGGGGGAGCTCTCTGGCGCCGTCCGGCTAGCATGGAGCGAGTGCATCGGCCGTGTGGCTGTCCATCCGGCCGGACAATCATGGCGTCAACTTGCATTGCATCGCTGCGTGACCTGGTGGGGCGGCAGTCTTTCTCTGAGATCGCTCATCGCTGGGGTCAGAACAGAACCAGACCCCTCCTCACTGGGTCATAAGCCATAGTGCCATAAGCCGTCTAGCCCAGGGTACCCGGCATCTGCTTGCCCGTGCGTGCTCTGATCCTGGACTCCCGATCGCCGGTCGAGCAATCTCATCTCATCCACGCCGGGGCAGAGGAAGCTCACATGACCTGCATCCGACGCCAGATGCCGGTGCTCCCTGCCGCCCCAATACGTCCAAGCCGAACCAGCTGTGCTGTATTTCATCACGCCATGAAACCAGCAAACCACGCCTATCTCCACCTCACGGTCCCAGGCCAGGTAGTGCCGTGGTAGGGCCGGCCGGCGATGCTTCTCCTGACCAGGGGGCCAAGCCAAAACCCAAGCGCCCCGGCTACTGGCTACCCCATCTATCTGCTGTGGTATTGAAGACGGCAGCGCATGTGTTGCAGAAGCCGACCCAGCGCCGCGCCATCGCAGTGCAGTGTATTGGGGCGTGGAACGGAGCGGGCTCGTCCGTATCGTGCCGTGTCCTTAGCTCTCTTCCCTGCACTGTAGGCTGTAAGCCATCTGCCCCTGAGCCCCCCCACCCCAAATCTTGAAATGATTCTCTCTGGGCATGGAAAATGTGTACTTTTTCATTCCCGGGACCACTTCTTTAGAACGCGTTTGGGTCCTCAATATCTG
>NC_028456.1:23543873-23547270 GCF_000263155.2 Setaria italica
TTTTTTCCCCCCCCCTGGGGGGGGAACCCTTTTCCCCCGGACCCCCCCCCCCCCCCCCCCCCGCATGATCGCATCTGCCACCGGCGAGCTGTATCCCTTGCTCCCCGTTCCTATTCCTCCTGCGCGGGCTGCTGCCAAAGTACCAACGCACGCACGCACCTGGCGCCCATGCAATGCACAGCCGAGGGCACGCCCTCGGCACTCCTGCCTGCAGCGCCTGCCCCCGCTCGTGTTCCACCATGGCCTGGCCTGGCCGCCGTGCCCTGTGGCGTGCCCCCAGTGGAATATTGATGATGGCTCGAGGACGCTGCCTGCCAAGAACATCACCCCGGCCGGTCCAGCGAATAGTGACGCGTTCACTGCGTCCGTGTGTTGCTCTGGCTCGATTAGATGGTATAGAAAACTCTCGGTGAAATGTGAATGCCTGGTTATTAACCACTAACCAGGGCCATCCATCCCCTGGGACCCGTTGGTGACTCGATGCCTGATGGTTGGATCGCGACACGGGTGCAGTAACTCTTGTCGTCGGATCTTAGCGAATCGTACGGCCGTCCATGGCAAAGTGGCGATGGCGAGGCATCATCCGTTTCCTTTAGCTTGTGTGGTGGCAATTCGTTCCCTGTGCCAAGTGCACTATCTATGCAGAATTGCAGATGTGACTTGCAAAGCCGACGGAGGGAGGGGGTAGCGCTAGCAGATCACGCTGTTTTCCAGAATCTTGAAAGCGATTGCGGCGAGGGCGAGCTGCTGATTGCGGTGACACCACGCATGAGTTATCGGTGGATAGCAATCGCCCTGCAGAATTTTGACCAGATTCCTCCTTAAGGAGGCGCGGTCCCCTCCTGTCTCTCGTATAAGCACATTTTCAGTGTGCAGTTTCATATTTATATTTCCGAGAGTGTCACATAAACATGAATGAAATAGCTCACACAATCTATAGTTTTATTTTTTTCCCAAGGCTACATGCAAGACACAATAATCTTGAAAACAGCTTATACATGAATTCATTCCTCATAAAACTACTTTCTTCTCTCATAAATAATATGTCATGTCATCCATAAACTCCATTGAGAATGGCGCGCTACTACTACTGCTCCGGTTTACTTCCAGTGACCTGACGCGGCCACTCCATTGGTGGCCCGCGCAGCACCGACCTGACCAGACATATAGTACCAGCGACGTTTGTTACCCGGACAGCTGTTGTGCGAGTCCCGATGGTCATTGTCACGCCCTGTTCGATGCTGTTACTCCTTCCATCTCATCTTCAGTGTAGGGCCTTGTTTAGTTACACCCAAACTCCCAATTTTGACACTATGCAAAAAGAAGATTCCCCGTCACATCAAACTTGCGATACATGCATGGAGTACTAAATGTAGATAAAATTAAAAACTAATTGCACAGTTTTGTTGTACTTTGCGAGACGAATCTTTTGAGCCTAATTAGTCAATATTTGGACAATAATTCACAAATACAAACGAAACGCTACAGTGTGCTACAGTGCTACAGCAGTAATTTTGGACACCCAAATTCAGGGCAACTAAACAAGGCCTAGGTCAAAGAGAGCGAAGAAGAGGAACAGTGGCCCAGTAGGAATCGCTGTCGACAAAGATAAAATTGTGATGGAGACAGTAAAAGGGAAAAAAAAGTGTAGCACTTAATCAGTGTAGGTGAATGAGTAAAGATCAATTTTCATACTCGATTTGTTGCAAGAGTTAGGTGATGGTTTTACGAGCATTTTGCTACCCTTCTCGGTGGTTTTCGAGAATCCAACGTGCTTGAATTTTGTGTTCCATTGGATGTATCTATTTTAGCGTTTTGAGCTTCTACATGAAACGAGTTGAAATCACCACTGTGGTTTCAATCCCTCTGCCCCACGTTTTCTGACGGTTCACGGTTCTTGGCGTGCAGGCGAAGGGGGCCGACGTGAACGGGAAGGTGTTCCGAGGCTACCCGGCGACGGCCGCGGCGCGGGAGGGTCGCGCGGAGGTGGCGGAGCTGCTGGTGCGCGCGGGCGCGTCGCAGCCGGCCTGCGAGGAGGCCGTCGTGGAGGCGGCGCTGCAGGGCCAGGCCGCCCTCGCGGCTATCTTCATGGGCTCGGACCTCGTCCGCCCGCGCGTCGCCATCCACGCGCTCGTGTCTGCCGCAGCGCGCGGCTTCGTCGACGTGGTCGACACGCTCATCAAGGTACAGTACCTTCCTGCTTGCTTACTCGGCACTCGGTACAGTTCTACATGGTCGCGTCCGGCCGCTTCTGAAGTCTCAGTGTGCTCGTATTTCGGCCCAGAAGTTAGAGTCTGCGTGTAACATGGGCCGAAGAACTCGGGCTCCCATATGGGCCGCTGCAACATGCCAAGTCAGTGATGGGGCACGGGTCGGGATAGGGAACGAGGCGGTTGTTTAGTCCCACCTCGCTCTGTCATGCGAGCCTTGACCAATTTATAACCAGCAGTGCCGTATGTTCCCCCGTGTTCGTAGAAAGGAGAGACGGTTGGCATCTCCCCTGACAGGGACGGGATTTGTCTTCGGACATTCCTATAGCACATTGTGGTTAAGGCTACCCGCTTCGGCGGATCTTGCCCAAATTTTTTTTTGTACTTTGTTTCTTTTGCACTTTTGGACCCCTGTTCTTCATTTCCTACGCTCGTTGTCATACAAATCTCGTCTTCTATCCACTTGACTAATCCGAATTCAATTTCATCCCGTGATTCGTGTGACTCTTTTGCAGTGCGGAGCTGATCCAAATGCGACCGCTAGGGTGCTCCTGCGCTCGCTGAAGCCATCCCTGCACGCCAACGTAGACTGCACGGCACTCTTCGCCGCAATCGTGAGCCGGCAAGTCGCAGTGGTCCGTCATCTACTTCAGGTACGCATCGTTTGAACTGCAGCCGCACACATACACTTTTAATCTTCAATCTTCAGCACAGCAATATGCTTAACAGACCATCTCCCAACTCATGTCCAGGCCGGCGTCAAGAGGGACACGAAGGTGAGGCTGGGCGCGTGGTCCTGGGACACGTCCACCAGCGAGGAGCTGCGCGTGGGCGCGGGGCTCGCCGAGCCCTACGACGCCGTCTGGTGCGCCGTGGAGTACTACGAGTCCACGGGCTCCATCCTGCGCATGCTCCTCCAGAACGGGTACACGTCGAGCGCCACGCACCTCGGCCGGACGCTCCTCCACCACGCCATCCTCTGCGGTAGCGGCGGCGCCGCCCAGACCTTGCTGGCGTCTGGCGCGGACTCCGAAGCTCCCGTGAAGACGTCCAGGAGCAGCAGGTCTAGGCCGGTCCACCTGGCCACGCGGCTCGGCCAGCCGGAGATCCTGCAGACGTTTGTCGACAGGGCTGCGACGTGAATGTGAGGGCGGAGGCCGGCGACACCGCGGCATCCTCGCTTCGCG
>NC_028456.1:23547370-23688322 GCF_000263155.2 Setaria italica
CCGCGCTCGAGCGACCGGAACGTGTTCTCACCGCTGATGTTCGCCGCGCGGTGCGGTGACGCGGCCGCCATGGAAGTGCTGCTCGCTCAGCCGGACGTGGACGTGGACGAGCAGGACCTGGACGGGTGCTCGCCCATACTAACCGCCGCCAAGGTGGGCAACGTCGAGGCCTTCCGCGCCCTCGTGTTCGCCGGCGCCAACGTGAAGCTGAGCAACAAGCGCGGCGAGACGGCCATCGGGCTGGCGCAGCAGAGCAAGAGGGACCTCTTCGAGCAGGTCATGCTCGAGTTCGCGCTGGAGAAGGGCATGCCGGGGGGCTTCTACGCGCTGCACTGCGCGTCCCGGCGCGGCGACGCCGCGGCGGTGCGGCACCTGGTGGCGAGCACGGGCTGCGACGTCAACGTCCCCGACGGCGACGGGTACACCCCGCTGATGCTCGCGGCCAGGGAAGGTCACGCGGGCGTGTGCGAGCTCCTCATCTCCTATGGCGCCCGCTGCGACCTCGAGACGCCCCGCGGCGAGACGGCGCTCTCCCTGGCGCGGGCCACCGCCGCGGCGTTCAACAAGGCTGAGGACGTGATCATGGACGAGCTGGGCCGGCAGGCGGTGCTCCAGGGCGCGCGCGTCCGGAAGCACACCAAGGGCGGGCGCGGGAGGCCCCACGGCAAGCCGCTGCGGATGGTGGCCGCGGCGGGGGTGCTCCGGTGGGGCGGGTCGAGCCGGCGCAACGTGATCTGCCGGGAGGCCGAGGTCGGCGGCAGCTCGGCGTTCCAGCGGCACCGGCAGAGGAAGGGCGACGCGTACGAGCCGGGGCTGTTCCGCGTGGTGACGGCGACGGGGAGGGAGGTGCACTTCGTGTGCCAGGGCGGCGAGGAGGCCGCCGAGCTGTGGGTGAGGGGCATCAGGGCCGTGACCAGGGCGGCGTTCGGCAAGAGATCAAGCAAGGAGTGAGCAGGGCGCGCGGCTTCGCTCCCCCACCCCCCAAGGCTCTGTAGGTTTGCAGCGAGGGTGCGTGCGTGTAGAGAGTTGTAGCGAGCGTTGAGGAGCGTGGCGTGATGCGCGTGTGGTATGGTGTGCAGCTGCGCTGGTCTTCAGCTCGAAGGCTTTAGGCTGCTGGGGTTGGCTTGCCATGATGGTTTTTGGTTCAGGGGCATGGTGTGTTGTTGTATGTGTAAATAGCTTAGGTGTTGCCTCGGCTAAGTTGCTTTAGCTAACTGGCTTGTATTGAGTTTCTATCAGAACTATCAGTATCTTTCAGAAAACTCGCCATTTGAGCTGTTCCAAGTTGAAAGTTTTATACCTTAACTTGTTAGGGTGTCTCCACTGGAAGAGGTCAAGAGGATGGCGGATGACATCCAGGGGAAGACGGAAGATGTGTAGAAAGAAATTTCTCAGATCACAATAACATAGTCCAGAGCGACATATCATAATCAATCAACATTCCCATTTCCCAATTTTTCACTTCCTCAGAAGAAAGTCCCACAAGCGTACATTGTGGATTCCATAAGATAAAATCAAACATTGCAATAGCACTCCCCATTATCTCGGAGAATAAATCAGTAGAATGTCTTCATAACATCTGGTTCGCGACAGAAAATAAGGCATGGTGATTAAATAAATAAACATGGTCAATCAAATCCAAGCTACACTCACTTTTGTTCTGTAAGAATTCGTGACTGCATGACTCAATTACAACACCACAGGGCACGCTGCCCTGGGCATCAAACCGTTTTGAACTGCTGGCAGTATAGTTAGAATGGCACAGGGATTTTTTTTTGATTCAGCTGTGCAATTGCAGTCTCAACATCGTTGGAATTGAAACAAAACATTACTTCATCAATCATCAAGATGTATCACTTCAGCTTCCACTGATTTCCTTCTCCTTAGCCTTGCACATGTCATCTGCTGACTTTATGAACTTCTTGGTCAATTCTTCAATCTGGAGGGAAGATAACAGGTTAATGTTTACTGGTAGGCAATGTATTTCTTTTACAGCATTCTTGTTTCAGTTACTCACCTCCTTCTCAAGCCTCTTTACATCATCCTTCGGCATGCTAGATGCAGATTTCTTTATTGTATCAAGGGCCTGGACACGCAAGGCAAAGTTTACTAATTTGCATAATGCCAATACCAGCATCGAGCACTGAAGTTGATCGAGCACTGAAGTTGATGGAAACTGGAATTCAGTATCCAGTCCTATGCTCCTGGCCACTCTAGTTTAGTCAAAGATTTTGAACAAAAAAATTTAGTCTCAGAGCCAGAAGCTATCCCTAAAGCTTAAGAGTTAGATGCAAGGCCAAGCGAAATCACAAAGTACATCGGTACACCAGTGAACATTACCCACAATATTGGGTGTATATTTTTTTTTCTTTTAGCTTTCCAACAGGGGGCAAAGCTAACCATGAATAGTGCTGGGGTCTTCACCATTGCAGAATAGTGCATAACAGTTATTCTCACTGATTTTGCAAAAGGCCATCGGGGTCAGCTGACCCCAACAAAGGAGCCTAGCTCCCCTGCTGCCCAAGATTGTTAGGCATGTTTTGTGTTGGTCACTAATGCCCCTGGTTTTTAAATGTGCATATGTGGACACGCAGCTGGCACCAGCAAGCTAGAGTGGCAAACTGGCAGGCAAATGCATTGAAAAGAGCACTTAAGGGCCTAATTAGGAGCATTTTGATCAATTTAAGAGGAGCACTGGTACAAGTGCTGGAGTAAAACACGCGCAACAAAAGTGGAAAGAGGGTGTACATAGACCAAATCATTAGTCTTCAGTCAGTCACAACTAAAATGAAATGGAAGACTGGATAAGCTCAATCACAAGTTGGTTTTCTTACTCCTAATATCACTAACAGTAACAGAGCATAGAACTAGATTAACTCAAGTAGGAACAACATATTTGTCTCTTAAATTCCAAGTTTCCAACTAATGTTTAGTTGACAACATGAGTATATGGTAGTCCAGATTTGCTGTGTACATAGGCATTGCAATCACCAGAACAGATTAAAAGAAGAAAAAAGGACAAGCCTGCTTTACCTTTTGGCGTGCTCTTCTAATACTTTGCTTAAAATCCTCAGCAGATTTAGTAACAACCTTGCACAGTGCCTATGTTAGACACCAACAAATGTTAGTTGGTTCAGGAACAATACAAATGGCTTAGTATTAAGTTAGCTAACCTAACCTGTATATTCTCCTTCGTCAACCTGGGCACGCACAAAAACTAAATTAGCAGAAGGAAACAGATTTCATACTGTAGCCACTGAGTAATGTAAAGTAAGTTATTCCAGCTACCCCTCAATAATCAAGTCTGTAGACTATAGTTGACCATGCAAGAAACCCTTTGAATCATTTATATGAATAAAGTCAGCATAGAAATCACAAATCAGTTTCGCCCTCACAAGCCTAGCAGATCACTAGATCATCATTCGCACCCAGTATAGAAAACACTGCTAATGGTACAACATAAAATTACATATCAACTATAGAACTGGAATGTAATGATACCTATCAGGTAGAAAGCTAAGATAAACAATAAGCACCAACACTAAAGGAAACACTTACGGAGGGATATTTGCAATAATCCTATTTCCATCAGGAGTAGGATTAATGCCCAAGGGTGAAGAGATAATAGCGTTCTCAATAGACTTCATGGACTGCGCAGAAATAGATAAGAAATCAGTCAAAGGGAGCTTGAAAGCTTGCAATTCACAATATCATGCTATATAAGTTCAGGCAACAAGTAATGAGCACATTAACATGACACTTGGCAATGGCATTTAGGCCTAAAACAACAGCAAACGTATTACATATCACAGTTTCAGAAAGTTTGACTATACTATCTGGGCAGGAAATTATGATACAAAAAAGCGTCTATATGATAGCGAAATGTAACAGTTTCAGGTACGCAAATTGAAGGACAAAGAGGCTCTTACACTAGGATCATAAGGCATCACTGATAGAGTATGTGCATCCAGGACAGAAACAACGGCAATGTGATTCAACGCAACTTTAACATCTGCAGTCTCCACCATGATATGGTCAAGCATGCCTGCAGAACAGCACGTACTTGTTTCGTTATTTGTTGGGCAAACTGCCTGACCAACAATAGAATAATAACAACAGCATGGCAAAACCAGGAATACAATGGTACCAGGATTAGCTCTTCCAGTCCGTAGTTTGCTCAGCTCTCGCGAAAGTGCGATGACTGCAGCATCCATTTGGGAAGTGGCAGCTGATTTGACGGTTGGCCCAATGTCAGGAGCGGCTTGAACCGTGTCACCTCGATCATCCTCTACACAGCAATAAATAAATAAATAAATAAATACGTGATCGGTTGATCAAAAGCGATGCTTCGATTACCATCATTCTCTTCTCATTGGCAACCATAAGAACCCTGATTTATCAATTGCTTACACCAAATCTAGCGACATAATAAGTGTTACCAGTACCACGCAACAGGAACCGAGCTTCCATTTTACATCTAACTATGCATGGAGGTGACTCAAGGAGGGGTGAGCGCGCAACTTACTCGATTTCTTCCCCTTGGCGAAGCCTCTCCGGCTGTCGAGGAGAAAGAGCCGCGCTGGAGCGAATTCCCCGGCGCCCGCGAGGGATCCCGCGGCAGGAAGGCGGTGCATGGTGGTGGAAGCGGAGGAGGCGGCCGCCGCGCGGAAGGAGCGGGCGGCGAGCGCCGCGCCTCGGCGAAGGAGGAGGGCCATAAAGGCAGGGGGGAGGGGTTCCGCCGAGGCTGGTCAATGGAAGGCTTCGCCGGCGAGCGGCGGCGGCGAGGGGAGAAACGGGGAGGAAGGGTTTTGCAAACTTTTCCGTGGGTTTTTACCCGTTTCGGCCTTTTGGGGGCGAAATGGAGCAGAATTGACGCTTCGTCGTTAGTTGGGCGGATCGTCATCTCGTTGTGCTGGGCTACGTGAAAGTTCGTCACTGGGCTCTCTGATTGGGCTTTTAACAGCTCAAAATTCTCCAAAGAGGCCCAAATTATTCTAGGAGAACGTTTGCGATTTCCACGTGTGTTCGGATTACACTGGATCAGTATCGTCACAGTACGGAGTTGTTGGCATGCTGCAAACTTGCAATGCCCAGGATTTTTAGATCACTGTTGAGCGTGTGGATGGGTCGCAGAGCTTTCAGAAAAAACTTGCTAAATTTGCCAGCCGTGCTGATCTCAGCGGTTTGGACTTTAAAAGGTCGATGATCTCACATAGCTGCACGCCGCTAACCAACCTGAGAAATACCGTTCACCTACACGGGGGAAATCACGCGCAAACGTAACGAGCAGCTATGCACTAGCGGCCGCAACGACGCCAGCATTTGGGAACCCAAATGTAGCCGACCCGGCACCTCGGCTCCCGTCGGAGTTCGATCAGACACCGCGACGGGAGACACGCCATGCCATGGCCGCAGTCCGCACAACGCAATCACCATCACACGCAAAAGCGGCCGTCCGGGCCGGCCGTGCGCCCTGTGCCAGAGGAAACCACCCGGCCTCCTCTCCTCCCGTGCGGCAGCGCAGGGAGACGATGCCGATGCGGCAAGAACAAGCGGCAGACGTATCCGAGTGGATTGCGAGAGGTAGCTTTCGCGCGCGGCGGCCACCGCCAAACCAGCAGTCCGCGGGGGGTGCTCCGGCCGAGACCGAGCTCATTTTCCCCGCGCGATCCCATCAAATCCACAGTGCGCGGCAGGGAACGCTAGCGCCTCTATCTCAGCCAGCGAGAAGAAAAAAAAGAAAAGAAAACTGAAAACCGGAGCAACAACAGCGACGCAAGCTTTGGCCGCTGCTACGCGCCTACGCCGCGCCGCTGAACGGGGACCCGGAGCAGGACGAGATGACGAGCAAACCGCCGTGCCGTGAGTCACCGGGCGTTGTGGGATGCCGCGCGCGCAAGTCAGTGAGAAAGACTCGGTCCGACCACAACAGCTAGCCCGGACCTGCTCGATCGCCGGGCCCCGCGACCGAGAAAATTCAAGCCGGGATGTCACGGCCGGGACCTTCACGTCGTCGCTGGCCCGCCCCGTTTCCCGCCGGGTCTGGGAGCTTTGTCTACATCCCCGTCGCTCCTGCATCGCTGCCGTCCACAGGACGAACGCGGCTGGAAAAAACTTCAGCGAAACCGTCAGCAGATTCCGTGCGGTACATAAGCGGACAGCCGGCCACCACCGGTCGTTGCGTCTCGCTCAGAACGCAGGAGTGACTTTCCGCAGCCGTTCTGAGAAGAGTCCGGGCTCGGCGATAAGAGCGAGCGAGCAGGAGAGCGGCCGGCGATGGGGCGGTGGTGGGCGAGCGCGAAGAGAGTGTTCGGCGACCGCGAGGACGGCGAGGACGGCGAGGACGGCGATGATGGCGGGAGCGTCGGCTGCTTCCCGAGGATTGCGAGGAAGCTGTCCAGGAACTCGTACGCTTACACGCCGGATCCTGGTACGTTTTGTGTGTCCCGTTCAGTACAGTTTTGGATGCAACAACTTTTTTTTTTGTTGGTCACTATTTTTGTTGTTCTTTTGCTCTCTGATCGCTTAGCTTGTATTAGGATTATCCTCAACTCCTCATGACTTGTGAGTCAGCATAGAGAAAACTCAGCGTTGATTTTTCTTTTTTGTTTTTCTCTGTGTGTGTTCTTTGCTGTGCTCTGAACTGTGATGACTACTGACACGGCAAGTTGTGAAGATCCCCTCCCTGTACACGCTTGTATTGTATTCTATCAAACACATTGCGATTCAGCATCTCGATTGCCTCTCGGTGATAGTGTTCTTACCGGCTTTTTACCTTTGATCATCGTCTCGGAAAAAGGGCAAGGCGGCGGCGGCCCCGAGGCGGAGGAGGTGGTGACGGTGGAGGTGCCGGAGGTGCCGCTGCGGGAGGTGAACGAGATCACGGCGTCCTTCTCGGGCGAGAAGCTGATCGGCCAGGGCTCCTACGCCAAGGTGTACCGCGCCACGCTGCGGGGCGGCCGCCCCGCCGTGGTGAAGCGGCTGGAGAGGCCCTCCAAGCACGCGTCCAACGTCATCTTCCTCAGGCAGCTCTCCGTGGCGTCGCGGCTCAACCACGACAACTTCGTCCGCCTCCTTGGCTACACCATCAGCAACGACCTCCGCGTGCTCGTCTACGAGTACGCCACCATGGGCACCCTCCACGACGTCCTGCACGGGGACAGGGAGGTGCTGGGGCAGGCGGCGGAGCAGGGCGCCGCCGGAGGGAGGCCGGTGCTGAGCTGGATCCACCGCGTGCACATCGCGCTGGACGCGGCGAGGGGGCTGGAGTACCTGCACGAGACGGTGCGGCCGGCGGTGACGCACAAGGACGTGAGGTCCACCAACGTGCTGCTCTTCGATGGGTTCAGGGCCAAGATCGCCGACTACAACTTGTTCAGCCAGGCCGCGGACATGGCCAGGCTCAACCGCTCCACGCACACGCTCGGATCCTTCGGCTACCAGGCGCCCGAGTACGTTGCCTGGCCTGGTCTTTGCGTGCTGGTTGTTGGGGTCGGGTGGTTTTTTATGGCTTGGGGTTGTTGTTCAGGTACGCCATGACGGGGCAGATGACGGACAAGAGCGACGTGTACAGCTTCGGGATCGTCCTCCTGGAGCTCCTGACGGGGAGGAAGCCGTTGGACCGGACGCTGCCGCAGGGGCAGCGCAGCCTGGTGAACTGGGTAAGGGTGTTGTGCCTTGCTCCTGTTATGAAATGCTCCGTTTGTAGCTTGACAAAATCAGGATGAGGATTTTGTTGGGTGTCCTTCTAGGTAAACCACCCAAACAACATGGTTACGACTTGCGAAGGTTGACCAAAACGCTCTAGTATGAAAATGGAACGCTAGACCAAATAGACATGACTTCAATCGGCTAATGGTTCCTACTTATCAACCATCCCCTCGGTATTTTTCACACCTAACTAGCTGAGAACCAAAAGAGATACTTTCATAGACCCCAAGTGGAAGATTTAGCTGGCATTCAGTCACATTGATCGAAATGAAGTTAACAACGTCCGATGATTTCTTGGTCATGTTGGTGCATCAGGCAACTCCAATGCTGACGGAAGACAGGGTTCAGGAGTGCATCGACCCGAAGCTTGGCGATCAGTATCCTCCTGCCGGAGCTCTCAAGGTTTTTGTTCTGTCCGTAGGCTTGTGAATCCTTTTCGCCATATCGCCATAAAACCTAACCGGAAACCTGGATGTCCCCTGCAGCTCGGGCGGATCGCGGTGCAGTGCCTGCATTACGACCCCATCTTGCGGCCGTCCATGGGCACCGTCGCCCGCGTGATCAACTACGCCGTCTTGCGAGACCAGCAGGGCGTGGTCTGATGGCCGCCCGTGTGAAGATGCCAAGTTTTGCCGCCGTCGTCCATCGATCACTGTAGCTACGAATCCATTCGTGCATGTCTTTTCCTATGCTATGCAAGCTAGTCATGTTTGAGTATATCTGCAGGCAGTCTATGGAAGATGGCCAGAGCGCCTAGGGTCATGTATGAAAAAATGGGACCGTGTGTAATAACACTACATTTTTTCCGAGAATGACTATGTGAGCAGGGCAAAAGAAACTGAACAGGGACCGAGCTCGTCGGTAAATCAGCAGGTACTATTGTAATGGTAACAACGATCATCGATACAAGTAGTATAGCATTTTGCCCCGGAAAATAGGGGAAAGAATAATTGTATGTAATACACATTACATTAGTTGTGTATAATAAGGCACTAACTACTGCCATATGTTGGCCCCTAAGCTGAGGGTGTAAAAAACACAAGAAAACAGAGGAACAAGGTGGCCTGAACTGCATATGTATGATATTTCTTTTGCTTATAAAGTTTACAAGAGCATTTGTTCTACTCTCGGCAAAAAAGAATCTCTTCTATACCTACCTGCAGAACCAAATGAAAACGACTTCATCAAAATCCTTATGTAAGAGATATTCCTATGTAAGTTTAAAAGTTCACTGCTAAAAGACTTTGGACATGTTGATGGATTGTTGTACCAGCATAGGACCGGATCCAAACTCCTCCATTTTTGATTTATATTTATCAGTGCCATCAAGTTATCGTTTACATGTAGAATACCAGTGTCTCTTACACAAACAAAAAGCTATATGTACCTCAAATAGAATCTCAAATTGGCAACAGCGGTTTCCTCTCATCAGTTGCGCTAAGATGGCTTGCCTGAAACCATTGCCAGCTTAGAAATTAGAAACTACCTCCATAAAGAAAACTGTTAATTCTTGATATGTTCATCAAGCAATGAGTCACTTACATCGTCAGCAGCACCAGCAGTCATATTTACAAAAGAAGACTCGGATCTGTTAAACAGAAATCGTCTTATTAGGCTAGATGTCAGGAAATATTTAGTGGACATCAACAACACATGCTAATTTTAGTTATTATGCTGTGCTCCTTTAACATCCTAAATTTACTTGGTAGCAACTGAGCTAACCAAGAGAACCAATAAAACAGTTATTATTTTCTCAGTTTCTTTACCTATGATTTTGTGCATCTCCCAGCTCCACTGTTCCTGCTGTTTTTTCATCTTTGACCTTGGCTAGTGGAGAGAAAAACTGAACAAAAATAGCACTTATATAAGTTGAGTTGTGAGAAACGAGCTAAAGAATAAAAAGCAACAATTACCTGGTGCATTGAAATAAATACAATTGAGATGCCTAGAAGAAAGTTAACAGTCAAAGGTTGTCCCAAAAATGCAGCCGAAGCTAAACCAGTAAAAATTGTGGCAACTGTTGATGAGTACTTCTTCAAAATAGTATCTGCAATGTTATCAGTCGACCATTCAGAAGTATGAAGTTAGAGGACAATGGACGAAAAAGATATAAGGATTGAGAAACTAGTATCATAAAAGTTAGATAGTTGAGTTATCTTCCGTTTACCTGCATACTTGAAGAAGAAAGAGGAGAGAATGCCTTGTGCCGCATTGTTACAAATGAGAAACATCGTTGCCCTCGAATGCCCTCGAAGGATATCAAAACTCTCTGGACCTGTAAACAAAGGTGACATATACATCATATACCTTATACTGCAATAAACAATAATCATAAACAAAATATAAACAGATGACTCTCGGTTTCCAGGCACCACGCAATGTACCGGTCAATATACAAAGCTCTAAACAGCTGCCTATTCTAACTTCCAAAGCACTACTGATAATCCAACCTGGGTACCCTTGCTTACTAATGGGAGGACCATATTTTAACATTGGCTTCCCATATATAGTCTACGAAACTACAGTGGTAATGTGTAGCAGCCTTAGTTATCAGTAGGAAAAAAAACTTCACCTAAGATGCTTACCTTGAAATATGACAGTCCCTAAGATGCCAAGGAAGTTGAAAATTGCACCATAACCATATAAGAACAAATTCTGCAAATTATGTATAGAATTAGTGGACTAAAGAGAGCATGGTCAAGAAATTAAGAACAGAACATTTTCCAGAAATCATGCTTAGTTTCTGTATCACCTGAAGGTAAAAGTTAGGGAAGCCAGCTAAACTAATTTAAAAGAGAAATAACCTGAAGGTAGATGCTTGTATCAAACTGGCTTTTTAGAGCATACTCATTGTAGACAGATGCAAATGATGGGACAGTAACCTAAAATTTTAAAGAAAATTCGTGTACATGAGGTTCTGCATCCAACAATTGTTCAGGCATCTGAAGAAGATAAATGAAAAAATGAAACCAATCTGTACAAACTTACAAAAATTAGTGTATATGCATATGCAATAGCGGTGACTGGAAGACCAAAAGCATTGGTGCCCGCAGGTATGGAGCGAAGTTGATTGACACTGATTCCAATAAGTAATAGGGCAAGGGCTTCCCACTGGTAGTTGTAGGATTAAAAAAAGGAGGGTTAGACATTGCTGAGGTGATTTTTTAATATTAAAATAGTACAGAGGTCATGAAAATAAGTTAGTGAAGGGGAGGGACACAAAACCTGAACAGAAAAATGGATCCACTATATTTGTCAAAACTCATAAGAAATCATTTAGAGCTATACTAAAGCAATGTAAATGAGACAACTTTTTGGCTGTGTACAAACAGCTGAACATAGATTATGAAATTACCATCAAATTATCACAGTAATATGTGTTCTCACTCAATGAAAATGTAGTGATAGCGACAATGCTGACATCAGTCTTACCTGAATTATAGAGAATTTTCTTCTCATAATAACTTTTAGGAGAACAGCAATGACCAGCACCTAAATTGGATGTCAAAGAGTAACGATATTAGCAACCTTGTTTTTTCATGCATAGAGAATTAGATGTGCGTACTCCCTCAGAGTGTGCACAGATGCACATGTACTCACACATGGTACAGGACAGAAACATGTGAACATGGCAGTACAGTAACAAGTACCTTCAGGTTGCTTAGCATCTTCACAGTTGCAGGGTTGAAGTATAACTGCATTGGAAGTAAAAAAACAACATCATACAGCAAGACCGAAAGCTACTGAAGACAATACTGCATGTCTGTCTATGAATTTATACGTAACAAGATATGCTAGACTTCATATTATAAAGACAGATGAACCTTAAAAAGTAGTACATAAAATGTTTTATTTATATATTGCCATGCCTTTCTCTTTATCCCTTGTTGAGCCATCAAAAAGAATCTTCGAGAGATAAGTCACAAGAGTACACTAAAATGGTACTAGTATCAGTCACATAAGTTGCCAGAAACTTTTTTTAAAATAAAAAGTGCATATTTTATAGAAATAGTTTAATAAAGTAGATAAAAGAGTATAGTATGGTAAGTTCTAAATGTCTAGCATTCAAAAGTGTTTGCTCCAAAAAATACAGGCGTACCCCACAAGTGAATGACATCACAGCCAGTTCAATGAACTTTACCTGCATGATAAACTTTAGGTAGTTGTTGATGGCATATAGGAGAGCAGGAACAGCTAAGAGTACATTACTACGAGCTGCCTACACAAGAAAACATTTAAGAACCAAATGATCAGCTGTCATGGCTCAAAATAAAAAAAATACAGAAATATGAAGCCCAGTTCCATAGATAAAACAATACATCTAGACAATACTGGGAAAAAACCAGGAACTAGGACAGAAAAATAACAAAAAATTGAGCAATGCTTCTCTAAAGGAAATTCAAATGAATAGAATAGAAGCAAAAAAGGTCGTAATTGTAGTCTAAAATGAGAACCTGAAATCAAGTATCATATATGAGCACGAATACATGTTGTGCTGTTTCTTTGACAAGATAAATCACCTGTACAAAGGTAGAAAGCGACAGGAGCGGCTTTTCCCCCACCTTTTGTTTTCTAGACTGAAAAATAGAAGAGTAATAAAGTTAGGGGAAACAACTAAGCAGGAGAAAAGCTACATCGAAGTCATCAAAAGTAATCGACTGATGTGCCACTGGTCTACTGCAAATAGGTAACTTCTTACAACACTTTCCAACCCCCACATACCAAAAATGAAAAAAGATTGATATTTCACAGCAGGGCTGTACACACCCAACAAGAATAAAAGTACCTGCCCTTGAGGAAAGCATGAATGAGCGCAAACTAACCTGGATTATTAGCATTATAATGGCAAAAATAACTTTCGCAACCTCTGTCAGAAAGTTAACGCTGATAGGACTGAACTGAAACTTCCCATCAACCTTAGACATGAAGACTAGGATAGGCTGCAAAAGAAAGATAACTATTAGCAAAGTTGTAACAGTGAGCATATTACAAGCTGGTACATGATTGGCTGGATTAACTATATACAGGTAGCTAGAGGATTACTATTTACTTTCAAAGTAGCTTACTCATATCTACCAATAATTTCAAGCATAGCCAAACGAGTAGAATTATCTGTACTCGTTTCCTGCTTTAGCTTTTCCTAGGGAGCTTTCAAACTATTTTTTCCTACAGGAGATTTGTTATATCCAAACAAGCATATAAGTTGAACTGTAATGCACGGGATTTTTCCTAGGATGAATTCAGTCAGGTTTAATCCATGATTTAATTAATTGGGCATGAAGTCATAAACAACTAAGGAGAGTGAACCACCTGGAGGCCGACCAAGATGCAGTCCCCAGACACGAGAAGGACATTAAGGGCATGGTACTTGGATGATATCTTGCTACGGTGCTTGTCATATGCCATCGACACACTCCTGGGGCTCGGAACCGCCACCTTAGAGCGACAGACGCTGCATTCCAGCACGCCATTCCTCTGCATCTCCTCCAACCGATCAGGATCAGCAGCCCCACCCTGTAGCTGAGGCCTCTGAACAATCCCTGCAGCCAAAACACTTCAGCGAACTGATTACTAACTGGGAGTTTCCTCTAAGTTTCACAGCATTTTAGCTAGTTCATGCATTAAACGCATGAATTTCATCAAAACGTATCATTATCCTGAACACTGAAAACACAAACGGCAATATAAGCAGCCCTCAGGATTCAGCAACTAGCTATCCACACCAGATCACCGAAAATCAACAGCGCCAGTAACTCAACGTACATGGAATAAAAATCACGCACAAAGCTAAATCACGATCATATGCAGCTACCGCGCCCTACCACCTCTACCGCCCAATCAGCCTACAAAAAAAGTAACTCCAAAAATCGCAGAAACAAGCCGAACAGCGAAGAGATCTGAGAGCTCGCTGGAGAGACTGTACCACAAGCTCACTGAAGGTGCGGGAACGCGGGGGCGGGATCTCGCGGATCTAGCCCCGCCTGTCCGGTCACCGCGCCGCGCGCGCGCGCAGCGAATCCCGCTTGGCACAGTCGAGTCGGGCTCCGCTACCGGCACGCTTCCCGCTGGCGCGCCGCGCGGGCCGGGCGGGCGGTGGTGCGGTCGGGCGGGGAGCGTCGGCGCGGAGATCTCGGGTGCGGGGTGGAGGGGGAGAGGGGGGTTGCGAGCGCGGTGGCGGTGGCGCGGGAGGGAGGGGGGGAGGGGGGGGGGGGGGTGTCGAGGTGGGGCGTGGGGGTCTTGTCGCGATTATTTATGTTTTCCTCGTGGTCTGGCGCTTTTTCGCTCGAGGGAAATGCTTGGAGGACCCTGCGTTTTACACGTTTACGCCTTTTTCCGGAGTTCATGGATAAAGAAAATATTTGTACTCTTTCTAAGAAACGAGGTACGCACCGCGTAAATTATTAAGGAGCATTAGGTTTGCTATTATCCTTACCTGGATTTTAAAAGCCAGCAATTAATATTTGCTATACTTGGCTTCTCTACCTTTGGTTTTATTCCAAATGAATCACATCTTTGCCGATTTGCAGGGCGCTTTTTATTATCTGCCATTTATAAATACGAAAACCTTGCTCATTTTAGCATATGAAGTAATTGTGATGAGTTGGCACCAATAACATCATCACTACTTACCTTCGGATATTACAGTGAGCACTTCACAGTTCAGAGCTCTGATAAGCGGGCCTCTGAAAAGACAATAACCATTGTAGAAATAAAAGAGCAAATGTACTCGCTATAACATGGCAATGTCAGTCCCTAAAATTGACTCAAAACTAGTATCTGGGTAAATACAACATAGGAAGGGGAGGGCGATGCAAAAGAGGATGCACGCGCACGTTTCAAGCTTGTGCGTGTTGTCCGAGCGCGAGTCCTTGACGTCTTCGCGGTTCCGGGCGAGTTGGGTGCCCAGTCGCTTTTGGCCGTCGCGTTCCACGGACAATTTGCAGCTCGTGCAAGCTACTGGCACTTCTTTTTCTGTGACCTGTACACCTTTTGAGCACGTTGCCGGCGTTTCATTTGAGATGCTACCATGTTAGGTCCGTGTCCAAACACCAAACAGTGAAACACACCGGCGGCGGTGCTAGCGCATAAGAATATTCTTAAAGCGTGTTTGATTCTTCAGCTAAAGTTTAATCCTTTTGATTCTTGAGCTAAAGTTTAATCCTTATCCTGTCGAATTTTCGGATACTAATTAAGAGGACTAAATATGAGCTAATTATAAAATTAATTACACGGATGGAGACTAATCCGCGAGACGAATCTATTAGGCTTAATAGATTCGTCTCGCGGATTAGCCTCCATCTGTGCAATCGGTTTTGTAATTAGTCTATATTTAATATCTAAACATTCGATGTGATAAGGATATGTGGAACCAAACAGAGCTGTTTCGCCTCTTTTCTGTTGCAAAGAAATCAGCCCGAGCGAGCCCATGTAACTCTTTTAACATATGTGGTATTTAATAAAAAATTATGATCTCAATTAGAGAAAAGAAGGTCCAGGTTGCGTGAATCAGCAACTTAGTTCGAGGTCTTACTACCATTTTTTGCATGGACCACCGGCCACTGATGTCTTATGCTTGCACAAATGAAAATACCCCTAGTACCTTAGTAAAGAATAGTATCGCAATACACAAATGAAAATACCCATGATACCTTAGTAAAGAATAGTATCACATATAAGGGTGGTAATAGATCATGACCCTCATGCTTCCTTCACAGTTCAACTCATCTCTATCTATCTTTAGCTCAAAATCATATACTCCCTCTGTTCCAAATTACAGGTTATTTTAACTTTTTTAGATGCATAGCTTTCGCTATGCACTTAGATATAGTGTATGTCTAGATGCATAATAATATTTATGAATCAAAAAAGTCAAAACTATCTAGAATTTGGAACGGAGGAGTAGTGATCCTTATTGAGCCCATTCTTAAATTTGTTAGGCTAAATTTACCACTCATAATCACGTATGCATATATGCCATGGCGAATGTTGACGTTTTCTTTTTAAAATCGTTCTTTATCATCTGGGGGGGGGGGGGGGGAGTTCAGGGATGCAAGCTGTTTTAGCGCAGCGGAAATAGAGACTCCACTAGAGGTTTAAACATGGGGTGCAATGTTGTTCAGTCAAGATGCAGGTCAATAAAGAATTTCACCTCGAACACATAAAACTTTAAATGCCCCCTTAGAACAACGAAAAATTTGAAGAATTTTAGAGGATCGGAATCATATAGCCTTTAGGACATAGGATCGAGTTCCTACAAATCCTATAAAATTCCAATTGAATGATTAGTTCCTTAGGAATTTTAGAGAAATTCTACCAAGGTTGAATCCCATAGTAAAATTGCTTTATGTCACTCTCATTGAATTCCCATGTTTATCTAATGCTCCATACAAATAGTCATTTTTTAAATATCGTGTTTTCTAACATTTATAGGATTCAGGATTTTTAGTACCTTTTATAATTTTATCATTATCATGCGTTTGGCGTTTCTAGAGTTTGTGCAAACCATCATCTTTTTAGATAGGCTGCAGCTTGTGTGCCAATTGGCGGCTGGGGGCCTGCGGCCTGCAGGAGGGCCTGGGCCAGGCAGGCTTTTGGGTTCGACCGGCCCGCGACTGCCGCGAACGGCGAAACAGTCTGGTGGACTCCGGAAGGAGCCCGTCGCGCCCAGAACAGCAAACAAAAACTCGCCAAAGAAACAGAGGAGAAAAGGGGAAACGGAACCCAATCCTAGGTCACGCCGCCCACCGCCCACCCGCACGCCACCCAAATTCCCGGCCCTTCTCGCCTCCCCCCGCAGCCTACGACGGCGACGACCTCGGCGGCGGCTGTGGCCTGAGCAGAATCAGCCGCGGCGTTCGCGCATTATCCGTCCTCATCCAATCCAACCAGGCCCAGCGGAAGGGGAAGAGAAGGCGAAGGCGGGGGATAAGTCAACCGGCCCACCTCGCCGCCTGGTCGGGCGCACTCGCCACCGCCGATGCTGAGGCGCCGGCCATGGTGTCGGCGTTGCTCTCGTACCTGCAGGCCCTGTGGCCGTTCTCCGCCCTCGTGAGGGAGGAGGACGACCTGCGCGCGTCGGCGCGGCTGGTCCGGGCGCTCTCGGTGCCGGAGGAGACGAAGCAGTTCGTGCTCGCGCTGCGCGAACCGCCGCGGGATCGGGACGGCAGCGGCGGCGTGATCTACATCCTCGCCGCGCAGAACCTTTCGGAGCAGTCCGCGTCGGACGCCGAGCGCCTGATCAGGGAGGTGCGGCCGGGGGCCGTGGTCACCCAGGTCTCGCGCGCGGCCCTCGACGACGTCCGGATCGAGGAGGACTGCCTGTCCGGCAGCGCCGGCGGGGGCGTGCTGGTGCCGGCGTCGCCGTTCCAGGTGATCAAGAGGTGCGTCACGGAGAAGAGGAGCAAGGACCAGTATGTCAAGGCGGCAGCCTGCCAGGTCCTGCAGGAGATCTTCGGGGTTGGGTTCTACGGCCATCTGCTTGCTGCCAAGAGAGCAGCAGAGGAGACGGGTTCGTGGTTTCTCTTGCTTGAGTCTCCGTATGAGAGGAATTGCGGTGGCAATGGGGCAGGCAGCCGGGATAGTGCCGCAGATGATAGTTCAGCTCAGCAATTACAGGCTAGCTGCTCGCTCCCTCACAGTACCACGGATGATGAATCGGCCCAGCAATTACAGGCTAGCTGCTCGCTCCCTCGCAGTACCACGGATGATGAATCAGGTTTGCACTTGCAGGCTAGCTGCTTGGTCCCCAGGAATGCCACTTCAATTGTAAGCTCCCATGGTAGGAAAATATGCCTTATGGATGATAATGGAGGACAACTCTTGAAGTCGCTGGCTCCAAGTCTCGGTTTCTTGATGTCCGAAGCTATCACTTCCAATGCTGCTACTGAGTGCAGACCATCTGAGTGCAAGCCGGCTGACGGATATGAGGCTCCACCGTTTGCTCAGTCTGTCTACCCTTTACTTGCTGATCTTTATCATATATTTGTCGATATTCCATCGATTGGGAGGGCTATGGCTTCTGCTCAGGAGTTGCTTAAACAAGTTCATGAGGGGGAGCCAATCAGCAGCGATATGCTATCCGATGTGTACATTTTTAGAATTGCTATAGAGGCTCTCAGAATGGGTTTAAACAATGCAGCAAGGTGTCACATTGATACCAGAGACAAACATGGTTCAGAAAAGCTGGAGTTTTCAGAACTCCAATCTGATGAGAAGTGCCACATTCTTCTTGTGCAAGCTCTCAGGAGCCAACTAAAAGAGTTTGATTCTGTGGTGGCTATTGTTGATGCAAGCTGCTTAGCTGGAATAAGGAGACATTGGAACACTCCTGTTCCTTCAGAGATTACTCAATTAGCTAGCAGGTGCTTCAACCATTATGGTGATGAAAATGATGACAATATTGAGCTACCTTCACCAGGCAGTACTGATAAAAAAAGTTGGATATCTGAGAAGCCTGTGGTCGCTGTTGGTGCAGGAGGTACAGCAATTTTGGGCTTTTCATCATTGTCAAAAACTGTTCAGGCTTCTGCCTTCCTTAAGCTGGCTCCGTACAAAAGTCCAGTAGTTCTAAAGTATGGACTAATGCAGCTGCAAAGACATGCTGCCATTGTATTAAGCAAGATTCTGCCTCATGGGTTTGCTACTGCTGGTTCGAAGGCATCTGCTCTACAGTTCACGGCTTCAGCAGAGAAAATCCGAGCAGTGGCTCACACTATAATATCATCAGCTGAGAGAACGAGCTTGTTGGCTATGCGGACTTCATTCTATGAAATAATGCAGAAGAGGCATAGACAACCTTTCAGAATAACTCCTTGGGCAACATTTGGCTGCAGCATGGTTGCATGCGCTGGTCTCGTGATGCATGGAGATGGGATTGAGTGTGCAGCTGAGGTGGCACCTTCTGTTCCTATGATTGCATCTCTAGGTCGTGGCCTTGAGAGCTTGCGTCTCACATCACAGGAGGTGAGACAAACAAAGGGCCAGAATGTGAAAGAAGCTATGCGAGCTTTAATGAACAGCTTGAAGAAATCAGCAAAATAAATGGCCAGCACTTTACAACTGGAGCTGTATAGATTTTCGTCATGCAATTTTGGAACAAGACTTAATTATCATGAACTGTAAAGTGTATTTTCTTGTTTTGCTGAGATAGTGAAATTCTCAAGGTTTTTGTGCTTGTGCGTGATGCTAGCGCGAACTTAGGGAGCACTTGAGCTAGATAAGTTTGTTTTTTTATTGACCTTCTGTACATACATACAAGATATAACACTGTTAACACATTGATATGAATGACAATATAGTTTGAATAAGATTCCTATGACTTATGGCACATTTTAGTGAAATACTGTGTGAAATATTGTCAGAGGTGCCATGGACAGAAGCCTTCATGATATCTTTTAAGTTCACAAGCGACAGAATATCCTTTTTAGGTCTTGTTTGCAAACTTATCAACTTTGTGCTTATCCTTGTTTTCTTGATTTGTTTATGCTTTACTTTGTACCTATATGCATTTTGTTCGAAGCAAAAAAAGGTTTTCAATGGAGAATTCAGAGTAATTTCTTGGCATCTTTTGAGATGTGCTTCACTGTTGTTACATATTAACATTTTTCTCAGGATTACACAATAATGTGAAAAACAAAACCATCCTTTGTGTTTTCTTATTTGCTAAAAAAATGGTCGATGCTGCCTATGCAAAAGTAAGGTGGGCTCGCCCTTCAGACAGTTGCTGCTTTGAGGGTGAGAAAATCCGAAATTTGGTTTGTGTAGAAATCTGGCTGGATCGAGTTGTCGGGGCTCTGTAGTGTCTGCAGGGAAGTCACACCTGCAAAAGACAGCCAAGCTCAATGCTAATGCTGATGTTAAATTAAAAGGGCATATATCAGAGTTAGGACTGAAGAATTGATGAAACCTGATAGAACAAGGAGCGTCTTGCAGCCTCCGTTTTGGCCAAACAGGATATCAGTATCCAACCGGTCACCCACCATGCATATCTGGGATGTTGTGATTCCGAACCTGTTCGCATAGGTGAAGGAGAAAGGTAAGAATCTGAAAACTCGCAACCAGTTGTATGATTTGCGCTTAAACAACTACACACCCTTCCATGAACATTTTTTTTTCTAAAACTGAACATAAGTTGAGACTTTGAGACAGTAAGCCTCTTACTTCTTTGCGAGGTAGTCCATCATGAAAGTGGATGGCTTCCCGACAACGAGCGGTTCTTGTTTAGTTGAACCAAGAACTGCGCCGACCATTGAGCCACCACCTGATCCAAGACCAAATATTTCATAACTTGAACAACTGGTATGTTTCTGCATAGCATATAGAAAATGTGCAAATTGCTCACTAACCTGCCCATTCTTGGGCATCAGTAAGATGAGTGACGGCGTCCCTATTTGTTGCTATGAAAAGGCAACCTGGGTTCTCACGGATGCATAGTGTCCCGTACCTAGAAATGGTTGGCAGTATAAGTTAACAGGTGTTGTACGATGTTTAGTATGAAACCTTATACAAAGATCAAGAAAGAGAGAGAGCACAGTAACATGTAGGTTGCAGCAATGCAAAGAGACTTACTGAACTTTGTAGTAGTTAAAATAGCGATCAAATCCTACCACAACTGCTCCCACCTGTAAGAAACCCAAATTGTTCGGCATGAGTACCAGTTCTCACTACATACTACACACTAAAACATGAAGAAGGATCATACATACATCTTTGTCATGCTCCATGTAAAAACCAGGCTTCAGCTCTATCTTCTTGTCTCCATCTGTCTGCAAGACGATGAAATCCAAGTTGCAGAAGTTTGTATCCGGAGTAAATGCTGATGTGCATGCTATATTGGCTCACTGACATTGTAACATGCCAGTAAACTTCTGCCTATACAACTGCTAATTTCTCAGGAATTTCATTGAAAAGAGCACTCTGTGTTACTTACGGGTCCGCCGAGGTGCTGAAATCCAGCCAGCTCCAGCTCCTTCAGAATCCCTTCCTCTCCGATGACATACACCTAAACCGCCCAAAAAACAACGTTATACTTCGCGCGTAGTTCGTACATAATCATGAGAAACACTTAAACTATTTTTTTTGAATGATTCGAGGTACCTTCTTGTCCTTGGGAAAATCGATGGACTGCAGGTACGCTGCGGCTGCGAAGGATGAAGCGAAGATCTCTTCCTGCGCAGCGATCCAGCCTCATCAGTTAGCAGGAACTGGTGATCAGCAGAATCAGTTCATGGCAGCAATAACTGAAGAACCGTACCTCGTCGACACTCAGCCCCAGCGTCTCAAACTTCTTGCCGTACTGCTTCCTCGACTTGGTGGAGTTGTTGGTCACGAACACCAGCCTCTTGCCCTGCAAAACCGCAAGTGCCAACAGCTTCAGCAAATCACGAGGAAGCCGTGAGCTTGAGTTAATCGGCAGGAGCATTGCGGTCCGGGACGGACCTTCGATCGGAGAAGGTCGAGCGTCTCCGGCACGCCGTCGATCAGCTTGTCTCCCTTCCAGATCACGCCTGCGCGGCACACAGAGAGAACGCGCGCGAATTTAAGCGAAGACTCCCCCACGTAAGAAGCCGGGTGCGGCCGATCGATGCCGCACTCACTCACCGTCGCAGTCGAAGATGAAGGTCTCGACGGAGTCGATGAGCGCGTCGGCGTCCTCGAGCTTGGCCGCCGGAGCCGCCCCCGCGGCGGCCATCACGGAACGCCTCGCCACGCCGCGGTGCGGTGCCGGTGACGCCGCCGCGGCCAAGGACACCGGCCCGCCGCGCCGCTGGCCGCTCTTCCCCAGGAACGGGGAGGGCGCCGGCGCCTGCGCCGAGGAGGAGGTGGAGGAGGAGGTGGAGGGGAGGAATGTGGGGGACGCGCGAACCTGGAGCAGCATCGCTGCGGCGCGCTCTGTTTTTATCGGGATGGCGTTTTGTTCGTGCGCGCGTTTGCCCGACAATGTTTGGTCTTTAGCAGCGATTCGCTTGTTTTCTTTCGATTGGTTTTCTGGGGGCCCCTGATTTGTGGCTGGGAACGCGTAGGGGAGGGATTGGGGTGCGGGCGAGTATTGTGTGTGGCTGCCGTTCGAGTTCAACGAAATGTTATGTGAGGCAGTGAGGCCCAGGTGAGCTCCCGCTGGTTGCCACGGAGAGTTCGTGTGGCCGATCACTCGGCTTAAGGTTAGCTCTGGGAGCCTCTTCTACATCGCTGACACATATATGGTATGGTATGGTATGGTATGGGACCGAGCGGTGGCCGAGACGACGATGCTAGCAACGGAGGCCGATGGTAGCGCCATGGTGCCGAATCAGGGTCCTTGTTCCACTTCTTACAAACACACCATGTTCTATAAATCATAATCAAGACACATCTGCTGCCACTCAAGGTTGCTACTTCGAAATGGCGGCATCCTTTGTTCAAGATCATTTTGCAACCGTCGAGTGCCGGGGATTACAAGATGTTGGTCCGATCAGTCAGCTGAATACAGTCGAACACCACTGCATCAACAGCATACGGCAAGATACGGCAAACTCGACTAATCGATGGCATGATGAACCGGACATACTTCTACTCGCGGTTGCACAAGTTTAAGGCGAATCTTGATCGACCGACGGCTCATCGACGATGCATAGATCCTGCCTGTAGGCATATTTCTTCGCCCAGTACAGGTAGTTCAACAAGGCAATCAATCCGACAACAGTCACAACCCAGTAGAACAGGTCAAGACGGCTGTTGTTCAATCTTGTACCCTCGAGGCTCCAGCCACCCCTACATGGTGCCCATGCCTAGTGGCCATGTTCGCTGCTTTCACCAGCAAAGTGGCCAGCAACGACGCGAGCCCTATCTGACACCAGAACAATGCTGTGGCGATGGACTTCATGCCCCCTAGGCGCCTCGCCGTTTGAAGAACTCAAGGAGCCCAGGAAACGACGTGACATTTGACACGCCCAGCAGGAAGAACTGAGGCGCGAGCCGAAACATCCAATATTTTGTTGCATGTTTGGTTGCTAGCCACAATTTGTTACAGCAAGAGTGGTAAGTTACAGGAAATGTGGTTAAGAAATTTGAAGCCACACTTTACCATGCTAAAGAGAATCTTGTCACATCTTTTGTCTCCATGGCATATGGAGCTCAAAGAATCTTACCAAAAGTTACCAAAGGTTAGTTGTTCAACCAAACACCTACCAACTTGATCAAACTTGCCTAAAGTTAGATGTGGCAAAGTGGGGGTAAGGAACAAACATCCTCTAAGTACACACAATTTGCATTTCAGCCCCCTATTTTGCTTGGCGGTGATCGTTTCCGTGGCGACGGCCATGGTGGCGGCGGCGACGGAAGGAGCCGGCGTAGGGGCGTGCGCCGCGACGGAGACCTTCCCCTGCAAGTTTACCCTGCTAGCGTCACAACTAAACCGTTGTCTCCTCTTACTCTTCCGAGATGAGATCATCGCATTTCATGGATAGTTTGGCGATGGACACTCAACGGTTTTGAAGGCGGAGACGTCAGGAGCTGCTAGCGGAAGGCGATCTGGATACTCGAAGAAAATAGTTCTGCTGAATTACAGTACACTCTAAGATGGGGATTGAGAATGCCAAAGTCTGTAGAAAAATCACGGTATGGCACAATGGTGCTGTTAACACGGCATGTTTGATGAATGATTTGGTATGAGTTGTGTAATGTTTAATGACTTAAATCTGGTCGCACTCAAGGCTAGGAAGGCTGTCCACGTCCATATCCACATCGCCATAAAAGATTTCAGCCGTCGGATCGAGCACAGACAGCCCAGATCGTCGAAGAGAGGATGTGGATTTTTCAAAAAATACCCTAAACTTTGTCGAAATCGAATTAGCAGTCCAAAGGCCCCAGATTTTTTTAAAAAAATCCTCGAACTTTGTCAAGATCCAACATGCAGGCTAAGGTTGTGGAACATAGGTCTGGTAATTTTTCAAAAAAAACCCCCAAACTTTGTCGAAATCGAACCAGTAGTCCAAAGGCCTCACAGAAAATTTTTCAAAAAATCTCCTAACTTTGTCAAAATCCAACCTGCTGTCTAGATACAGATAGCCCCGATAAACTTTCAAAAAAACTCCGAACATCGTCGGAATCGAACCCGCCATCCAAGACTTCTCACACAATTTTTTTTAAAAAACCTGTACTTTGTTGAAATACAACTCACAGTCCACATACCTCTCTCATACAATTTTCTAAGAAAATCCTCAACCTTTAACGAAATCACCTCGCCGCCCAACCCGCAAGTAATATAAATAAAGATGTAAAAAAAGATAGAGATGCAAACTGATAATTTATTAACTAATAAATTGACTGCCACTTTGCAAAATGAAACAAAAACATAGAAAAATGATAGAGATACAAATTGATAATTTGTTAACTAATAAATCGAATGTTACTTTGGCTTATTTGATGCACCTAGACACTTTGAAACATAGAAAAATGATAAAAATATAAGTTAGCTTTCGTTGGCTTCGTTACAACCAAAGATATCCAATAAAAAAAATTAAATCTAGCAAAAAAAAATACAACATCTTGATACGTGCATGAATTTATTTACAAGATACTTTTCAAAGTCCACTCTTTGATATTGCATAAATAGTGTGCTCCATTTAACCATAAAAATATAAAAGATGGAGGGCTATTTATGCGCGGCAACGTTGCGCGCTGTTCTAGTCAACGGTTTGAATCCCACCCCCCAAAATCCATATGGCCCTCCCGTGGATTGGAGGGGATCACTACGTATCCAAACAAGACCTCCTTGATTCCTTGAAAGAGAAAAGTTTATGAGATGCAACTCCTGTGTCTGGACACCTAAAAGATTGGATGGCTGCATTGGCATTGCTTTGCAGAACATACATTGAAAATCCATTCATTATGCAATATATTCAAGCTGGCACTTCAGCTCTTACCAATCTGACAGATTCGTGTCTCTGAACACCCACTTGCACAATACAAACTATGAAGATCGCCTTCGATAATAAGGATTTCGCAAATGTAAACTACTGGTAAGTATCACGGATGACATCCAATCCAATTAGCTGAATATACAATCAGGCAACAGAGCATGAGATTAGAGAACAGACACTAATCCATGGCGTGGTACACCAGTCACCAGAGCATAGTTATCCTGCCTTTGCTGTTGCTGAACTGAAGGAATATCTGAGTGCGAATCCTGTGATGTTTCAAGGTGAATCCTGATCGACCGGTGGTTCATTTGTGACAACGCGTGGATCGTGCCGGTAGACATACCTCTTGGCCCAGTACATGTAGTTCAAGAAGGCGAGCAATCCGACAACAGCCACAACCCAGTAGAACAGATCAAGACGGCTGTTGTTCAAGCTTGCAGCCTCCAGCCACCCTCCACGGTGCCCATGCCTGGTGGCTCTATTCACTATTTGCACCAGGAAAGTGGCTAGCAATGACGAGAGCCCTAGGACACACCAGAACAAGGCAGCCGCGATTGACTTCATGCCTCGTGGTGCCTCACTGTTGAAGAACTCGAGGAGCCCAGGGAACGATGTCACGTCTGACACACCCAAGAGGAAAAACTGAGGGGTGAGCCAAAATAGGGACATCTGCTCTGCAGCTTCCTTCCTCTTCCTCTCAACAACTGCTGCGATGACTGACGCAAGTATGATGGAGGCGAAGCCTATGCCGACACGCTGCAAATGAGTGATGCCATTGACATAGCCCGTGCGCTTCCGCAAAAACGGCACAAGGAACTGATCATAGATTGGAAGCATTACCATCTGGAATATGGTGGGGATGATGAACAGTGTAGCTGGGGAAACACGGATCTTGCCCAGCCTTGTGTTTGTCATGCCACCTTGCTGCACGGTGAATGTGAAGAGGATAGGGTTTGATACATATCCGATCATGGAGCTGACAAACAGAGGAAGCACACGGAGCACAATCTTAGTCTCCTCCACCTTTGTCGTACTGCAAACTGACCAGGATCCATCTTTCCCACGGTTGATGTAAGCTTTGTCGAGGAATCTGACAAGATGCATGACATAGTTATAGTAGGATATACTAGAAACAAGGTAGTGCTCTCCACTCTTCCTAACCAGTAGACTGCACACAAAATGGTACGTGTTTTTCTCTGAATCTTACTTCAAGCTATTTGTTTCAGGGAGTACTTCAATAGAGCCTGGCTCAGCACTTCTTTCTTGTGCCTCTTCCAGTTTCTCCGGAAACTCAAGTTTCCTGTTTCTGAATGCGACCACAAGAACCTGGTGAGGCAAGATTGCAGCTAATCAATATTCACAACACAGTGCTCAATAATTGAGATAAGATATTATGGTCTAAACTAGTAAGGAGCACAACCTGCAGTATTCGAGTTAGAGGGCTTCCTTCAGGTATTTGGTTGCGGTAGAAAGGGAGACCAACAGCAACCACAAGCAAACCAAGAAGAATTAAAATGGCACACAAGCCAAATCCAATGTCCCACCCCTTGTCATTCTCTAGCCACACTATGAGAATCAGCCCTATAAAACCTCCAAAGGAGATCCCGAAGGTGTACCAATTAAAGAAACTGGATTGCTGGCGCGATTCAGGGGGATCTTCATGGTCAAACTGATCCGCTCCAAGGGATGGCATGCAAGCACGCATACAACCATCACCAAGTGCACTAATATACAATGCGGCGTACAGCAGGGTGGCATTCCAGCCATGGACTTCTTTGCAGTTGCTAGGTTCTGCTTCAATATTGCATGATGGTGGACGGAGTGAAGGAATGTAGGCTTGCAGTGCAAGCAGTCCGTAGCCCTGCACAAGTGTGAGTTTATCACGATAACAAATACAGTGCATAAGGGTGATAACTGATAAAGGGTGTTAACTTGTGCACATTTGCTTAAGGACTGATAAAAAATTACGACTAAAATTTCTCTAAATTCAGGGGCTACTCTTTTTAATGGCTTTCAGAAGCTCCCTGTGCAGCATTAGTATTCAGAAAAATAACAGGAGGATGTTAAATTGTTAATGCAGGCCTTACTTGGCTAAGGTTAAGAAAGGAGATACCAACCTCTCGCTTACACCTGAACACAATCCATTTCTTCTAATATTGAATTAAGTGGGCTTTACAGCAAGATTACTGGAGTAGGCATACTTTATCAATCGAAATGTAACAAAACAGGACATAGTAACACAGAGTTTTACGTATGAGCCGTTCATCTAATATATTTTGAGCCCATCACTGTTTTGGTTATGTAAACTTGTAGTTTATCCCCTCCTAGCCAGACCCCTGAAATCGTTTTACATGTATACCCAACTAGAAGTGAGCTCTGGAAAGGTACTTCAGTCTTCAGCACTTGCGCAAACTTTTCAGTTTACCTTGTGCACACTTTCAACAGTTATCCTCAAAAAAAAAACTTCCAACAGTTTACATCAACATCAGCCAAATCAGATCCCCACAATCATAATTATACTATTCAAAAGCAACTGAATGCAAAAAATTGAATTAATATTGCTAATCAACTCTCTGGAGGTATTCTAGCATAGTTTTTTTTGTTTACTCATCTAATTGACATTTTTAAAAAAAAAAATTAAACCACGTTCTCTACTATCGTTAGTTCACATTTAGCAGTAGCAACAGAACATGAAAAATTCCTGTAGGCGATAGATGATTGAATACCAGAAACTCCAATGGACCAAAGAGAAGTATAGTTCTTGAACGAGTTATGTAAGAGTCAGAGAGGAAAGCCCCTATCAAAGCAAACCCAGCTGTGGCACCAAGGACATTAGTGACTGTAGTTGCAGAGCTCGAAACTCCCATATGCATCGTTCCATGGAGATAAGTGACCATATTCAGCATATTTGGGACATTCACGATGTTTGCCACAACTGTCAGAACTGAGAGGAGGAAAAAAGTGGGGATGAAGTTTGAAATTAAGAAACATTCATCCAGGAAACATGCCAGGGAAGATGGATGCAACAAGGAATTGCATATAGATACTTACAATATATAAACCATGCTGCCCTGACTCCTCCGTGCACCCCTCTATTGATGGGGTTTCCTCTCCAGTCCACAAAGCCTCTAATTGCCATGGTACTTATATCAAGATTTTGCCTTCTCCCTCTTCACTACTGGCTGCCTGCTGAGTCCCTCATATACGAGACGGGTATAAATAAACTGATGGGCATTCAAATCAAGAGGTGATACTGTGATAGCAACAACTTGGTCAAGCAAAATGTTTTCTTTTTCTTGCCTGTTTCATTCCATTCCTATCACAATCCCTGATAGTTGACTTCTACAACACGTCCTACTTGCTGCTGACTGAAATTTGGACACTACAACACATTCACACTACAGTGGAAAAAACAGGACATGTACAACGTGAGAGCTTGGAAAGTAATAATATATAGGAGGAATTGTATTCATCATGCCATCATTCTGAGTGCCATATTTTGTCACTTGACTGCGAAAGTGATAATTCGTTGATTGTTTTTAGTAACAGTCATCTGAAAAGCTGACTTCCTCTGGAAAATAGTGCAGCTTATGAACACAAAACACTATAATCTGAAAGTGACATCATAACTATTTATATGATAAGAATAACAAAATAAATTACTTGCTGGTTCTCTAGAACATATTCTTTTAGCTTTTAAAAGATAAAACCTAGAAAATAACTGATCATGGATCAACATAATTACCAGATGTTGACACACTAGCAGCAATAAGAAAATGAAGTCAAATGCAACCATCATCATAAATGAGAAGATTAGTCTTGAAAGCAAGATAATTTGTTAGCCATCTGCTGAATCAATCTTGCCAGACAAAAAAAAAGCGGAATACATCCTTGGTATGGCTACCTTACATCATAATCACCATGTGGAGTCCTTCACATATTGATTTCATGTAAAGATTATGGTATTATGCTGATATCTGGTTTGGTGGCGCAATGAACCAGCATTCACTTCAGGAATATATCTGAAAGTGATGTGAGGGAAATGAAAGCAAATCAGAAAGGGTTACAATTAGGAAAAACTTATTCAGTTTTCTATCATTTAAGTACAAAGTGAAATCACCTTTGCAATTTCTAAGCGACCTCAGGGTCATCAATATGGAGGTAGTAAGAACTAAGAAGGAAGGTGTTCTTACAGGTATACCAGCTTGCCAACATAAGTAGTAAAAAGAAATCCACGAATAGAAAATTATCCAAAGGCAGAAAACAAAGTGGGTTTCATCACAGCTGCTGCTGCTGTCACCATCACCTCCTTACCATAATTGATGACATAGTTGGATACGCTCAGAAGTCAGAACACATATATTTAAGAGAAGCAGTCACTGTTGACTAATAAGCTGCCCATATTACGAGTTGGACAAAATATCTGCAGTTTTCGCAGATCCAATATGTGTACTATCTGATTTTCGTGTGCACTGACATGCCAAGGACAAGCATCCCAAGAATACTAGCTACCACCTGGACTTGGGTAATTGGGTTACATTGCAGACCATAAACCATCAATTTTCAGAATTATCTTACACTAGAGAAACTAGGATGTTTCCAGGGACATCGGGTATTTCACAGTATAGTACCTAACAGATACAATTCACACTACAGTATAACGAAGACACCTATTATCCAAATTTGCAGAATTTATGCTAGGGTTTGCATTTCATTATCCTCTGCAGACATTGGAGGGAAAACCCAGATGAAATTGATCTACTGATTGAGAAATACAGTACACAATGAGATGTCTGCATACTTGATACTTCCATTCTCAGCGCAGGTGGGCAGGGAGTGAAGGGAGTGGCCGGGAGCAGCATCTCCAGCGGCGGCGGCCGACCACTCCCCGTTCGTGAAGCGGATGCCGGCGCTCCGGATTTGTGGGAGCACGGCCCTCGCCGGAGTCCATCTGGTATGGCTCCTTTACAGAGCGACGCACAGAGGTGGAGGCGGACCAGCGCCGCAATAACGGCATTGTGGAAACGCGCGTGGAGTTCACGGTGGCTACGCCGGGGGTGCGCCGACGCGAGCGGCGTGGGCGCGCCTGAGCGTCGGCGGCCACGGAAATCAGTTCCTAGTTTTTACACATCAGCCCCTTAATCGCGATCCAACATTTTACATTTAACCCCTGTTATATACGAATAGCTCCTAATTTGGATCGTGATTAATAATCGCGATCCAACATTTTTCACATAAAACCCTATTTTGGATCGCGATTAACAATTGCGATCCAATATTTTTTATATAACCCCCTCGTTTTGGGTCGCGTTCAGAACTTCCGACCGGTAGCGTTCGACGGCCATGGCAGCCACCGCGGCGGAGAAGGGGGCGCTCGACAAGACTCCACGCGGAGTGCCCGCCACCACCACCACCTTCTTCTTCCACCTCCGGCCTCCGTGGCCGCCGGTGACCCATCGCTGCGAACCCGTACTGCTGTTTCGTGTTCCTCCTCTTCCTCCGATCCAGACCACCGGCGTCGTAGCCGGTTTGGCCGCCTGCGACACCGACGTCGGAGGCACCGACGACTCCTTCCGGACGGCGGCTGCACGAATTACAGCCTGTAATCTCGAATGCGATGGCTCTGTCTCTGTCTCGCCTCTGAAGTCTGACCAAGGCCCAGTTACCCAATCACGAATCTTCATTTGGGGAGTCTATTATAGCGCCGCCGGCCCATTTGGGGAGTCTACCACTTGATATCCTTTTCATTTCTGCAAGTGTTGATTAGTAGAAGGGTTTGAAGAAGTGATCACTTGATGTTGACGGGACGGCACATTTATTTATGCATTTCAAAATAGCGATTGCTGCATTTCACTGTATGGATTGATTGGATAGACGGGCTGCCAAACTGCTGCTGATCGATGGAGATCGAAGATATTTCTCGGTTACATTATATCATTACAATCATCTAGCATCCTTAGACAAAGTACACAAAGATCATCAAAACTCATCATGATTCCGTGATCTTTGTTCTTTATTGCGACCGACCTACTGAATGCTGTTTGGCGGCTCATTTTCTGACGAACTGTCGCCAGAATCTGAGAGTATCGATGTGTTGCTGCTTCCTGGCGGCTGGCATATCTCCTGCCCCAGAAAGTGTTTGAGGCTCAGTGCCACCAGCTCGTAGGCTTGCAGCTTCATTAAGAAGCGATCAAAGGCTGAATGGAGCCGCAAGCTGTCCAGTCCAGCCAGAAAAGAACTGCACTGCTGGTGTCATCGGCTTTGAACTCGCCTCGTTTCTTGATGAACCCAATCTGTTTCAGGCGTAGCCCTGATCTGGCACTGTGCTTCAATTTCATCTGGTGTCTTCCCTTTTGCAGGTCTGGTGTCGCAATTCTCTTCTTTTCATTTTGCAGTGAATGGCAGAGCTTCTGCCGTTATTTACAAAAACAAAATAAAGGAAGAACCTAATCAGCCCACCGAAGGATGCTGTGTCCATGGATGCTGTCCTTTGTCATGATGCTTAGCAGGAAGAACCAGATCACCAGCCAAGAAATGGACATGCGGCACACCAGTGCCTGATGATATGAGCCATGATGTTCATAGACAATTCATTTCATGGTGAACCACTGCCAGTGATGATACATACATAGCCAAGCTGGCAGGGTTATACAGACTTGGCATATTTGTTACATTTTTCTATTACAAACTTCGCCATGGAGAACCACCCAGACCTAGTTACATTTATCTATGATGACAAACTGTGGCGATAGCCTTTGAAGTGACCATTTCATAAACGTCACAATTACCGTTAAGTATCGTGGATGAAATACAACAAACAATATAGATACAATCAGACATCAGTATGTGATACGGTACAGGATTGAGGCACTGCTTTGCAGCTCATAAGTGGCACTGGGAACCAGAGGGCGCTTTGCCTTTCTGAAGTAAAGGACAGTTCGAGTGCAGCAGTTTAAGGTGAATCTTGATCGGCTGATGGCTCATCCACGACGAGTGGATCCTGCCGGTAGACATATTTCTTCGCCCAGTACAGGTAGTTAAGGAAGCCAAGAAATCCGACAACAGTTACAACCCAGTAGAACAGGTCAAGACGGCTGTTGTTCAAGCTTGTACCCTCTAGCCATCCTCCATGGTGCCCATGCCCCGTGGCGCTGTTCACCCCTTGCACCAGGAAGGTGGCCAGCAACGACGCGAGCCCTACCTCACACCAGAACAATGCTGTGGCGATGGACTTCATGCCCCGAGGCGCCTCACTGTTGAAGAACTCAAGGAGCCCAGGAAATGACGTGACATCCGACACGCCCAGCAGGAAGAACTGAGGCGCGAGCCAGAACAGGGACATCTCCACTGCAGCTTCTTTTCTCTTTCTCTCAACAACTGCTGCAAAAGCTGATGCAAGTATCATGGAGGCAAAGCCTATTCCAATGCGCTGCAAATGAGTGATGCCACTGGCATAGCCCGTGCGCCTGCGCAAGAATGGCACTATGAACTGGTCATAGATGGCGAGCATTACCATCTGGAATGTGGTGGGGATGATAAAGAGTGTCGCGGGGGAGATATGGATCTTGCCGAGCCGTGTGTTTGTCATGCCACCTTGCTGAACGGTGAATGTTAAGATGATAGGGTTCGATACGTATCCAATCATGGAGCTGACAAACAGAGGAAGCATACGGAACACAATCTTTGTCTCCTCCACCTTTGTCACACTGCAAAGTGACCAGGCTCCTTCTTTGCCATGGTTAATGCAAGCTTTATCGAGGAATCTAGCAAGATGCATGGAATAGTTTATAATAGACAATACCAGCAACAAGGCAATGCTTCCTATAACTAGTAATCTGCAATGAAAATTGAAAACTGTATGTGCTCATCCAAATCTTACTTGACGATATTTGTTTGGGGGAGTACTTTAGCAGAGCCTCGTTCAGCACTGCTTCCCCGTGCTTCTTCCAGCTCCTCAGGCAGTTCAAACCTCCTGTTTCTGAATGCAACCACAAGAACCTGGTAGAGGCAAGATCATAGCTAATGAACATTTAGAACACACTTGCTGATTATTAAGGTGACATTTTCTCTTTCAAGAAAGGAAGGAGCACGACCTGCAGGATTCGAGTTAGAGGGCTTCCCTCAGGTACTTGGTTGCGGTAGAAAGGAAGACCAGCCGCAAATACAAGCAATCCAAGAAGAATTAGGATGGCACAGAAGCCAAGTCCAATGTCCCACCCCTTGTAGTTCTGAAGCCACACAATGAAAATTAGCCCCACAAAACCTCCAAAGGAGATCCCAAATGTGTACCAGTTAAAGAAGCTGGACTGCTGGTGGGATTCAGAGGGGTCTTCATGGTCAAACTGATCTGCTCCGAGGGATGGCAAGCAAGCACGTATGCAACCTTCTCCAAATGCACTGATATACAAGGCTGCATAAAATAGTGTAGCGTTCCAACCATGGACCTCTTTGCAGTCACTCAGTTCAATGTTGCAAGGTGGTGGATGGAGTGACGGAATGTAGGCTTGCAGTGCAAGCAATCCATAGCCCTGCACTAGTGCATGTTTATTCATGAATAATACATACATAGTTTCAAAGAAAAGGCTCGTAAAATAACTTTTACCCAGTGCAGGTTTCATCAAGAACAAATCCCACATCATAAACTTGAACCTTGTAGAATTTGGGACTATTACTACTCTTTTGATGACTTTTCAAAGCTGGCAGAGAATATTTGTAGCAAAATTTACAGTATAAACCAGTTAAAATGTTTGGAATATACCTAGAGTACTAGCTTTGGATGGAAGCACGTGAAATCAGCAATGCACATGACAGAAGCCCAGAACCATGACCTAGGATATCCGTCCTCTTTTACTACTAAAATATTGTCCAGATCAGATCCTAACACGCCTATTGTGCCAAAATAAGAGTCACTCATGCAAAATTGAACAATTTGTTGGCCACTAATCTTCTATGCCAAGTGGCGATTGAGGTGTTTCATAAAAGCAGAGGGCGATCTGTGACTGCGAGGAGGATTAGCTGATGATTTTGGGCATAGAAAAGATTGTGTTGGATGTCAGTTTCTTGAATCTCATTAACATGTCAGACTTTGTTCTGGTAGTTTGTTGCAGATGCAGCAGGGTACGACTATGCAATGTTCAATTGTTTTCCTTCCTTTCTTTGCTGGTATCAACTAGCTGTAACATTTGGTGGCTTCTATTAATAGAAATTGAGAATACCTTTCTCAAGTAAAAAAAACTTCACGCAAAATTTAAAGTAATTCAGGTAGCCATTTTTTCCCCGAACATGCAGGAGAGCTGCGTGTCATTATATTAAGAAGAAAAAAGGGGTAAGAACATTAGCGCCTTTTGACTTAATTATGCATTGCAGGTAGCCAATTTTACCATTAGTCTTAGGATACTGATGTTCTTTTTTTCACTTCTCTAATTGAAACTATCACTGTGATCTCTACTATCGAAAGGTCCACATCTAGTAAAAGCAACAGAACATGCAAAATATCTTTTCTAGGCTGTAGCTAGTTGGAAAGACCAGGAAAAGAATTACCAGAAACTCCAATGGACCAAACAGAAGTATAGTCCTAGAACGAGTGATGTACGAGTCTGAGAGGAAAGCTCCTATCAAAGCAAATCCAGATGTGGCGCCAACAAGATTAGTGACTGTAGTTGCAGAGCCTGATACTCCCATATGCATTGTTCCTTGGAGATAGATGACCGAATTCAGCAAAAATGGGATATTAACCATGCTTGTTACAAAAGTCAGGACTGCAAGGGGAAAAAGGTGGAGGAGAGGAAGTTTGAAAATAAGAATACATCTCATCCAGGACGCATGCTTGCAAATGACTAAACACGTAATTCAGGATGATAGATCATACAAGGAACTTAGTGTGTAGAGACTTACAGTACATAAACCATGCTGCCCTGACCCCTCCATGCACCTCTTTCTTGATGAGGCTTCCTCTCCAGTCCACAAAACCTCCAACTGCCATGGTACTACAGAAAAGTTTCTTCTCCCTCGACTACTGTCTGCCCAATGCATCCCTTGAAAACAAAAGGGGTATAAGTAAACAGATGGTCCAGATATTAAAATTCAAAGTGGGTTGGTGATGAATGGGTTGGTGATGAATCAAAGATTCGGCCTATTTTATGCCATTGCTACTCAAGCCTGTATACTACCAACTACCAACGCTAAAGTTGACTTCCATTGCTCATATTTCCTGCTAACTGAAATTTAGGCACTACAACAGGCACAACTAATAACAAAAAAATAACCAGGGGCGTGTCAAATGGGAAATGTCTGTAAGTAAAAACGAAAAGAAAAGAAAAGAAAAGAAAAGGACACAAGCTTTGCTACAGCATGCCATCATTCTGAGTGTGATATTTGTAATTCAAATGTCAATAACTAATTATTTGAGCATCTTTAGAAAACCAAGTTCCTCTGCATAGCAGTGCAGCCGTGCAGGTTAACTATGAACAGGAAATGCTTACATCTGAAAGCAGCAGGATATATAGGTATATTAGAATCAAAGTCTAATAGAGAAACAGGTCGTCCTAGGTCCCCCAAATCATATTGTTTTAGAAGATGGAAACCTAATAATAGTTAGTCATGGATAAGCACAATTACCAGATGTGCCCGAAAGACATGATAGCAGTAATAAGGAAAAAAGGCACAGCAACCATCTCGCCATACCTGAGCACATAAGTCCTGAAATCAAGCCAGCAAAAACATAAACTATACAAAATCTTTTCTCAACACTTTTTTTCTCAAACACGCAGGAGAGCTGCATATCATTATATTAAGAAGGAAAAGGGGTAAGAATCCCTTACAACAAACACCCACACACACTCAGGTTTTTAGCTACATGCATATTTTCTCAACACTGAGCCAGCATAAATGAGCCAGCATAAATGAGCTTCATGGTGATGGCATGGAGTTGGTTCAAATATGGCTTTCTGGTAAGGTGGAGTTGGTTCAAATATGGCTTTCTGGTAAGGTGATGGTGTCCTTATCCCATAACTATGCACATAATTCGGGAAAGATAGATTAATAGGAACACACAGAGACTTATAGTATATAAGGCATAATGCTCTGACTCCGATATACAAATCTTAGATGGGATCTCCATCTACAGAGCCTCTAATTGACATGGTAATGCTGGAAAGTTTGTCTTCTTCCTCTTGAATCTTGATTACTGCTAGTCCATTTCATCTCTTGCAAACAAGAGTGATATAAAGCTATAAATAAGCAGATGGACATTCAAATTCAAAGGGGTGATACCATCAACATGATCAATAAAAGATTCTGCCCTATTTTATGCAATTGATATTGCAAGCCCCATAGATACCAACTACCATCTCAAAGTTGATTTCTCACCTACTCCCTGTTGACTGAAATTTGGATACTACAGCAAGTAATCACACTAAAACAAACATTCATCACCATCAAGGGAGAAAACTCAGGAATATTTACAACGAGAGAAGTCTGCAAGTACTACAATAAGCGGATATTGCTTCCCACATGCCAAGATACTGAATTTGATGTTTTGTAATTAAATCATCAATTTACTGATTGTTCTGAGCAACTATAACTTATGCACAGGAGTCAGGAGATGCTGATGTCTGAAAGCAAGATAACAAACATATACGAAAGTACGACAGAAAAGAGAATTGATGCCCCAGAACATATTGTTCTAAAAGACAGCCTAGCAACGGACAAGAACAAATGCAAGTTGTGCCAGAAAGGAACAACACCAGCAATCAGAAAGCAGATTTTAGTTCAAGTATCGTCATTACTAATGCCAGAGTACACAAGTCTCGGGATGCAAGATCAGTTGTTGGCTTGCTGCTGATTAAATCCTCTGCCAGAAAAATAGTCTATGAACAGATTCAGGCTCCCGGCTTGCATGTAATTATCCTCTTCAGTTATTGCATACACACTGGAGGAATAAATCAAATGAAATTGATCTACAGATCGAGAAATACATACATATTTTGGATAAAGTGCAAGCAGGCAAAGGGGTGGCAGGGGTGGAAGGAATGGCCAGGAGCAGCGTCTCCAGTGCGGTGGACGGCCACCGCCATTCCCGACGGAGGAACCCGAAGCTGATGCCATGCCGGCTCTTGGCTACCACGGCCATCACGGACGCTCTTCTGGTAAGGCTGAATAGAGCCGCGCGCGTGCCAGGAAGGGTATCAGCGCGAGGTGGAGTCGCGGACCAGCGTATGGCATCCAGAATTTCTGCAGTTCTTGCTGCTCAAGAGTCAAGACGAAACTAGAAAAAGAAAAGGATCAGGGAGTGATGTGCTCAGTTTCAGAATGAGCTGCTTGTGACCTATTTTGTAATGGTGGGGGCCACGCCACCGTAGTCCACGAGCGCCGCGTCGCCGTTCGGCGAGCTGTCCTTCTAGCCACGCTTGATTATAATCTAAATGAAGATTTTCTCGCTTCTCACTTTTCGTTTCTCTTAGTTCAAAACGTTGGAGCAGCTTACCACATAAGCAAGAATCGGTGGAAATAAGCAAAACGTTTGGCGGGATTCTCGCTTATTTCCACCGATAAGCCGCTTATAGCGGATACAAATGGGACCGTAGTCGATTGGTGGCTTCTACGCGCCCTCCCGTGCCTGCGCACCGTGCGCTCTCGACGCGTCGGCGCGTCCATCCGCCTCGGCATTTCCGAAGCAGCTCGGACCGTAAGCGGAGGGAGCGTGGGGGAATCCGGAGGAGAATTCTGAGCTCGCGGATTTGACGGAGGGCGGGCGCGGGATGAACCGCGGCGACCGCCGACGGTTGCAATTGCAATGCAGCCGACCTGGATAATTTTTTTTTCCGTAAATACGCAGGAGAGCTGCGTACATTTGTATTAAGAAAACTAGTCCATCAACCCGTGTTCCCGCACGGGCTAATATTTTTAAAAGCTATTGTATAGAAAAATTATTTAAAAATTAAACTCTTAGCTAATTAAAATTGTTTACCTACTACTCTCTTATTTTTCCAATACTTCAACATAATAATTATATAGATATGTACCTATCTTTGTCCAGTTGTGATTGCTTTTTAATCAATAATTACTCTGTATTTTTTCATCCATATTCATACTTTTTCCATTTTGTATCACACCTCCAATCCTTCATACATTATATTTAGCATACAAATCAATATTTTTCATCGATTCCTCACATACATGTATAGATGGTCTAAATGGTGGCACTCATCATGTGTATATACTTTAACTTAGTATTTTTATATTAACAATGACATAAATAGGTAATTTAGAATCATATATTAATTTGCTTTTTGATATTTCTGTATGATGCACATGAAGATAATTAGATTAAGATTTAGGTGTTTACTTTAGGTTATTTTTAATATCGACATACGTGGGTAACATAGATAAAATTTTAGAATGATATTTTAAGTTATGGTTTATAATGAGGTGTATTAATAAATTGGATGAAGATTATGAGGTTACTTTATATTATTTTTTATAATTGCTGATCTCGGTAATTTAGATATAGGTTTAGAGCTTATTTTTTAATATTTTCACAATGATAGTGGCAGGTAACCTTTTAAAAAATATAATAGATCAATGGCTATGATTATTAGAGTTTACATGATTGGTGTTTGATGTTTTTAATTTTTATGAGAATTTCTCTCTTTTTTCTAGCTTGTCTCGTGGGAACTAATGTGGAGTCTCCAATGGAAAAAAAATGTACTTTTAATAATAGTATGTGTGGGTAATATAGATGCAAATTTAAGGGTTACTTAAAACTTTTAAGTAATAGTGGTAGGCAATTCAGTTGCAAATTAGGGGGTTATTTTAAATATTATTTATAATGGCATAAGTGAGTAATTTTGATGAAGATTAGGAGGTTACTTTAATTAATTTTATATAATGGCAGAGGTGGGTAATTTATATATAGATTTAGGGGGTTACTTTAGGCTATTTTCATAATGGCATAGGTGGGTAATTTTTTAAAAGACATAATAGATTCAATGGCTATAATGATTTGAATCTATCGATCGATGGTCGGATGTTTTGCTTTTTGTGAGAATTTCTAGGATTTCTCTTTTTTTCTAGAGTGTCCACCTAGGAATCCTAGGTGGCTTCACCTGAAGGCTTCAAAAGGAACCTTCAATTAGTAATAGCAAGATAAGATGCGCTCTGGTTGATGTCGATGAGGCGATGAAGCTCAGGTGCCAGGCGGTTTGCAAGGAGCTTGGCCACTAGTTTAGCGAAGCTATGGATTAAGCTAATTGGCCTATAATCGCCTGGGTGAATCGGCTCTGAACTTTTGGGCAGCAATGTGATCAGTGCACCATTGAGCCGGCGCAAGTGTGCACAGCTGTTCCTATAGAACGCGTTGAACGCTGCCATAATAGCTTCTTTGATCACCGGCCACGCCACTCTGTAGAACTCCACCGTGAACCCGTCTGGGCCGGGCGCTTTGTCGTTCGGGAGTGATCTCAAGGTGCCCCATACTTCAGCTTCAGAGAAAGGACAATCTAGCTGATGGAGATCAACAGGCTGGATGTTCAGAGCGGCGAGATCAATGAGCTCGGTTCTGTCAGAGGCAGTGCTCAGAATGCTGTTGAAGTGCTGAAACAGCATTGTTTCTTTATCTTCATGTGTGACAGCCGTGTGTTCCCCGTGCTGCAGCCTGGTGATAAACTTCTTCTTGGCGCGGTGGCCGGCTTGCATATGGAACAGGTGTGTGTTGGCATCACCGTCACGTAGATAGCTAATGCGTGAACGCAGCCTGATCATTGTCCTTTCCAGGGATGATAAGCCTAAGCTTTTGAGCTTGAGCTCCTTCCTCAGTTGGTGTTCCTCCATTGTTAGCTGACGCTCCTCCTGTGCTTTATCCAGCCAGTGAACAACTGTTTTGGCCACGAGCAATTGGAGCTTGATCTGTCCAACATTCCGTTGGCTCCAGCTCTGAAGCTCCTTGGCGGTGTTCTTGAACATGGCGTCTAAACGTGTGAAAGGATCCGTCGTCAGTTCAGAACACGTCCAGCCCTTCTACACTGCTTCCTCGAAGCCGGGCATCTTGATCCACCAGTTCTCAAAATGGAACCGGCGCTTTGCACTGAAGGTTGCATTCGTTGCCAGCAGAAGTAGGCAGTGGTCCGACATGCTTGAAGCGAGCGCTTGTAAGAGGCAGCATGGGTACCCCTCGTTCGGATCGCGATTAATAATCACGTCGAATCCTATACTTTTAAAAATAGAACCTAGTTTGGATCACGATTAATAATCACGATTCAAACTGAAAATATATGGATCGCGACTATTAATTGGGATCGAATATTTTCAAATAGACCCTAATTCGGATCGTGATTATTAATCACGATCCAAATATTTGCAAACGGGCCCCTGGTTTGGTCTAATTGGGAGAGCTCGTCCTCCAGCCCGCCCGCCGCCACCCGTCGTCCTCTCCAGCCGCCGGAACCGAAAAGCCCCATCCCGCTCAGGTGCTAGCACGTAGCACCAGCTCTCTACTCCCCGTGCTCCTGCAACAAGCAGAGGAATGGAGACACGCCGGCCCGATTCGACGAATTCGAGCCGAGCTCACGTGGCCAGGAATGGCAGCATAGTTGGTAACCAGACCAGCTGCGAGTGCCCCTCCCAGTCTGCCGCCGGCGACCGCGGACGAGGTACGGTGGCGATTGGCTCGGCCATGAGAGGTGAGGCAGGGACCCCTATGCGTTTCCTTTTCCTCCAAATCTGATCAGATTCTGGCATTGCCCTTGCAAGGTGGTCACTACAAAGAATTTGATCCTTTTATTTTCTGCAAATGGTGATCGAAAAAGGGTTTGGAAAAGTAGTGATTGCTTGATGGGATTGTGAACTTTAAGATAGCAATTGTTTGCATCTGCAGAGAATTTCGCTGCATGGCGCATTGGTTAGGTAACTCCTGCTGCCGACCTGCTATTCGGTTGACAGATATTGGTGGTCTTTACGACCTCTCCTATCTAGTGCATACTCATACTGTTTGGCTGTTTAATTTCTTCAGTTGTCATCCTCTAATCCAACTGTACCGATGCGTTGCTGCTTCATGGCGTATCGCCTGGCCCAGAAAGCGTAATTGATCAATGCCACTAGCTCGAAGGCTGCCAGCAACAGGAAGAAGTGATCAAGGCGTGTTCTGTTGAAGTTTGCTCCGTCCAGCCATCCTCTACTGCAGTCCCCACCCCGTGTCGCCCTGTTCACGAGCTGAACGAAGGCGCAACTTGACCAGGCAGCCAGTCCAGCCAGAAAGGATTGCACTGCTGGTGCGATCGGCTTCATTGCTGGAGGCGCCTCACTCTTGATGAACTCTATCAATCCGCTGAAGGATGCTGCATCCATGATGCTTAGCAGGAAGAACTGGATCACCAGCCAGAAGACAGATATTGGCACACCCGTACCTGTCGATGTCAACCCGTGCTGCTCTACAACAGTCAATCTTTTTACTTCCACCAATGTGGCGATGCATGCCGCTGCAGTCCCGCAAACCGAACCAGCACCAATACGCTGCAGTGGGCTGATCTTACACTCATGGCCTGTGGTTGTTCTCAGCAGCGGTGTCAAGACTCGGCTGTAGCATGGCTGCATCAGCATGTGGAATGCTGTTGGGATTGCTATAAGAGAGGCAGAAGGTATCTGGATTATTCCTGCCCCTTTGTCCATTGTGCTGCCAACTTGTATGGTTAATGTCATCAGCAGCGTGAAGGGCAAGTAGATGACCAAGCAGCTGATAAAGATTGGAAGCATTCGGGTGATGGCCTTTGTTTCGTCAACTTGAGTAGCGCTGCAAAATGAAATTTGGCTGTTATCACCATCATTATCCAGGATTTGTCCAACAACTTTTTCAGGGAGATTATGATTGGGATACAATAAAACATAACTCTTCGTTAAATGAGTAAGTTTCCGAGGAAATGTGACTATGTGAGCAGTGAAGAACTTACCCAGATTTGTGTATGCATTCTGCTTGACCGGTTTCTTGCAGCTCGATAACATCTACAATGGCTTGCCTCTTATTTGATGAAACTACGAGAACCTGTAGAGGTACCAGGTTCAGAACTCGAGAACCTACGTAAGTTAAAGTTTTTTTTCCCCTTTTATCTTGAATTCTTACAAACTAGCTGATTTTGATAATAATTTTTTTCAGATTCATACACCGAAAGGGCTATTAAATTCCTTTATTTCTTATGAGTAATTATCTGCTATATATTTAAACTAAGGAATACGATGCAATGATCTTTCAACATTAAGCACTATAGGCAAGTAATCACATATTGAAGCCTTTTCATATTTATTGATTGTGATCAGCAAGTATACTGAATTACAACAATAGGTGTATATTCCATCTGACAGCTGTAATGTATAACTTTTACCTCCAATATTCTAGTTAGAGGACTTCCAGTAGGCTTCTGCATTCGATAGAAAGGCATTCCACTGGCTGCCACAAGCAGCCCTACAAGAACAATAAGAGCACATATCATAAATCCAATGTTCCAACCCAAGTTATTCTCGATCCACACCAAGAATGCCAAGCCAATTATTGCTCCAAGAGAATTTGCAAACTTGAGCCAGATCAAGAACATACTCTTGAGCTGTGATTTTTTTGGGTCATCATTGCTGAACTGATCTCCACCAAGGGATGGTATGCAAGAACGCATGCAGCCCTCCCCAACAGCGAACAATAGTAAGCTCAAGCAGAGCATTGTCAAATTCCAACCTTTAGCTGGCTCACAGTTGTTTGGTTCTTTGTTTATCTCACAAATTTCAGGATGAAATGAAGGAAAATGGGCTTGCAGTGCTAGTAACGTGTAACCCTGCATCATCCAACAGAAAATGTTATAATTCGGAATTTTTAACTTCTAGTTTCCAATTTCAAAAGAAGAATATTTTAAGAGCAATTACGACCGTGTAGTTTTTTTATTTCAACATAATTTTTTTAATAGGGAATTAAATTGAGAAGTAAATTACCAGGATCACACAGGGGCCGAATACAAATATAGCGGTGGTTCGCTTGATATATGCATCAGAGATGAAGTTCATCAGAGCAGCAGATATCAACACGGCGCCAACCAGGTAGCCGATCACAGTTGATGAGGTCACAATATCCAGATGCAACGTCCCATAAAAATAGGCCACCACGCTGAAGTTTGAGCTGCTAGGGCAACTTCTCAGCATGAACAAAACTGCAAACAACATAACATTCAGCTCAAACTGTTTGGTTGCAACTGGTTCAAAGAAGCTGAACATCTAATTTCTGGAAGAAATACTGATCTGGAGTACTTCTGAACCAATCAAGACTAGTTTAGGTTTCCAAGTGTAGCTGTATGTGAGTCAAGAAAGGTGAGGTCTTTTTTCTTGGTTGCCAACATTCTCATATCTCGACATATTCAGGTAGAGTTGTTTGTGCATGCAGCATTTCGAAAAGGATGTGACTATTCTGAGCTGAGATCAAACATTTCTGTGAGGGAGTTGAATTTATAACATTAGCTAAGAGGGATATCATAGAACTAAGTTTGGCTTAACGTGCCAACTGGTGGCTAGTCCAACTGGTATAGTGGTGCCTGTGCATTTTGGATTCAAATGAGGTTGTTTGTTGTGGATGTTTTGACAAAGAAATCAATGATTTTTTTTATACTTGATCACGTGATATCTTGATAGCTTATCATTGATAAACAAACGCACCCTTCTCAAAGAGAAGAGTTTGGGATTTATAGCAGTCAGTGTACTCTTGCAGCTGCTTCTACAGAGCACAGATCAAGATGTCAGTTACCAGTGATAAAAATAAAGAGGAGGTCAAACTGTCGGTTATTTTTCCTATCTGGCGTTGGATACCTCGTGTTGTAGGTCCCCATTTTTTTACTTCCGAGTCGTACTATTCCTACAGCTGTGGATCCAGATGAAAATCTGTCAGACGCTCTAAACAACTAATCGAGAGGTCAAACTGTCAGTTGCCAGAATGAAATGCCCCCTATTTCTCCCCCCTAGTTCAAACAAAAGAGAAACTTCGGTGCTCTATGCCTCTATTTCGTTTCGTTTGCATATTTACTCTTTGTTTAGGTAGACAGACAGAAATCTCAAACCAAGATCGAGAAGTGCACAAGTGCAAGACCATCAATAGTTGTTCAACACCGTATCAGATCTCACTCACATCACTGTCACAAAAGAAGTGAAGCCTTTAAACTCACTATCGTACGTCTACACTCCAAAGCTAAATACTCAGCACTGAATGATTGAAACAAGCTTACTATACTTAATTTGCAAACTTAACGCCATGCAATGGTGCAGACCTCCGTAGACGTCTAGCGACAAATCCTTGAGCAGATCAAGGCAAAAGGAAGAAAAGAAGCACTGTGGGATATTACAAGAACATAACAAACAGAACACTCGTTTTGAACTTTGCAAGGAACAGGAGCCGATCCAATCAGACAGCTCACCTATTGATCAATAAAGGCATATGTCGCGTATTTGACGGGGGGGGAAATAGAGGCATGCAGCCATGAATTTTTAGCACAAATGGCTGCCAGATTTGCCTACATACCGTAGAGGAAGAGTGTTGCCCTGATGCCTCCATGCCTCTTCTCATCCGCTGCATTCCCTCTCCAATCCACGTACACTTCTTCACCCGCCATGTAGCTTAGACTTCTTGATGAGTGAGAGAAGAGAAAAGGAAGGAAAAGAAGTGCCAGGCCTCTCCTGGTACACAAGCAACAAGCTCAGCTCTGTTCTGTTCACGCTCGCAATGCTCTATCACTGCAACGGTGACAGAGCACAAGCTCCTCCAGACTCGTACGGGCCCCCGACTCCGATGTATATATACCAAGAGTCCAAGCCTCATACGAGACGAAGACAGGTTGGATAAAAGTTAATTGGTTGATTAACTAACTAATTAATTAAGGATATAGTCTCGAGATGGCCTTTTTTAGTATCAAAAGAAATAGTAGCGTGTATAAACAAAACGTATTATTATTATTATTGTACACGAAGAGAGACTCTTGAATTGGCTCCTGATCACGTGGTCATCGTGCCCGCTCCCGCTCGGGGAGACGCCGCGTCTCTCCTGCCCTGGCGAGACCGCGAGAGCTTACCACGATGGTGACGTGCGCGCGTGAAACTTCCCTGTGCTTCCAGGCTCATTAGCTTAGACGGAGCACTCGATCGTCGCCGGCGTTGATGATCTCCCTGCTGGATGGCCATGGACTTGATTTGAGAGGATCGGTCACCAGTTCACTCCGGGCTGTCTCAGCCTATATATGTCGTGTCAGCGTCAATTGATATCCATGTGATCACGATTGGCTCGTGGTATCGTTTAATTAACATTAACACGCAGGTGGGTGGATTGTATATACTGAGACAGTTAATTAATTGATTTAATTAAAACTTGAAATGTGATACGGATGGCGAGCATACACTCGTCACCACATCGCATTACACAACGATAATAAATGTGTCTCCTATCACGTTCTTTCCGTTCACAAATGCATTTCCTTTGTGTGGAATGCAAGGCATTCTGACTTGTGACTATAGTGTCACCCAATCAATCACCAATACGACGGAGATGCAACTAATTGACGTTTGTCACCAATCAATCACTAACTGATCTCATAAATGCCGGGAGCTAATTAAATTTTTTTAACCGGATAAACGACATGTGTTATTTAATGGATGGATGGATTTTGGCCAGAAATGTTTACATTCGTCGGCTAATTTTAAATGTTACAAATGTTTAAATTTGTGGACAGATGGAGTAGTATATTTTGTTAAAACAGGCTCGTTTGATGTTGTTTAGACATGGTTTCGTGCTGTTTGATTATAGTATGAAGCAGTCTTACTCTACTTAATTTTTGAACGATGTACTGACAAGCAACTAACGCCGAATCAAATTTCGTGTGCTGTCGGGGATAAGAAAGTTCTCTTTCGTGTCGCATCACTTCATCAGAAGATCCCAAAGATATATCGATCGCCCCCAGACGATTATTTGTACAATGGGACAAAGATATATCCCGGTTGGTGTTTCAAACCGGGATAAAAGGATCCCAACGAGGTGACTAGAAGGGGACTAAATTTCTCAAACCCTTTTATCCCGGTTTGTAATACCAACCGGGATAAAAGGAGGTCTTTTATCTCGGTTCGTGTTTCCAACCGGGATAAAAGGGTCTCCCACGAGTTAATCCAAAAGGATAGCATCCCCTATATAGTCAGATGTGGTGTGTAGGTGGGATGGCAAGGAAGCTACGCGTGAGGCAGGAGGTTGTGGGTTCGAATCCCATGCAGCGTGCACGCACATATTTCGTGTGAAAAATCGCATGACTTGGGTGCTGCGACGTGCGTTCTTTTTTTTTTTGCAGCACCTCTCGTGGTGACCCGTTTTATCCCGGTTGGTAAAGTGGGTCTTTAGTCCCGGTTGAGTGATCCGGGACAAAAGACCCCCCTTTTGTCCTGGTTGGTTTATCCCGGATGGATTTTCAGGAGATTTGCACCCTACCAACCGGGACTAAAGGCCAATTCTCTACTAAGCACCTGTCGTGGTGACCTGTTTTATCCCGGTTAGTATTACCAACCGGAATAAAAGGGGGTCTTTAGTCCCGGTTGAGTGACCTGGGACAAAAGACCCCCCTTTTGTCCCGGTTGGTTTATCCCGGATGGATTTTCGGGAGATTTGCACCCTACCAACCGGGACTAAAGGCCAATTCTCTACTAGTGGACTGAGATGCAACTAATTGACGTTTGTCACCAATCAATCACTAACTGATCTCATAAATGCCGGGAGCTAATTATATTTTTTTAACCGGATAAACGACATGTGTTATTTAATGGATGGATGGATTTTGGCCAGAAATGTTTACATTCGTGGGCTAATTTTAAATGTTACAAATGTTTAAATTTGTGGACAGATGGAGTAGTATATTTTGTTAAAACAGGCTCATTTGATGTTGTTTAGACATGGTTTCGTGCTGTTTGATTATAGTAGGAAGTAGTCTTACTCTACTTAATTTTTGAACGATGAGCTGACAAGCAACTAACGCCGAATCAAATTTCGTGTGCTGTCGGGGAAAAGAAAATTCTCTTTCGTGTCGCATCACTTCATCAGAAGATCCCAAAGATATATCGATCTCCCCCAGTCTATTATTTGTACACTGGGACAAGCATGGGATGCATCATGGCTAGGGCGAAGCAGATTGGCAGCATCGATGGCGCCGGGCAGGCGCCGGACTAGGCTAGCTGCTGCCGGCGAGGCGAGGCGTTTCGCCGTGCTGCCGTGGCCACGGGGAGGCACCGCGACCGTCACGTGGACTAGCAAAGGAGAGACGCGGGGCCATGCGCCTTCATCCGCCGGCCTCAGCTCCGTGGACGTACGTGCGGCGGCTACCGGCTAGCTCGGGTGCACACGACCTACGATCGATGCCTCGAGACCTTGCTCGCCGCGTGTCGTGCCGTGCGCCGCCGCGGCGCGTTGTGTGTGTCCCGGCCTGCCCTCCCCTCAAGGCACGAGCACGGCCGACGTGCTTCAGCGTCAGATGGATCGTTGCGCTTTGGATGGCCGGAACGGCCATGGGGCTCGCGTTACGTACGCCAGCACTTTTGGAATCATACCGTCAAGAACAGAGAGCTGTACCGCCCATAGATCGAGGACAGCAGATTTGCACAAAAGTGATGCGACTTTTCCACCGTCGCTCCACCTCCGCCACAGAACCAAACCACCTGCACCTCGGGCCAATATGATGCACGCGCGTTTTATGCTATTCTTTTTTATTCATTGGACAAGAACACGCTGAAAAGAAATACAAAGATGGTATTCGTGGCACAAAGGCACTACCGGATTTAGTCAACAGCAGGCACACTTCCGGCAACAGTAACATACATGCAATCAGGCAAAAGCAGCAATCTACAGTGCCAGACATAGTCCATGAACACACTAAAATACTAAATACAGCTTGCACCTCCATCTACATATGTGATGCGCATGTTTTAGGGGCCAGAGTTACTTGTTTGAGTCTTCCATTCGGCATATAGAAAGTCACTTGTAATTATAGCTGCTTACTCTTTCTCGATAGAGGCAAGGGGTGGAGGATAATGCAGACTAAAGAGGTCCATCTCACATGTTTGTATGTTTTTATGGAGCAACAGTGCTTGATTAGGCTAAAACATTGCTCCTCTCTTTAGGCTACCACGGTTGGCCCAGTTAATTGAAGCTCCTTGGTCACGTGGTTAGACATGCGCATGCCCGTGCGCTCAGATGGATCTGTCTGTAGGGGTGACGCGACGCCGCGCATCGCCCACGCAGCCGGGACGTTGGGCGCCGATTAGTCCACGGCTTGCCCTGTACCCCGTGAGAGATCATGCATGTGCGTGGACTTCCGTCTGGCTCCAGTTGTTGGGACTTGGGAATCGGGGATTGACCGAGTCACCGTCTCACCGAGCATGGATCACCGCGTCACCGGCGGCCGATGTCAAACACGCCTGCAGTAGTACCCATAAAGCGCCATGTGATTGGCCCTGGATGAACTATTTTACTGACAGCAGCCGGCATCTCCTATGCTGTATAATAGTACTACCTTTAATACAAGTACCGTGAGGGACGGCGTAGTATGGGGAGATGGTGAAAACAGGCAAAAAAAATGCTTGCTTTGATTGGATGTAATTGTTGCAGGCGAAAAGCTAGAACTGTGCGCATGAAGTGGGCAGGTTATTCCTTTGCATCGGCAGATAAGTATACCACCCTACGTCAGCCCAAGACTTAAAGTTTGAACAGGAACTGTGCGCTAGTTCATTTTTGTTTAGACAAAAAACAGTAGAGCTTACTGATTACAATGCAGGTCGCTGGTGTAACAGTACTCCGTAACTATCAACGGGCAAGCCTCATGCCAAGCCGGAGTAGAAGACAGTTAGTACGACGGGCACAGGCATGCCAAGCCGGCGAAGTAATCCACTTCCCCAGCCAGGCTCTCCATGCCGCACACGAACCTGCCAAGCTCAGACTCCTCCCGATCGTCGTCGCATTCCGCTGCCTCCTCGCAGGCTCCGGCGTCAACGGCGACGGTTGCGCCGCGGCGCACGCTGATGGCTCCAAGGACGGCGCGGCCTTGCCCCTTGGCCTCCCTGAGGATGGAAGCCCAACGCGCCAACCACTCGCGATCCCTCAGGTCCCGGCCGTCCGCCAGCTCGACGGACCTGCAGATCGCAGCAAAGGCTTCCTCGAGCCTGTCGACGAGCGTGCTCCGTTCTTGCTCCTCCTGGGTGGTAGCGTCTACCGTCTCACCCATCGGTGTCTTTCTACACGACTCCTCCGATCCCTCCTCCTTGTTCGTGCCGGGAGCCGGTACTAGAGGTACAATCCCTGGCTCGCCTGCATTAAGGCTGCACCCGAAGAGTTTACACGCCGGCCCGTTCCCGCTGCTGGCCGAAGGCCTCCTGCTCTTGGCGAACCACATGCTTTCATTGTTCTCCTTGGACCTTTGCTCCGGCGTCGAGATCTCGAGGTCATGTGCTGCACGCGACGAGTGCCTCATACTGCTGCCATCGGGCCTTGCCCTCTTTGTCTTTCTCCCCCTGTTTTCCGCGGTTGTCTGCTCCGGCTTCAAGATCTCGAGCTTAAGCAGTTTTACGAACATCCCGATTTCCGGCGAGAGCTCCTCTAGCCTCTCCACCACGCTGTTGAGCCTATCCATGTCCTCGTCGGTCGAGAAGAGGCGCGTCTCTGTGGCCCCGTGGGTGCTCCGCGCCGAGCCCGACGGAGCATTATTCCTAGCAGCTGCAGCCGAAGCGGTGGTAGTGGAAGAAGAGGACGGCCGTTCCTGCTCCTGCTGGTGGCGAGCGTTGTCGTCGCCGGGGCCTCGAGCAGCGTCCGTGCTGGCACGCTGCCGCTTCCTGAATCCGGCGAGCACCTCGTCGCCCTCCGCGGCGGCCTCCTTCAGCTTGTCGCGCCACTGGAGCAGCGAGGCGTTCTCGATGGCGTGCTTCTCGGACGCCTCCACCGCGCTGTGGATCTTGATGAGCAGCAGCTCCAGCCGCCGCAGCTTCTTGTCGGCGGCCGCGGCCCGCCTGTCGAGCCTCCCCACGATCCCGGAGAACAGGATCCGGGCGAGCTCGCCGGTCACCGCAGAAGTTACAGAGCAAACTATCTGTTCGGCCATGCAGATCTGGCGATCTGGCGACCTCCGACCTGTTCAGTTTTAAGGATTCATCTCACACTAAATAGGGGGTCTCAATGCTAACAATAATGGAGACCGCATCATAAAAAAAACTTGGCATCAAAATCGGAGGCACCGAGGCAGACAGGAGGCTTTGCGTAGTTTGTATCGCCCTCACGCTCACCTGCGAGGGCCTGCAATGTACCGACGAGAAGGATAACAAGAAAAACGAAGCCATGTCGCGTATAGCTGCGCCAGGTTGTAGACTGCGGGGAGCGAAAACCGCCAGGAGGGAGATCCCTTTCAAGCTGCACGTCGTTCTATCATCCTCTGACTTCATAGGACAGCACACAGCAGAGTCGCATCGCCAAGTATGACAAAAGAGGAAGCTGGTGAACTTGTTCCCGAACAAAATTTCTACCGCCGGGAAATCCCGTACTGGTTTCTGCCGCAGATAACCTCGAGAGTCCCCAAAGGATGCCAATGTCGCTCTCCGTTGCCGCCGGCGATAAGACCTGTATCTAGGCATCTAGCTGGCTGCCATGTGGGGTGGCCGGTGGCCCACGTGTAAGTGTTTTGAGCAAGTGGCCATTAAGCCAAATTCCCTGTACTGAACAAGTGATCAAGCAAATCAACGGAAACTTATCCCCTTTCGTGTTCGTTCACTCCAGCGATCCGATGTTGCCAACGCGAGATAAGACCAGTCTAAGAGAACGCGGCTCTGTTCCGCGCGTCATGGTTCCTTGTTCGCTGCCACCATCAGAAACTGCACCTCGGCGGCCAGAGGTTAGAGCGTGCCCATGAGGCCACGAGGCCCTTCGTCAGGTTAGCCACCGCCCACCAGTGACCAGTCCACCACTGCAGGGGCGCATGGCCGGCGAGATGACCCCCGGCCGTTGCCTGCGCATCTCCCCGTCATCCGTGGATCACCGGCAGGCGGCCATTCTGCTTGGCCAAGGTGACGTTAGATCTTGGCATTTTTCGAGAGTGGCCGCGACCGTGACTCCGTGAGGTCGCCATAGTCGTTGCGATGCCGTGCCGGAAACAATCAGCATTGCAGAAATGGTTAATGATACCGTGAGAAACACAGACAACGGAATTGCCCATACCCGCCAGCAGATTGAACAAGACAACGGAGGACGGGAGGAGATGCATGATAATGCAACGGAGCGGGGGCCTCTTCCTTTTCGTAGCCACGGTTCCCTCAATCTTCTCCGTGGATTTTGACTCGAGCGCTAAGATCTCAACCTTAAGCAGCTTTATGGAGTCTCCGATTTCCGGCGAGAGCTCGTCTAGTAGCTTCTCCACCGCGCTGTTCAGCCTATCTATGTCCTCGTTGCTCGGTGGGAGCGTCATCGCGGCGCCGCGGATGCCATGCGCCATGCCCGACGGAGACGGAGCATTCCTTGCGAGAGACAAAGCGCCTGTGGTGGTAGCGGGAGCGGAAGCAGCGGCACAGGAAGAATGTTCCTGCTGCTGCTGCCAGCGGTGGCCGTCGCAGCGTCGCTGGCGGCTTGAGCAGGATCCATGGTTCGCTGCCTGAAGCCAGCGAGCACCTCGTCGCCCTCCGCGGCGGCCTCCTTCAGCGTGTCGCGCCACTCTTGACCTGCCAGGCGTTCTCCCGTGGTGGCCGGCGGAAGCTGACGGCGCCAGGGCGACACGGGGAGAGAACGCATGGAGGAAGGGAAGGGGTTCAATCGACGCCCGGGACGCGGCGGCGCTCCGGCGAGCCACGGCGGGCAGCGGAGGCGGCGGCGCGGCGACGATCCGGGGTGGACGGTAAATGAATTGCCGTCCGGGGCCGGGGGTGGACGGTATTTGAAATGGTATTTGGAATACCTTCCACCCCCTGGGTACCTTCCAGCCGCCGGATCGGGCACGTGCGGTCCAGATCGTGCATGGCCTGGAGATTCCAGGGACTTGGTCGTCCTCGTCAGTGGTCGGGGCGGGCGCGGGAGCTGCGTGGCGCCGCCATGCTGGAGGCCGGACGGCGCGGCGGCGGTGCTCGGGCTCGGTGGCGAGTGTCCGGCTGTCCGCCCGCCGGTTGACGGCGCGGGACAGGGAGATTGGCCGGTCGGCTGGCTTCGGCAGATGCGAGAGGCCGCCGGGCTCGAACCACGTCGCCGTCTTCGCCGGCGCCCGCCTGCCTCTGCTCCAGGTTTGCAACGCAGGGTCCCAGTGGGCGATGGGTCGTCAGAGAGCGTGATAAAAACGCTGTGCTTGCATGTTCGTTGTTCAGAGTTCAGACTAGCATTGCAGCATCAGACAACTGCCGGCCGCAGCATCAGCAGGAACAGGATTCGGGCGAGCTCGCCGGTCACCGCAGAGGTTGCAGAGCTAGTTATCTGTTCGGCCATGGATTTAGTGATACGAGGAATCACGCCAGCCCCTGCAATCTGGCGACCTGTTCATCTCGCTCTAAATAGGGGGTCTGAATGCTAACAGAAATGGAGACCGCACGGACAAGATAGAGAGAGCAGACAACGAAATCGGCATCAAGATCGGGGGCATCGAGGCAGACAGGCTTCTTGTGTGGTTTCGGGTTTGCATCGCCCTCAGCTGCCGTATAGCTGCGCCAGGTTGTAGGACTGCAGGGAACGAAAGCCGCCGGGAGGAAGATTCCTTTCAAGCTGCACGTCGTTCTTCCATCATCCTCTGTCTTGTTACTTGTTCCCGAACAAAATTTCTACCGTAGTAGCGCCACCGCCAGGGAATCCCGTCCTATTTTCTGCCGCAGATAATCAAGAGAGTCTCCAAAGAAAGGATGCCAATGCCGCTCTCCGTTGCCGCCGGCGGTAAGACCTGGAACTGGAAGTGAGGAAGACCAGAACACCTGGTCAGTGGTCACCTCTCACCTGCATCTAGGCATCTAGCAGCATTCTAGCTGGCTAGCTGCCATGTGGGGTGGCTGGTGTGGCCCACGTGTAAGTGTTTTGAGCAAGTGGCCACTGAGCTAAATTCCCTGTACTGAACAAGTAATGATCAAACAATAACAGAAACCTATTCCTCTCGTGTTCGTGTTCGTCCTCTCCGGCGAATCGGCGATCCGATGTTGAGCACTGTTCTGCGCGTCATGGTTCGTTTGCCAACATCAGAAACTGGACCTGGGCGGGCCACAGGATGCCCATGAGACCACGAGGCCCTTCGTCAGGTACTCAGGTTAGCCACCGCCCACCAGTCCACCACTCTCCTGGGAGGACGGGAGATAACGGAATTGCCCATACCCGTCAGCCAGATTGAACAAGACAACGGAGGACGGGAGGAGATACATGATAATGCAACTTTTTCTCCATTTCCACAGAAACAATTCAATTTTGTTCTCTCCGTCACATCGGGGGCGCCGAAAACTGTACAGATATGACCCAACTCTGGGTCTACATGCCTCCAAGCACAATCGACGTCACGGGGACGATCTGATCCTTTACCCGCACTGAACATTTTTCCACTGAGGCTATTACATACAATCAGAAAACAGAACAGCAATCTAGGGACCACAGTCCACAACATAGAACAGTTTGGATCTTCATCCAGCTCCTTATGAACTTCCTTCCTACCCAGACGGAGCGCAACAGGGCTATCTTAAAACTGTCACCGCCGTTGCTTCCATGCTTGATCTTTGCTGAAATGTACAGCCTAGGGCGCAGCACCCAAAAGGCTCTGGCAATCGCCATGGCTTCCCCATGCTCTCTCCTTCCAGAGCTGCTCCACCTGCTCGAAGCTCAGACCCTTCGTCTCCGGCACATACAGGGCCACGAAGATGAAGGCCAGCACCCCGATTCCGGCGATGATCAGGAAGGTGACGCCAGTCCCGACCAGCCCCACGATCGAGAGGAACGTCTGCGCCACGATGAGGTTGGAGATCCAGTTGACGGTGGCCGACATGCCCCCGCACATTCCACGGTACGCCTCGGGGTAGATCTCAGAGTTCACAGCCCACGGGACCGGGCCCATGCCTGGAGAGAAGGCGGCAATGTACAGGGCGAGGCCTGCCACCGCGAACCAGCCTAGTATGCCTTGGCAGGTGCCATTAGCGGCAGCCATGCAGAGGCTGGATGATGACTGCAGTATGAAGGCCATGGCAAGGATGACAAGGGAGATCACAACCCCGGACAAGCTTGTAAGGGCCAGGCGGCGGCGGCCACAACGGTCGATAAGGTAGATTCCAACAATGGTTCCAGCAGCGTTCATCGCAGCGACGATGAGGGAAAGGAGCAAGGCCAACTTGTTGGAAGTGAAACCAGCCATCTGGACTATAGTGGGGCTGTAATACATGACGGTGTTGATCCCAGTGAATTGTTGGAAGGCCTGCATAAATTGGCACTGATATTAGAAAAGGTGACATGCGGTTGCCACAATTCAGTGCATGAACTGAATCTAGATGCAGAACTTGTAGCTAAGTTGAATATCTGCTCCACTGAAACTGAAAGCAGTAGATCATTAGTAACAGAGTAAACCAGTGGCTGAACACACCTGAAAACCAGCTCCAGCAAAAAACGCTAGCCTTAATTCCTTTGACTTGAAGACGTCCAAATAGCTTGCAGTATTGTCAGACTGGAATTCATGCATGGAAGATGAAGCAAGCAGCTCTAGTTCTTCCTCCAAACGATCAGAGTCGTAAATCTTCTCGAGGACAGCAATAGCTTGTGCCTTCTTATCCTGTAACAGAAACTAATATAAGAACAGGATATCACATCAAACTATCAAAAGAGACAATACATAATTGAACCAAAAGGCAATAACCTTCCAGTAAAGCCAACGGGGAGATTCTGGCAGAAAAAGCATCAGAACAAACTGCACAATGGCAGGCACAGCAGCAACTCCAAGCATCCAGCGCCATGTTCCAGGAACCTGTACCATGTAGCATGCATATTACTACCACAACATAGTAGTAAACTAGTAATACATCAACATCTTAGGAGTAACTCCAAGAAGAGTCTCTCAACAAAAGAGCTTACTATATTCAAATTCTTATTTTTCTTTAATGCAAACATTTTTTTACTTAACTATAGTGACAAAATGACATCATCCGACTTTCAAGCTGCAAAGAGATGAGTGTCTTAATCCAATTGACCATTGCTAAGAACGTTACACATCAACTTCCCAGCACAAACAGAAACCATGCAATCCAAGTGTCTCATCAATTTTCTTTCGCAAAAAACAAATGCCTCATCAATGTTAATCCTCTGGGTATGTAAATATGTAGCAATTCATGAAAAAATAGCGAAATAGGACATGAAAATCACTATCATGTCAAGCTTTTGTTTCTGGGCAAGAACAGTAGAGGATGAGAGCCGAGCAGTGCTAAAATGTGCATTTGACAGGAATGTAAAGCTACGATGCAGCTAGTTCAGTTGAACTTCCAAAGCAGAGAGATGGAGCATTTCACCAACATAAAAGTTGGTACGCACCGAACAACATCTTGTAGGTAATAAATCCATTGCTGCTGGCAGGGGAAGGCCGACTCTTGTTCATTGACAGTAAAGAGTGTTACACAATTAACTAGCACCAACAAGGAAGTTAACGCCATGTAGAAATATAAAAGAGAACAGATTACAGTAAACTTGCCATGCTGGAAAAATAAATCTCATGAGATGCAGCTTTCTAACATGGTTCTTGTGAAAGTGCACCACACTAAAGTAATATCAGTACATGTAAGAAATAGATTCTTTAGCTGCTACTTGCTAGCATTATGTGCAATGTAAAGTCACATTCACTAATCAAGATAGTAAGAGCTTTCATGCCACTGAAAACAAAACTTAGTTGCTTTATCTTGCTGAGCTTAAAGATAGGATGCAAAGTTCCCGTAATTTCGAGTTGTCTCTAATTGAGAGGGCATAGGCTGTGAACTATTTCAAAGAAATGACTGAATAGAGGATCCTGAGTGGAGATTTAGTATTACCTCAGTAAACCCAAGATTGATAAGGTAGGAGAAGAATTGGCCACCAGTAATCATGAGTACATTAGTTGACACCAAGCCTCCCCTAATTTCTGATGGAGCAGCTTCAGCAATGTATACTGGTGCCGTGACCGATGCTATACCCACGCCCAAACCAACGAACAGCCTTCCGAGAATCAGAACGTAAGGGCCAGGAGCAGCACACATGACAATTGAGCCAAGAGCAAACATCAAGTCAGCAAGAAGAGTAGACTTCTTGCGACCATATGCATCATTTATCCAACCACCCCCAGCTGCTCCAAGCATGGCCCCGACTAATGCCAAGCTAACAATAGTTTCCTGAGGAAGAAACCAAACCCAGAGACTCAGTACATATATGGGGGGATGCCACATTGATATTGTAACGAGCAGTAGTAAACTAGACTGAACCTGCAGGAAGTAATTGTCTCTGACAGCTGGAAATTCATCACGGATATACAAAAGGGCTCCAGATATGACACCTGACAACAGAACTTTCTCAGCTACGAGTGCAAAAAAAATATTGCAGTAGCAAGCTCAAAGCTTTCCAGAATTCCAGATATACTAGCACAATTAGTTGGTACCCAAAAAGCCTCACGCAAAAATTGCCTCAGCTTCATTACAAACACCATCATGCAGCTTTTGAGTAACAATGCATTATGAAACGATGTTTGCTGTTTATAAGGTCCATTTCAATGTACAACTTGTATATTGCAATCATTTTTTTCAGGGGTCATATATTCCAACCATATCTAACAAATTAAAATAATACAAACCATCAAATTCAATAAAAAAACTAATCTTACAAAAGAATTGCTGCTACCTTTTCATACAAAATGACCCAAAATCAAGTCCCTACTCCCGACCAGCCAGAAACTACCACCTCCTAGAACACCCCTAACAACAGCCGCTAATGTCATCGATTGCTCAAGCAAAACTTGCAAGAGAAGCTTCACCCTAACATACCTGTGTCGTAGCCGAAGAGGAATCCGCCGATTCCTGCGGCGCCCGTGAGCGCGAGCACGTAGCTGTTGCTGAAGAACTTCATGTTCCTCTTCCCCGCGGCGTTCAGAAGCCCGGAGCTCCCGGGCATGGACATGTCGATCGTCATCTTCGCTCCTGCCGAATCTGAATAGGCCACCAAAAATCTCCTACCCCAAAATCCAACCCCGGGCCCTTAATCAGGCAGAAACGCCCCCCCAAATCCGCTCAAAATCCAATCTTTATCCACGGAGATGCAAGCTCCCGCTCCAAAATCAAACCTAGGAGCAGCGGAGCGGTGCAACCGCCGGACCGAAATACGCCAGAAATTTCTGGAACCGAGGAAAATTTTCTAGAACCGGTCCGGAACGTGGGAGGGGATTCGGGCGTACTTGAAGCCAGCGAGGCAGCGACGCCCGTGGAGGATTTTGTTCATACGGCTGGGTTGGTGGGTGGATATGATCGGAGCGGAGGAGAGCGAAGCTTGTAAGTCTGGAATAAAACGGAAGAAGTCTACGTAAGCCACCAGCCGGGTATTCTACCCTTAAACTTTCCAAAACCGTTAAAATAACCTCCAACGTCATTTTATAGGTATTTTTCCAACATGGTTGTTGACGCAAATGATGGTGATGGCTTACATGTCAGCCGCACCATACCTCTCTCGCTTCCTTCCTCTCCCTACCACAGCACATTCTCTCTCTCTTCCTCTCCCCCGTCGATCCTCACCCCCGCCCTTCTCCTCAAGCTGGACGGACCTGCAGCACCAGCATCGGCGAGCACGGAGTCGTAGGAGATGTGATGGGCCTCGTGCTCTAAGCTTAACACGTGCGTGGCATGCGCGATGGCGATCCAGGATGTGTCCTTCTATAGGAAGATGGTGCGGTCGCGCATTGCCAGGCGCAGCTCTATCTTCTCAAGCGGTTGCACTACCGTCTCGTCTATCTACTCCTCTAGTCCTATGGGGCTACGCATTGATGCTCGTGGTGATTGTGCGCAAGTTCGCCATGGAAACATGGTGTGCATGCAAGATTTGAAATTTCTGGAAGGTTGCCCATGAATCAATGCTCAAATAGGGTAAAATGCAATCCGCTAGTGGTGAGGATGATGCTAGATGAAGGAATTTAGGGGGAATCACCATGTGTGTTGAATTTCGCCGATGAATGGTGCCTCCACCTGCGCGTCCTCTTCGTCCGTCCTCAAGCACCGAAGCTCCATCCGTTCACGAGCACCAGCGATAAGCCTACGCGTCGCCATGCCATGACCGCCATCATGAGCTCGTCGTCCTCCTCCTCCCATGGTGTTCGCGTGCCGCAGCCGATGCTCTACCGCGGAGTCAGCCTCCTCCGTCACCGTCCATGCCCTCCACGACGGTGTGGGTCCTGCCACAAAGTCGGCCTCTTTGGGAGCACAACGTGCACGAGCTCAGGCTCGCGGCCATCCAAATGCGCTACAGCGACGGCACCATCAATGGCGACGAGGAGGACGGTCGTGGCTGCGGGTGTCGTGGATGTTGCGAATGCTGTGGTGAGAAGACTGGAAGAGGGAGGGAAAGAGGGCTGGCATGTGGGCCATTGCCATGTCCACATCAGCAATCACGGTGGCAAAACCACCTTTAAAACCACTTTGGGAGGTTATTTGAACGGTTTTGAAAAGTTTAGGTGTAGAATCCCTGGTTTTGTAGTTTGGAGGGTGAAGTAATCCACCCTCAATAGTCTGGGGGTTATATAGACTTCCTCCGAATAAAATTATTTTTTTCTTGGCTTTGCTCCATCAGCTTGGACTTCGAAACTACGGTGGTGGTTTGCTTTTGTGCCTCTGTGGAAATCGGAAGAGGGCGTCGTCGTCGTCGAGCTTTTCACCTCGCGTGCTTTGCTCGTGCGTAGTAAAAATAGCACATTCTTTCTTGCACTAACCGTGTAAACGCAGAACATGAGGCTGTAAGTACTCATCTTCAGGTGGCAGTGAGTTATACCATAGATAGACAAATTGAGCTGCAACCGAGAAGGTAGCTCTTCTTTCATGGAAAGGCACATGGCAACTGGCGATACAAAACGGATGAATGGTTTCTACTCCACTCTCTAGTCGATTCGATGTGATGAAAACTGTCGTGGCCACTGGCCAGATGGACACAAACATTCTCAAGCATAATTGCATTGCTTGAGGTTTGATGGGTGTTTGTTGCCTCTTCCTAACCTGTGCTTTTGTCGTGCATAAACCCAGAAACTTCTATGCGAAAAGAAATACGTACTCCGCAGGACTAAACGCCTGCTAGAAGAAGCTTCGTGATGGTGCAGCCAGCCTGATGCGGCTTACCGAAATCGAATGGCCGGGCAACGTGCGGGCGTGGCTGCCAGGTGAAGTGCCGCCAAAATGTGCGCCGCTAGATGCCGGTGGCCGGACGCCCGGTTGAGAAAAAGGCACTCTGCAATTGCAATGCAGCCAATCAGCACGAAGAAGAGACACGAGCCGTTCCGTTCGGCCAACGCCTCTCTCGCGTGTTTTTTTCTTCTTCCTGCTTGACCATACGCCTCGCGTTATCCGGCTTGACCATACGCCGTCGACCCGACAGGGGGCCACCTGCGGACCTGCCCGGTTCTCTACCAGTCTTGAGTCTGCCACCTGTGGTCGTGATGATGGAGCTATACGTCCTCGTGGCAAAAAAAAGTTCTTGGCGGAGAGCTCGCCACTTGCTCGTCGGTGGGCCTTGCGATCGCGACGTGATCTCGATCTGAGCTCTTGTTGGTTCGTGCGCCATCATTGATCTGATCCGATGTGTGCGGTTGCTGGAGGCTCGAAACTGGATGCGCGATTACTGAGAAGAGAAGCTTCTTTTCACCCGAGCAATCATTGGTCCCGGGGGCTCCCTCCCGGCCGGCGTGGATGTCAGGCTTATCGAGTCTGTTTACAATATGGAATCCCCTCGGAAATACGAAGAAATTCGGTTTGACTTGGAACACCTATTCCGATTTCGGAACAGTCCCTAAGAATTTGGTATAGAATGCAACGATTTTTCTCAATTTCTTTATCCTTGCAAGTCGTTGAATGCTATCCGCACAGGAAAAAGGAATCGAGGAAAAATGCTTTCTTTCTTTTCATGGGCCTGCTATGGTGATGTCGGGCACATTAGGCCCAAATCCTGATGGAATAGTTGGGCTCAGAGTTCAATCCACGGAACAGATGCGGCCTTTCGGGCTTGGTAGACGGCCACTCTTTGAAGACATATTCCACGGAATTATAGGTTAGATTCCTCAAAGACATATTCTAAACTTTTAACTTTAGAATCAGAAATAATCCGTCCAATTTTGAACAGTTCGGAGTTTGTCCTCTATGATTTTACAATTTAATCTTTTACTCCCTCCCTTCGTTCCAAATTATTATTTATTTTAGTTTTTCTAGATACATAACTTTTGCCATGTATCTAGTGCATATAAAAAGCATATATGTAGAAAAGTCAAAACGAATTGTAATTTATAACGGAAGAGTAGATATTAAGCTTGGCTTGGTGAAGCATATAAATCTTTTTTTTTTGCTAAGCTAGTATATTTTGCAAGTTTCGATACATTAAGTACGGTAAAACACTCTAAATACCTATTTTTCAGCTAAGATCACATGGATGTTATAAGTGACAGTCTCCCGGTTTTATTATTTTTATGCCTAACACAGTATGGACATCATGTGAAAAAAGACAAATGCCCCTGTTAAATCTCCAATAGAGCATTAATAGAACGTTCGTTTTGGAGTCCATAAACAAATATAACGACAGAGCAGTGGTGGGTCAGCTCCTTTATCTGCGTCGCAAGGACAAGCACGAATGTGGCAACTCATTAGTACTCCATCCATTCCAAATTATAAGTCGTTTTAGCTTTTTTAGTTCATAAATATTATTACGCACCTACACATAGTGTATATCTAGGTGCATAATAATATCTGTGAACTTAAAAAGTTAAAACGATCTGCAATTTGGAACGGAGGGAGTACAAAACTACTATTGCGAAACGAAACCCTGAATTTATTGGAATAAGGGCCAGTTTGGCAGCCCAGTTCCCCACAGGGAACCTGACCTTTTCGCGCGTCGGCAGCTCACGCGGAATAGTTCCACGTGGCGTCGGGCTCTTGCGTTTGGTAGCCTGCTGAACAGGGGACTCCAGCCCAACCAAGCCCAATTACCCCACAGAAAAACGCCCGGCCTAGAGACATCGAGCGGCCTTCCCCGTCTCCCCGTCGTCTCCTCCACTCAACAACTCGCGCGAGCGAGAGGCAACGCCCGCTCTTGCAGGAAGCAGCCGCTGCCGTCGGGCCGCTGCTGAAGCTCCTGGCTCCCGCGCGACCTCCTCCAAGAACCAGGTCCATGTGCGCCTCCTCCACCCCTTCTCCCTATCTCATCCGAATCCGAATCCTCCCGTTCCCCATCTCATCTCCCTTTCCTTGCTAGGGTTCTGCTCCGGCGACAGCTAGGTTCTACGGCGGCGATTTTGCTAGATCTATAAGCGTATCTCCCTCCACTCAACTAGGGTTTATGCTCACCTCTCCGCCTGTAGATCTTGAGGCTACCAGGCGGCTGTAGTCTCCTCCCCACTCCCGCATCCGCCGTGAAGCGCCACCGTTGGCTCGCATCACCACCATAGACTGCATGGGTGAGCCTTCTTTTGCTAGTTCTTTCTTTACTTGATAATTAGGTGGAGTACACCATGGGTAAGTTTTGTTGGCCTTTCTTGTACTCGAGATTATATTTGAGAAATCAAGTATCTAGAAATTGCTATTGTAGAGCACGTGATTTGCTGATTCGCTGTAGCTGGTCTCTTGGGAATTCATTCTATCAAGTATGGTCTGTTTGTCTTCCCAGAACATTCTTTTATGTAGAAACTAGATTTATTTTTCTAACAAATGGAAATAGGATGCCCTAGTTTGAAAGGGATTGATCTGTTAGTTACTGAATTTTATGGGTTTGTAGCCATTGCGCTTGTGTTTAGGGATCTATCACGCGTTATGTCTTGGGAATTTGTTCCGGGAGTCCCTATGCTTTTGATCTGTCGATTCATTGTTAATTTATTCAGAAGCTATAAGAGATGTGTGCCGCAAATTTTGATAAGCTATATCTAATCCTTTCAATCCTGCGACCAATTTATATTTTTTTGTCAGTAGCACTAGGTGGTGCCATCAGTGAATTTTGGTGATCATTATTAATAAAACTTCATTGAAGACTTTTTAATTAGAATAACTATAACTGTTAATTGAGTTTGTACTCCGAAGTCTAAATATTAACATTATCTTCCTAGTCTCTGCACATCACGTCCAGGACATTGGGCATGAGCTCTATAACACTTTATAAAATTTTCTTATAATTTTTTTACTTGTATGCACAGTGCACACCACATTCAAGAAGATTAGAGTTCAGAAAATGATCCTACTAGCAAACTTTTGTCCCGTGTTGAAGAAGTTACTAGCAAACTTGTGGTAATAGCTTCTTCAGTTCAGCTGCTCGGCTAGTTTTTCTTCTTTGAATTTCTAACTGTTCAGTTCAGAGCAGCTCAACATAGGTTCATTTCTATGAAGGGTCTTTTTTAAAGTATAATGTTGCAATAGTGATTAACTCTACCTATTCTTTGCCCATAGGAGGGCTATAGTAGTAATGGTTCATTCTTTGGTGTTGTATTTGCCTTTTTGACGAGTTTCAGTTTAATAGTATCAAATATATATTAAATTCATAGTTTCCTGCTTATTAAGAATGAATTAAGGTGGGCTTGCTGCTCCTGCTATTCTCTTAGTTTGTTTGTTTGTTTGTCAAGCTACTACTGCTTGTGCTACTAGTGGCAGTTAGCTGTTTTTTTCATGTCAAGTTACAAGTTTTATTCATTACAAATAAACTACTCTAGAAAACTACGGTACAATATCCAATTCTTCTGTTACTTGCAGCTTTAATGTTGGATGCATCTAGTGTTTGGTTTTATTTATGAGTTAGGCTGAAGCCATATTTCCATATGATATTTGTACTTGTTGGAGGAGGAAGAAGAGGATGATGAGCTATCCTTTGTATTTGTTGATGCTATATTCTGTATCTGCTTTATTGTTTGTCAAGCTACTGCTGCCGGTGCCACTAGTGTCTAGTGGTAGTTAGATGGTCAACACCATTTCCCTACTTGATCGGCATATTTGATATGATGCATTCTAGAATGTGCTACTGCTTGATATAATATGACTTGATACAATTTTATGCATATTGGTTATAACTAGGGTTTTTTGTTATTTTCTTTTTCTGAACTGGCACAGATATGCCAAGTATCGTGATCTATTTTTCTATCTTCTTGGTTTGACATTCGGACTTTTTTGTCTTCTTGTTTGACATTCAGACTTTTTTAGCTTCAATTGTGGACATGATCATATAAAAGTGATTCACCTCTATTGGGCAACGGCTTTTGGAGGCTGATGCAATCTTTTAATTGCTGGTTTTGATTGTTTTGAGTTGCATGTACTATATAGAAGTTACATGGTGTGAATCAATTTAGCCGTCGTTTCATTCTAACCGTGTTGGTGCTGGTCGAGATGGATTAAACTTACATGGAATAGCATCTACTTGTTACTCTTGAAGACCATGGAGCAACGATTATGCTATTTTGGATGATATATTGACATTATATGCATTAATTTTATGTGAAGACCCTGAAGATTAATGACATTTGTCAGTTTCGTCAGCAAAGGAAACAGAGCAAGTAAGCGGGAAGCAGAAGAAGGCTTCGTAATTGCGTCAACCTTCATGGCAGCACTCATCAGCACCTAGTTCTATGTAATCGAGCTACCATCTACTGGCTTATTCATGTTCTTGTTCTTAGTCGTGTTGTTCTTATTTTGTTTTACTCAAATTTTGTCCTCAAATTCACTGTATCATGTTATTCAAAGGACAGGGGATTATATTGTTGCTATGTTTATATCCTGATAAAATGTACTTCCTCCGTTCCAAATCAGAAGTCATTCCAACTTTCCTGGAGAGTCAAATCATTTTATATTTGACCAAAATTATAAAGAGGATCACAAATGTTACTATGAAAATATATTTAATGAAAAAACTAAGGGCAAGTACATTGGTGTCGTCTAACAGGCGGTCTCATGCATTGACACGTAATCTTGAAACGATTTAACAGGCAACCCGTACAATGGGTTGTCTTATAAGTTGTCTGGTAGTGGTATATAATTCCTTAATTTGTTCATAAGAAAAATAAAATATTATGAGTTGCATGGCAACAATAACTCGTACAATGGTTGTTAAGTTGTCTCGTAGTCCTACAATTTAGCTCATGAGGTGGTTGTTTCGCGAAGCAACGATCTCTTTCTCTCTCCTTCTCTCTCTCTTCCACATCATCAAAAATCCTACGTGGCACTGCATGAGACGACCTATGAGACCGCTGACGTGTAGCAATGTACTTGCCCTAATAGTACTTATTTGATATCACGAATGTTAAAGATGCTTTGACTCTCCAAGAAAATTGGAATGACTTATAATTTGGAACGGAAATAATGTTTAGAAATAATGTTTAAAATTCAAGCGAATGGGAAATCTCCATTCACAAGCAGCCAATAAAAAATCCCCATGTTCCTAGCTTCCAAAGGTAATTACCCCGGCGGGTGCTATCTTCCCCGTTGGTGGGGGATTTTGTTTGCAAATTTTCTTCCGTGGATTAATTTGCCCTGCTGCTAAACTAGCCCGAAAAGGGAAACGGAGAGAGAGAAACTAGACATGACTAAAAACAAGGAGAGAGAAAAAAGGTGTATGAAATAGAGAGGAAAGCTCTCATTCCCAGCTTCCTCTACAACCGAGAGACGGAGAGCGCGAGCGAATCCAACCCAACCCACCCATCCATTTCTCGCTTCTTCCCCATTTCCCTATTCCAATCCTTCCTTCGCACCCCCGACCCTCCCCTCCGCCTCCGCACCCACCTCGCCTCCCCCCAATCCGCGCGTGCGCCTCGTCACCCTACCCCGATTGCTACCTCCTCGTGTTGGGCGCCGCTCCGATCCGCCCGATCCGCGCTGCTCCTGGGGCTCCGGCGCGCGGCGGCGGCGAGCGGCGGGGGCGGCGCAGGGATGGACTCCGAGGACGACATGCACGACGCGAACGATTCCGCCGACGACGACTTCTACAGCGGCGGGGAGGCCGGGCTCGCCGCCAGCGACGACGGGGACGCCGACTACGACTTCGCCGACCGCGACTCCGACGACTCCGGGGAGCTCCTCTCGCACCGGCAGCAGGTGATCTCGGGCTCCCTGCCGCGTGGTGATGCGTGGCGTGCGTGGCAGCGGATCTGCTTCCGGGCGGGGAATGTGAGAATTGGCGGGTCGTGAATCTAGCCGGTGGTTGATGAGACGTCTGTTTAGGCGTTGCACGTGTGGGACATTGCCTTCGTAGTTTAGTAGCGCAGACTGGGACGTGACGCACTGGCTCAGAGTGAGTGGTCTTTGCATAGGCTGTTACCCTTATACGAATGTGCAGTGGTGATGCAAGCCAGAGCCTGCGCAATCAATTGCACGCATGCGTAGGAGTGATGCCGTTGGTGCATAAAATGCCTGTCGGGCACTAGGCAAACACATTGTGGACAGACAATTAAAAACTTTCCATGAAAATTATGTGCACCAAGTGGTGATAGTGTAGAATATTTGTGATTACACGATAGAAATTTGAAGGTGTAGTAATGCTAAGCTTTATCCGCTTGTTGTATGCCAAACTACATATAGTATACGAGCTGCAAATGGCATGCAATCTGTAACAAATTTTAAACTCTGGACGCCCTACAAATAGCAAAGAGAAAGATTTACTGTACTTCTATGCCTAAATTCATTTTAAGTATTTAGGACTTAGAACTGGTGAGTGCAAAACAGTTTAATAACATGCTGTACCAGAAGAGCAGAATTGGGTGCAGTTCTGTGTAGTTCTGAAGAAAAATTGTGATGGGCAGACAAAGTTGATGATGGCGCAGTAAATCTTCACCTGTTTCTTTGTTTTCCAATTTTATCCTGGCTTTGCATCTTGTTCTGCCAAATGTACAACAAGCATTTCTAGTATGTTGTCACATCATCAATAGGTTAAGGGAGTGTGGATTAGAGGGATAGCACTTGGGGACTGGAGAATCCAATCCAATGTTACTCGGGGACCAGTGTCCCCCATTTACTTTCCGTATTTGATTGCTGGATCCAGGTCGTAGTCCTGTACCCATGTCTGTACCTGAGTAGCATTCTTGTGTCCAAAAACAACTTGCAAAAGCGGATATGAAGCTGTATTTGATTGCAACACCCTTGTCCGTGTCCAAGTAGCACGGTCCAATATCCTAGTTCTGTACGACTTTCGGTTTGATGAATTTCATCTATGGTATTTATTGTGTTTATTACTATGTAGATGTATGTACAATATCCTTATGTCTTGTTTATTTTACGGCCTGTTTGAATTTCATTTACAATTGGCAACAGATAACCAAAAAACTTGACAGGCAGGATTATTCTAAAAAACGTGATGGGCAGGATTATTCTAAAAAACTTGATGGGCAGGATTATTCTAAAAAACTTGATAGGCAGGATTATTCTATGGATGCTTGACATTGATGTTGAACTACTGTAGTCATTACCTGTCAGTTACAATTTTTTGCGTTAGGATGTCCATACATTGTCTTGAATTCCTTTAACGGTCTGAGTTCCAAAGTCGAGTAGCTTAGATCGGTTCTACTTGTTTCTGCACGTCTTTCCCAATGTCCCTGTTCCCTACCAATTTGCATTGACTTGGGGATGCTTGGGATAACAAGCTAATAATTTGAGAAGCTTCTATTCATTCTTCAAATCTACTTATGTTTCATGCTTCTGGCTTGCCAATCATGTAACACATCTAAACCGAAACAAATAGATATCCTGGAAGAAAGTTGACTATTAAGGATTTCTGTAGAATCTGGCAGTTCAAAACAAGCTTTAAATGTCTTCTTAGGGAAGCTACTGCCAGGCCCAACAGTTCAGGGAAGTCTGGAAGTGATTTGAGCATGATACTGGAAAAAAAATACATTGTTTACCAACCTTATAACAATGTGGACATCCGTGTGACGTGTTAGATTTTTCTGGTAAAGTGTAATCATATTGATTTGTCTAACCAGAATGTGTTGCTAAGAATTTCATTAGAATTATTTGTTGCAGTTAACATTTGATTCTCTTTGTGATAACATGCTGATCTCTTTGCTAAAAATTTAAGCTAGATCACTTGATCAGTTATCTTCATTCAGTCCTAGGTGTTCCTCATTGCAGTCATTTTTTTGTGCCCCAGCAAAATTATAGCATACTCAGTGAAGTTGATATCAAGCAGTGCCAAGAAGATGACATAAACAGGGTTTCAACTGTTCTTTCAATTTCTAAATCAGAAGCATGCGTTCTTCTTCGAAACTATAACTGGTATAGTCCTCACTCCTCACCCGCCATAAGATTGAAATATTACTATTTTAGATTGCTCCTTCTGTTTCCTTGCAAAATGTTTCCATATGATGGGCTACTAAGGTCCAAGCTGTTGCAAGTAAAGCATACAGGGTTGTGATTCATCTACAGCTTATGCTATAGGCTCATGTCTATTCACTTAAGGTTAAGCAATACTGCTTTAGCCCGTTAACAGTAGTGCACTCAAGTTTTATTAAATCAATTACTGCTTCAAGATGCGCTTCTTCATTGTTTCTTTTCGCATGGATTCAGAGCACAAGGTTGCTGATCTATCATTTTGTGTGTTGTTATTTTCACTACCTCATGTTAGTGTTCACCCTACAGGAGTGTTAGTAAGGTGCATGACGAATGGTTTGCCGATGAAGAGCGTGTTCGCAAGGTTGTTGGCTTACCAGAGAAGCACATGGAACTTCCAACTGACAGAGAAGTATGCCCATGCACCATTAGTTTCACTTGTTCTTTTAGTTGACTATGCACACTTCCTCTCTCCGAATAATATAGTAGTTCTTGGTTATTGCTGCTGTTACTTTTGATCTTGTTGCAAGTGTGCCTGTTTCATGTCAAAGTAAGTGCTTGAGGCATGAATGCGTTTGTGCATGGCTTAAGAATAGATCCAAGTGCTTGCGCCCCGGAGCACTTTAGGAGGCAGTTGGTGTCTAAGATATAGCATGCCAATGCATTAGTTAGGCGCTAAACTAGCCGTGAGCACAGGTAAGCATTGAGAGCGCTCGGTACAAACAGATGTTGCAATCTTCTTTGTTTTACTTTTGAGCCATTGCATATATCTTAATTTTTGGCACTGATTGTATTTCTGTTTTAGAACTAGATCAAATTCTCATTAGAGACGAAGAATTAGAGATAAAATCCTCATTTCCAATTGAAACCTGGTAATCCTAGTAGGCTAGTACTATAAATATGGGCTGTGGAGTCTGCTGGAGATCAATACTCAAATTATTGTATCCCAATTTGTACAATTTCTTTCTATATGACTGTCAGCACTCCCACCTGCATGCTGAGTATTGGATGATGGGAAAAATGTATCTGTGTATGTGAAGTGTATAAAATAGGAACATATATATTGTAGTCAGTCATATTTTTTAATTCATACTTCTATTTTTATGTGCAATAATTATATATAGCAATTATGTCAACAATCATATAATTATCTGTCCAATTGTTGGGGTAAAAAAGTTGAGACACTCAATGCTCCTGGACAGTTTGATTCTGAACTCCTTGATTCTTACGCATTTATTCTTACCATAACAGGTGACATGTGGAATATGTTTTGAAAGTTGCCCTCGCGGCACGATGAGTGCTGCGGCATGTGGTCATCCTTTCTGCAGTACTTGTTGGAGAGGTTTGTCAATTTGGGATTAAAATATTTATTGTTATATAAACATTGTCCCACTCGTGTGAAATGAATGCCACTTCATTCATATCAAACCGTTGGTCCATGGCAATTGCTTATCCAGCCTTATATTTGGGTGTTGATTGGTGATAGTTAATGATACCATATTTAGTGATTATATCTTTTGTTCTGCTACCAATAGTCGTTGCTGGCATTGTTATTTCTACATCACTTTTGCAAATACCCTTATGATTGATGTCATAGTTGCCTATAAAGTTTTTGAAAACAAGAATCTGAGAGCAGTTAAACTTCAGTTTGATTATCTTCAGTTACATCATTTGTTATACCATTCAAAGTTATCGCCAGTTGTTTTAACAATTTTGCAGAGATCGCTAGGATCCAGTACCTAACAATTGTCAATGGCATACATTTTCAGTCTAAGTGAAGATTCATTATATTACAATCTGACCTTGTTGTGGAAATTCGTTTCAGTTTCTCCTTAGCATGATGCAATTTACCCTTACCTCCCCATACTGCATTTGGATATAATCTAATTGGAAAAACAGATTAATTGGGTAGAGATGCGTATGATAAGAACTTTCTAGAAAAGGGAGGGAGTTTGCTGCTTTGCACCCAGCAACGACAAACAGGAACCACCTGTTGGGGGGGGGGGTGGAGGGTTAGTAATACTAATAGACTCTGCATGCACCGTTTTGTTACACAAGTGTCAGTATGGGTGTGAAGAACTCTACCTTTGATCTTTTACTAGAACTATACCATCAATTGACATTTTGCTATTGACAGGTTACATTAGCACTGCTATAAATGATGGTCCAGGGTGTTTGATGTTGAGGTGTCCTGATCCATCCTGTGCTGCTGCTGTTGGACAAGAAATGATAAATGCACTGGCTGATGACGAAGATAAGGAAAAGTATGGGCGATATCTTCGCAGATCTTACATTGAAGATAACAGAAAGGTAAGTTAATATAAATTGGTGTAGAGATGTTGGCATTTACCATACAACATGAAGAATAAAAAGCTGTGCAGCTGATATTTGGATTCACTCACTTCTGTAGATGATCTTTTTTTTATTATAAATAACCAAACCTGTTTTCTTCGCGTTCCCCTTTTCCCAAAAGAAGGAAGCCAACATTTCCTATGGATTTCGATCAATTGTGCACTGTGGTATCTTGTTCTTCCCACGATTGAATATTTACACTTTACACTATGCCAATTACTTAAAAAAACGATGTTACTTGGTAGTTGGTATGATACTATCTTTGACCGCCATATTTAGGCAGCATTTAGTTTGACACTTCTCATAACTAAAACTCATGCTGATTAAAGTGGGCTGTGTGGAACAGACAAAATGGTGTCCTGCTCCTGGATGTGAATATGCAGTGGAATTCGTCATGGGCAGTGGCAGCTACGATGTTAACTGTAACTGTTCATATGGGTTTTGTTGGAACGTGAGTACTTTGACTGATTAGTTTATCATGTTGTAATCAGTAGACCTTAAAGATTGTAATTTTTTCCCCTTTTACAGTGCACTGAGGAAGCTCACCGCCCAGTAGACTGTGCAACTGTTTCAAAGTGGATCCTCAAGAACAGTGCAGAATCTGAGAATATGAACTGGTATAGCAGGCACAAAGGACATTATGCTGACGTTTTGGTTATTGCCCAATTGGAACCAACCAACCCTCTCACCCCAAACCACACACACCAAATTTTAAGAAAAGGTGTTGCCAAAAAACCAAGCCCATGTACAGACAACTAAGCTCTGTACAATATTTGAGCCAGCGCGTCATTGCATATTTTGGCTTCTTCGACTATTAAAAAAAATCATGTGCTACATCAAGTTGTTCAGTGGTCCATACATATAAACTACAGCTTAATTGATGCCCTTTTAGTGGCATAATGATGCTCTAAATTCTAAAACCACCAGTCCACCGTTATTTGAGGTTGTAAAAAATATGGCTGTGTGATGTGTCTTGAGATAGTTTCTCTTCTGTTAACCTTAGGTAGTTCGAGTGTGAACTGTGTTGTTGACTTGCAAACTGTTTATTTATGTTTTTCAGGATACTGGCTAATTCAAAGCCTTGTCCTAAATGCAAGCGACCTATTGAAAAAAATCAGGGATGCATGCACATCACATGCACTCCTCCATGCAAATTTGAGTTCTGCTGGTATGCAATCTTTCTTCCTTTATACATTCTATATTCTTAGTACACATGATAAAAAGTGATTTCTCTATCATAAAACAGGTTGTGTCTTGGTCCATGGTCAGAGCATGGAGAGAGGACCGGTGGATTTTATGCTTGTAACCGCTATGAGTCAGCAAGGCAAGAAGGAGCGGTAGGGATTCTGAGATTCTGATTTAAGATGTCACCATGATCAGCAAATTTTAGATCATGTACAAAATTTCTCAAACCTTTTGTTTTGCTTTCTTGTGGCTACAGTATGATGAATCTGAAAGGAGAAGAGAAATGGCAAAGAACTCCCTTGAGAGATATACACATTATTATGAACGATGGGCAGCCAATCAATCGGTAAGTTGTTGAGTATGAAAGAAGTGACCCGAACAAATGTTAGATCTCACATTAGCATGGAGTTCAGGCCGACAATTGATGCACGTTAAGTGTTCTGTTGGCTAGAAATACCTGGTTGCTAAATAATGAAAAGGCATGCACCATAGTTTCTCTAGGAAAAAAGGTCAGATGAGATGTGCATGTAGATGTCTGTTGAGATATCGGTTCTTGTGCACATAAACCCTTACAGATGAAAAACATGCTATTGGTTACTTTAAAATATCCTCATTTTAATGGTGCAGTCAAGGCAAAAAGCGTTGGGGGACCTTCAAAGTCTGCAGAATGACAAGGTACAGTTTGAATATTATAATTATAATGTTTCTCTTTTTGCTACCTTAAAATGAAGTTACCTCTGTTCACCAATCCAAAATTTGTAACACTGACTTGTCCAAATCTTTCTTCAGCTTGAAAAGTTAAGTGACATACAAAGCCAACCTGAGTCACAGCTGAAGTTCATCATAGAGGCATGGTTACAGGTATTACTTCATTACTGCCCAGTTTAGTTCGTCATAGCCAAGTTTAGTTTTATCACAACTCCTGTTGCCCTCACATTACTGCTTTGATTTTCAATGTGCAGATTGTCGAATGTAGAAGAGTATTGAAGTGGACTTATGCGTATGGATTTTACCTGCCAGAGCACGAACATGCCAAAAGACAGTTCTTTGAATATCTGCAAGGTTTGCAGCTTAGCTTTCCATGAATAAACATGTATAGACTGCTGTTACTGGACTGATTTATTCTTGGTTTCTGTTTATTTAGGTGAGGCAGAATCAGGTTTGGAGCGGTTGCATCAATGCGCAGAGAAAGAACTTCAAGTATACCTTGAAGCAGAATCTCCCTCAAAAGATTTCAATGATTTCCGTACAAAGTTGGCTGGATTAACTAGGTATATATGTTACTTCTTTTTATTGCCTTCTATTCTGATGACATGAAGAAAACTTCATTTTTTAAATATAAATTATTTGACATCTTGTTTTGTTTTACAGTGTGACTCGCAATTATTTTGAAAATCTTGTCCGGGCTTTGGAAACTGGATTAAATGATGTAGGTCCTTCCACTAGCCATGGCACATGCAGCAAAAGCGCAACTTCCAAGAGTCTTGGTGGTAAAAGTAAGAGTGGCAAGAACAGGGCATCAAGCACCAGCTCCAAAACCGGTGGCTCAAACCGAGGTGTGGATGACAGCAACATTTGGACATGCGATCAGTGCACATATGCAAACCCCAAATCTGCCAGAGCCTGCCAGGCCTGTGACCGCCAACATCGATAGCGCTAGTCAGTTCCCATTTGAGTTTTGGACTCTATTCGGTTGCGAATCCTCAGGTGTTACCCCGTCATGCACTGCATACATGAAATTTAAGTGTTAACTGATATCTGGGGCAAGCGAGGAGGTATCAGTAGGAGGATTGCGGCATACTGTTATGAAAGTAGATTTTCGTGTATCCTCGATTGTTTGTCGGCTGACAGCACCCGTGAAGCCTCAACTCAGCATCCAGGTCGATTTGTATATAAGTATATCCACATCTGTAACAATGTTTTGTTTTATTGAAGTAGGGGGGCCCCAGGAGGTGCCCGCTGCCAAATGAACTGAATTGTTGTAGTGCTGTTGTAATGTAATAATGCATTGACCTATTTTAAAGAAATTTAGTCTTCCTGTTACTTAAATTCCAAGAGAGCTATTGGATACGAGGGGACAATTGTCTTCGGCTCTTGATTTCTGTGATTGTGGTAGCTGTGACTGTTTTCTGTTCTTACGAGTCTACCATCGAGGAACACGGCGACCACTATGCTCGGCTGATGTCTATCTCCTTAGATTTAGGGCTTGTTAGCTTGGGGTCCTCGCAAAGCTCTCAGGTGCACGATTTCGTCGCTCGCCGCCCTGAGGTGGAGATCGCCGCCTGGCTGCACAGCTGCCTACTAGGCACAAAACCAAACAGCCCCTTACAGCAGAATCCTCAATTTACACTACCCTAGAAATTCTGTCTGTCTACAAAACGCAACGATTTATAAGATTTTGGAACAATTTAAGCAGGGAGAGATCAGACGCGTGTATCTTTCAATCAAGCACCTAGATCACAGTAATTCTATCCTAAAGAATTCAGGATTGACGCCATACATGATCCTGACTATTTTAGTGGATTTGGGAAAAAAAAACTTTATACTTGTGACAATTTTTAATCTTAGAAGCCACATTTGTGGACGGTTGGGATAGTCAGAGAAATGTGTGCGTGCATTACACAAGGATGTGAAGCAGATACTCTGCAGTAATCAAAAGAATCCCAAAAATCGAGTAAAACAAAAGAATACCATAATCTAGCGATCTCGCATTTGGAAAGTAATTACGTGACGCCTTGATTGATATGCCTGCGTAAGGAATGCCTTGATTGATTTGCTGCGGCCGAATCAATCAGATCCTCATTTGGGCTCAGCGCCCCCAGAAGACGATCAAAACTTGCCGTGTTTAAACTAGCACAAGCTGTTTCCTCCCAAAACCATAAAAAGTTTCCAACCAATTCGCCCAAGGCCAAACCTTGGGTTCGCAACTCTATATATGCGCGCTTGCCCGCGGCGGCAACACACACCCGAGGCGCCGGCGTTCCTCTAGCTTCTCGCCATGGCTACTCCGATCGCGTCGACGACCGTGGTGTTCGCAACGCTGCTGCTGGTCGCGGCGTCTGCTGCGGACGCCGACCATCGCGCCCCGGCACCAGCGCCGGGTCCCGCGCGGTTGCCGGGGGCTCACGGCCCCAGAGGTGCCGGCCTTGCGCCGACGCCGGCGCCTTACGGCCATCCTGCCTCAGCGCCGGCGCCGGTCCACGCCCACGTTCCAAGGCGGCATCATTATCACCCTCGCCATCACGCCCCAGCGCCCTCTCCTGCTCATAGCAGCCAGCCGGCCAGCGCTCCGAGTCCGTACCACCATGGTGGCCACGACGCTCCGGCACCGGCGCCGGCTTTTGGCAGCCATGCGGCCAGCGCTCCAAGCCCGTACAGCCACCGCAACCAGAACGCTCCAGCGCCGGCTCCGGCTCATGGGCATGGCGCCCAGCCGGCCAGCGCTCCGAGCCCCTACCACCATGGTGGCCGCGACGCTCCAGCTCCGGCGCCGATTCACGCCTACCAGCCGGCCAGCGCACCGACTCCTTACAGCCATGGTGGCCACGGCGCTCCAGCGCCGACGCCGGTTCACGCCAACCAGCCGGCCGGCGCGCCGACTCCGTACAGCCATGTCGGCAGCCACGCTCCAGCGCCGGCGCCGGTCCACGCCAAGCAGCCGGCAAGAGCTCCAAGCCCGCAGCACCACGGTTCGTCAGTGGCGGCAGATGCGCCGTCTCCGCACCACGGCGAAGCGACGGCACCGGCTCCGGTCCCAGCCACGGCTCGCGTCGGCGAAGAGGCTCCCCCACCGAGTGATTTCGCAAGTCAGCCGGCTTCTGATTCTCCCTACTACTACCCCTCGTACGCGCCCGCCCCGGCGCCGGGAGGTTTTTCTGCCTCCGTCGCCGTCCCCGGTGGAGCATCGGGGCTGCTCGGTGCGATTGCCCTGTGCTTCTGCGCGGCCGCGCTTATTCTTTAGAACAGCTAGGAGAACCTGTCAGCTATGTAATAAGTTTGTGTCCATCGGTGCCTGTCACAGCAACGGAAGCTCTAGCAGAGTAGCAGATCAGGATGCAGCAACGGAGAACACATTTTGATTATTTTATTCCTGGGAAAGTAATTCTTTTGCATATTGAATTGAATATCCATGGTTTGAATGTGTTGTTTGCATTAAGTAACTCTAGGACATCTGCATCTTTATACGATACACACACAAACTATGTATTGCCTGTATGATATGCAAACTATGTATTGCGGAAAGAATACGGAAAGGAAAAAAAAACATTGCTTACGTGTGATTTTGGTTCATAAGAAACGCAAATATATGAATTGCTAGCTTGGTGTCCAGCGATCGTCAATTCGTCAGTTGTGTGATGAGTTGGTATCCGATGAGCACCAGCGACAATTGCTTCCTCGCTTTTAGTTTGTGTCAATAACACTACTTCTAGACCTTTGATCTCCATATTCACCTAGATTTCACGAAGACCAGCGATGATGAAGCAGTGTGTAATGTATGTGTGTTGCCATCATTTTACTTTAGTGGCTCCTTCCTACATCCGCTAATACTATTGGTTTTTTAAATAAAGGATAAAATTTGGCCTATTATATACACATGGTGGATATATACAGCCAATGATTATAAAGACTAGACTATAATCTAAAAAAAGAGGAGCTTAAAAACACATGAAAGAAAACTCTAAAACAAAGAGAGACAATTAGAAGACTGAGTTTCAATCTTCTTCTTCGCCCATATTTCTTGCATTGTGTTTATGCAGCAACAATCCATCACATCTCTCGTCTGCATAGAAACTTAATGTTGGACTCATTTTGTCAAAAAACTTATCTTCTTCCTCACCAAAACTTGTCGCGTAGACTCCACCTAAGTAATGAATGTCGGGCCAGAGGATCTCCAAAGCCACACCTCCAAGGCGAGCTGGAGTAAGATTTTCACCTAGATTAGAGAACCAACAACCAACAAACCTTGCAGAGAGCACCAAGAGGGAACGACGCCCTAACGGCGCCGCCGTTGCTCACACAGACATACGGTCGGGTAAAACTTTCGTCCGAAGCTCATGCGAGCTCACTTCATCAGCACATCAAGAAGCCACTCATCACCTCGTTGCCGGACGCCGGTGACAATCGCGAGCGTCCCCGCGGGCGTCGCCGCAGTGCGCGCCAACAAGGAGCTCGCGCCGCCGCCGTTGCCGTCTAGGCCCCACTCGCCGTCACTACCCAGGGCACAAGGCCGCGAGCCACCGCGGCACGTAGGGCCCCGGATCACGTCGTCCAGGCTCGCGCCGCCGTCGCCCAGGGGCTCGCGCCGCAGACACGGACGCGGGCTCCCCGCCACAGGCCGGGGGATACTTACCACGCAGCAAAGCCGCTCTCGGCAGACCCAGCGGCCGCCACGCGGAGCCAAACCCGCACCGGCAGCAGCGACGTCGGCCGGCTCGAGCCACCTGCAAACGCCGTCATCGCCGACCCGGCGGTGGACGCGCGGATCTGACGGCCCCGGCGCCAGCCCAGCCACCGCCGAGCCTAGCCGCGCGCGCACCATCAGCACCGGCGCAGCCACCCTGAGCCCCGCGTCATCGCAGCCGCCAGCCGCAGCAAGTACCTCGGCCGCAGCCAAACAGCACAAGCTAATACTATTGGTACTTGCACCCTAATTATTATCGCATATATGAAGGTGGAGTGTTGCTCGATCTTGTAATTTGCTTTGAAAAAAATGGAATCGTCTGGATCCCTGGGCAAAACTTTAGTCCTGCACTTTTAGCTCATTTTTTAAGTTCTGAGGATCCAAATAAGTGGGCTAAAGTGAGCAAATAGCTAAAATCTGAGCTAAAATTTTTTACTCCCAAAGAGGTTCTAAACTGGGCTAAAACTTCTCGGGGCGGGCGCTGGACGCACGGTAGCCCCTCCAGCACACCCGCACCCTATCCTCAAGCGCACCCGTCCCTCTCGCATGATCTTCTTCGCCGCCGCCCCTCTCGCCCAAGCTCCTCCGCCACCGCGCTCCTCCCGCCCGGTCGCGCCGCCGCCGGGGACGACGGCCACCTCCTCGCCGACCACGGCGTCCAGCCTGGGCTCGCACGCCATAGTCCACCTCCCCTCCCGCTCTCGCTCCCGCTCCACCGCCGACGGGGGGTAGGAAGACGTCCACCACGAGCGGCCTCCCGGGGCGCCAACGGTTCCAGGCAGTCGGTCGCCTCGGGCGGTGGCGGCGGATCATGCAGTGGGAGGTGGAACCACCGGTCCCTCCGGCGGAACGGCGCCGCGGCGGCGGCGAGTGGGAGCAGCGTTCGCATGGCGAGGACGGCGCGGAGCACCTTTAGGTGGAACTGCCCTAACCGCCTGAGCGCCGCCCGGCCCCTCCCCCTCGTTCAAGCTCTTGCCCAAGCTGCTGCCGCGCAGCATGGCTGACGCTCGTGGCAGTATGACTGCGTAAATCCGATCCGTCGCCGCTGACAGGAAAGAAGGGGAGAGGTTGGAGGAGTTGGAGATTTGGGTGGGGAGAGGGAGAGCGGGTGCCGATTTTTACATGGCGTATGGTGATCTGTTGTTGCAGTGTTCTCAACCGTCTCTGAGCTTGAGCTGTGCATGGGATGAGGGGCAAATCAGTCAATGTTTGATGAAAGACTAAAGTTTAGCTCATGGATTCAAACAGCCCAGCAGGACTAAAGTTTAGAGGTTAAAGTTTAGCCCGTAGACTAGTGATCCAAACAACACCTAAGTGGACTACCTTTTACTCTAGCTTGGTTGATTCTTGAAAATAATTCTAACGCGGGGGAATACACATATATAACTGACAGAAACATGGCAAATTCTTAGCAAAAAAGGTAAAATACATTGACACATGAACTTGTCGCAAGCTTAATTATTGCCGGTCCATGTTGTTATCTCGGTCCCGCACGTCAGCCCTGCAACCCTGTTTTCTCAAAGGTTGTATAAGCCTGTACAATCCTAAAGCGAACAGGGATCCCATGCCTTTCTTTTTGAAAACTAAATAAAATATATGAGATTGAAAAAAAGGACCGATTAGGATAGGATTGGCCAGTTACGGCCAACTTCATAAAAGGAAAAACTATGCTAAAATGAAGAATGCAAAATAAAAAAATTGGAAAAATCATCAAAGGATAGGAATGGCCTTCGAACACAGAATCGCTTGCTTGGTAAAAACGTGACATACCAACCCAGCCCACGAATGTTTGAGTTAAACTCTAGAAATAGTTTTATTTAACGCAGATTCTAGTTTCACCGTGCCTATTTAATTCCTCAGAAAGGTAAATGATCTAGGGTCTCCCGCGCCGCCGCCTCCGCTGCTGCCCCGCACCCCGCCACTGCCACCTCCCTTTCTGCGCGGGTGCTTTTTCACGGGAGAAGCCCCGGCGGCGGTCTCGCGCACGCAATCGGGCGGCGGCCCGAGGCCACGCGGCGCTACTCGTCCCACGCTGCCGCCGCCCTTCACTGGTTAGCGACCCTAACCTAATCTGCGGAGCAGCTATGGCGAAGCCGGAGGAGAAGCTGCGCTGCACGAAGGAGCCCTTCATCGAGGATGTCGGCGCCCGGAGGATGTAAGCACGCGCGTTCTCGTCCCGTTCACGAAGCATAGTCCAATGATTACACTGATTCCGCCGCTCCCCGTGTCGGTTGTCTGCTTTTGATTTCAGAAAGAGCATCCGGTTCAGTGTGCTCTCGGGCAGCGAGATTCGCAAGTCCGCGGAGGTGCAGGTCTGGAACAGCCGGATCTATGAGCACGACATGAAGCCGGTGCCGAATGGGTTGCTTGACATGCGAATGGTAATGACCCGCCCGAGCTTGCAGCGTTAGCTCCGCTCCACATTGAATCAGCAGCTTATATCGTTTTCGTTATATGCATTTTGATTGAGGAGTTGTAATTGGTAGTTGTTACTTAAGAATGCCTTCGTAGCATTGTTCAAGTAATTGCAATTTATTTCCGAATGTCCAATTTCAGGGACTTGCTAGCAAGAAAGACACGGAACTCAAATGCAGCACCTGCCATGGTCCATTTGCTGAATGTCCTGGTCATTTCGGTTACCTGAAGCTCGCACTTCCAGTTTTTAATGTTGGCTTTTTCAATTGTATTCTGGACGTGTTGAAGTGTATCTGCAAGGTACTGCCATGAAGATACTTACATCATGGGTGTGTTGAACTCTGCCTTGATACTTGTTCGCTTGTGCTTTCCCAGGGCTGTAGCAGGGTTCTTCTTGCAGAGAAAGATCGCAGAGAGTTTCTGAAGAAGATGAGAAATCCCAGAGCCGATGCGCTACAGAAAAGTGCTATCATGAAAAAAGTGAGGGACAAATGCAAACTAACCTGCTGCCCCCGGTGTGAATACAAAAACGGTAAGCTATCCTGCATTGTGCCCATAATCATATTACCGTAGGAATGTCTACTACCGCATATTTGTTTGGAAGCTAACATTTTCTAAAAAGTCTCTCAATTCTTTCCTGTTTTTGTTGGAAATACAGGTGTAGTTAAAAAAGGCAGAGTAGGCCTGATAGTGATTCATGATTGCAGCAAAATTTTGGACGGACATACAGAAGAACTGAAGAATGCATTACAACACAAGAAAGAAAAAGTGTCCACTAGTTCAGTTCGCATGTTAGACCCTGCAACTGCTCTCTCTCTATTCAGAAGAATGGTCGACGAGGTAGGAGCCATTTTTCATTCTTCAAAATTCTTACATGAAGAGAGTACCACAATATATGGGATATACAGTTATTTGATGTGTGCTGCTACTCAGTCTTTTACTCCCTCTGTTCCAAATTGTAAGTCGTTTTGGCATTTCTAGAGACATAGTTTTTACTATGATGTAGACATAACGTATAACTAGGTGCAGAGCAAAGCTATGTGCCTAGAATAGCCAAAACGACTTACAATTTGGAACTGAGGGCTCAATAACACTAGGACAGTCACATGAGCTTGATAAAACATTAAGCCTACCTAACAAGTTGCCCCAAGCACATTGGTTGCCTCACACTGGATGCTATTCTCCAATTTAGACTCATTTTCAGTTTTCTTTTTGAGTTTGCTAAGCAAATGTTACATGTCCCCCATGTTTCTGCAGGATTGTGAATTGCTAAACCTTGGTGATAGGCCAGAGAAACTTATTGTGACGGAGATTGCAGTGCCACCTGTACCTATAAGGCCTTCTGTTGTTGTTGGTAATACTAGAACAAGGTTTGTTCTTCATTTTCTTAAGAGTTCCTGTGCCTCATGCTCATTGGTGATCCAGAACAACCTTGCGATCATGAGTTGTCTCGCTTGTTGCAGTAATGAAGATAGCATTACTGCTATATTGAAGAGCATTGTTAATACAAATTCCATCCTTAAGGAGACCCTTCAAACTGGGGGCCTGTTCTCCAAGTGCTTTGTAAGATATCTCAGAGCTGCTCACTTGTCTGTTTACATGTTTCTGAAATTTTCCATTCCTCTCCTTTTCTTTTGTAGAGAAGCTCTTTCATATTTATTGTTTTTTTGTACCATTTTTAGAAACTAGTGTCTCTTTGTGTTCCTTGTAACCTGCAAACTAGTTCAATATTATGCAATTTAAAATTTAAATTGCCTGTGAAGTGCTATTCCAGGTAATAAGTTGTACATTGCAGAATTGAACGAGATTCATCATTTGCACATATGTGCTGCTGTATTGTCAACATCACAATCTAAAGTGTTATTAACTAGAAATCTGACATTGAATCAGGTCTTCTAAATATATTAATTAGCTAAAACAATAAATTGGAATTATGTGCAATTATTGGACAGTCATCCCTAGAAACTTCAAACTTCTGTCTTATTTCTTGCTGTTAGCCTCTAGCACCTCCCAAGATCACACCAGCCACTCACAGATGGGAAACACAGACTACTTTGTGGCACCGCACACCAGCACGCTCTTTTGTTCACTAAAATTCACCACACTTTAACACGACATTACACTGATTTTACACAGCACAAACACGCACGCACTAAGCTGCGTCTCAGCTGCACAACCCGGCCAAGAACACTCACGCAGCTATCTCCACTAACACAGCCACACGCTGTACACTAATCACTCAATTAGCACACAGCCACTACTGCTGTATACTAATCATGCTTCACTATGCACGCACTCCGTGCTTCACTCACACATTGATCGACTTGCTTCACTTGCAAACTGATCAGCACTACACCACTACACTCCTCCCCCTTCTCTCACTTCACTTGCTGCAATCACTTGCTGCACCACCTCTCCTTTTATAGCACAAGACAGCCCTAGTGCCTTACTCATGAAGACTCAAGTCTTGCCTTACACACTAAGGAGACTTGACTTGCACTCTGAGGCAAAGACTTGACCTGTACTAAGAAAGGATCTGACCCACACTAACATCCAACAAGGATTACACTAACACTTGCTACATTAAACCTTGCTTGTGATTCTGATCTTTAAAATGGCAGGGATCATATTTTCAAATGCACGCTTTGATTTGCTTTCATTTTCATTCTGGAAACATATTTATCAGATTGTAACTTTTTTGTTGAGATCTTTAGCTAACACTCCTCTTTCTTTCTAGGATTGCTGGCAACAACTTCAACTTCAAGTTGTTGAATTTGTAAATAGCGATGCCCCCTGTCTTCCCGAGTCACAACATCGTGGCCTTGTTCAACGACTCAAAGGGAAGACAGGCCGATTTCGTGGTAACTTGTCTGGAAAACGTACTGAGTACACTGGAAGGACTGTCATATCTCCTGATCCAAATTTGAGAATAACAGAGGTACTCGTCCATGTTCAATTTATTTCCTTAATTTCCACTTCCCAATAGTTTTCCATGTCATCTTTAATTAATACTTCAGGTGGCTATTCCTGTGTTGATGGCTCGAGTCTTGACTTATCCTGAAAGGGTTTCAAACTATAACCTTGAGAAGCTGCGTCAGTGTATACGGAATGGACCATATAAACATCCAGGGGCTAATTTTATTATAACCCCTGATGGCACAAAGCTGTAAGTTCTAGATGATCTTCTGAATTGGTAGCTAGCCCGACCTTCATCCATCATTCTTTTATTCTTTTTTAGGAGCTTAAAATATGGTGATAGAAGGATTCATGCGCGGGATTTAAAGTGTGGCTATACAGTTGAAAGGCATTTAGAAGATGGTGATGTTGTCCTGTTCAATAGACAGCCGAGTTTGCATAGAATGTCGATTATGTCTCACAGGGTATAATTTCTCCTTATTTCGTTATACTTACTATACTTAAACATTTGCCTCACATTTGGGTACTTGCTTTTGTACTTGAGAACAGGCAAGGATAATGCCATGGAGAACACTGAGATTTAATGAGTCTGTTTGCAACCCGTATAATGCTGATTTTGATGGCGATGAAATGAATTTGCATGTCCCTCAGACAGAGGAAGCTCGCACTGAAGCACTTATGCTCATGGGGGTAACATCTGCTAACCTTCTTTGTTATACTTGAGCAATTTTTGGTTTTATGTGCTAACACCTAGCATATTTTTGGCAGCTGGTATTTACTATATCCATTGCTTTTGCAGGTTCAGAATAATTTATGTACTCCTAAGAATGGGGAGATACTGGTTGCTTCCACACAAGATTTCTTGACTTCATCTTTTCTTGTTACAAGAAAAGATGCTTTCTACGATAGATCTTCCTTTGCTCTTTTGTGCTCATACGTTGGTGACGCAATGGAGAACATTGATTTGCCAACACCAGCCTTGATTAAAGTAAGAGTTACATACCTAGTGAAGTTTTTGTATGGTCATATCTAAAAAGTTATGCTAAGAGTGATGCCTAAAGTTTGAATAGTTGATATCATTTAAACATGGTAAATTAGGTGCTTTCTATTACATTTTGTAAAACAAAATTATTATTTGCATATATAAAGCATTTGTCTTTCGTTGGTATTCATCTTTGTAAACTTTGTCTTTCTTATTGAGATACGCATATCTTTTGGTATATTGTATTTTTGCAGCCTATTGAGCTTTGGACTGGTAAACAATTATTCAGTGTGTTAGTTCGACCTAATGCACGTACAAAGGTGTTTCTGAATCTTGCCGTTAAAGAAAAAATTTATTCGAAGAAAAAGGAAAAAAAAGAGGGGGAAGAGGAGGAAAAGGAAACAATGTGTGGAAGGGAAACAATGTGTCCCAATGATGGTTATGTCTACTTCCGAAATAGCGAACTGTTGTCTGGACAAGTTGGGAAGGCCACTTTAGGTAATGACTGTAATTCAAAAATGAGTATCAGTATGCCAATTATATGCTGTTGCCTGTAGCATATTGTATCTATTATAATGTGGATATACATATCAATCTAAACTTTCGGCCAAGTCAAATTGTATTGTTTTCTTTCGATAGTTATTTTTTTTCAGAGAGCATTACTGTGGACAACATAAGTCTTATGTGATTTACTCATGAACCTACGCGTACACTATTACAAATGATGTGTAATTTTACCAGTTATTAGTAAAAAGTTTTGTTCACTTGTTCCTGTAGTTTACGGGCACCTGCTATTTTTCATTTTACATGATCGATTTATAAGCAATAAATTTTTTTTGCCCTTTATCTGCAGGTAATGGGAATAAGGATGGCATTTACTCTGTTCTTCTAAGAGATTATAATTCTCATGCTGCAGCAAGTTGCATGAATCGCTTGGCAAAATTTAGGTGAGACACATTCTACGCTTTGTGTACTCTCGTCATTCATGTTACTTTATATGAGAGGTGATTCATTTATGGATAAATCATTTTATGCCACTTAAAAATTTTCATGATTCCTCATATGCCACTGATGTCCCAATGACATGTAAGAGATGCATGGAATTTCATAGTGGCACGAAGGGAGTTCACCCTCAAGTAATAGTGGCACACCGTCCTTTTTTTTTGTATATATAGGAGAGTTAGTAGGTTGCTTGGGCCAAGTTAGCTAACCTTACACATAGGCCTCAGTGCCAAGTTATCTACATATGCACCATAGTTTTGCAAATTTTTGTATGGAAACTTTGTTCTGATCTGAATTATGTACTTTACCCTCTGCAGTGCAAGATTTATTGGGAATCATGGTTTTTCCATTGGTGTGGATGATGTCCAACCAGGAGAACATCTAAATCGGCAAAAGAAAAAGAAAATAGATGAGGGGTACAAACAATGCCACGATCTTATTTCTTTGTTTGCCAAAGGTGCACTCGCGTTGCATCCTGGTTGCAACGCAGCTCAAACGTTGGAGCATAAGATAACTGGTGTGTTAAATGAAATCAGAACGGCTGCTGGAAACGTAAGACTGCACCAAGTTTCACTATCTTGTTTATTTTTTAGTGAATTAGCATTTAAACGGCTGCTGACAATTTATCGAGAATATAAATGTTATAACAAGTGGTCTAATGCCCCACATTTTAGCCTCATGTTGCATATATATTTTTTTCAAATGCCGTGGGTCTGTAGTGTTACTTGGGTAAGTTTCCTTGTAGCACTGTAATTCAGTGATGATGTAGTGATTTTGTCAACTGACTAACCAATGTGTACACTCTGCCTTTGCTGTGCTTTTAAGTGGATTGCTGAATTTTTTGGATGAAACATTTTTTTCAGGTGTGCATGGATACACTTCACTGGAGGAACAGCCCATTGATTATGTCTCAGTGTGGATCTAAAGGTTCTCCAATCAATATCAGTCAGATGGTTGCTTGTGTTGGCCAGCAATCTGTCGGAGGGCGTCGTGCCCCAGATGGTTTTATAGATAGAACTCTTCCCCACTTTCCTATAAATTCAAAGACCCCTGCGGTAAGGACAAAAGGATTATGGCTTGCTAATTTGTGCATCGGGTATTTCTAGTTCCATTCAAATAAATAAATTCTGCATTTTTTGTGACCACCATTGTGCAGAATGACTGCAAATTGCACATCTTCTACACTGCTTGTTCGACAGTGCAGATCTAATTGTAGCATTACTTTTCGTTTCGCAATTCACGTGTACCACAACCATGACACTTTGCCGAATAATGACATCTCTTTATTTGATGAATCTGGTGATTTACTGCAGCACAGCAGTAGTCTGTAGAGAAATTGGAGCTTTTGGAACATTCTTCTTTTTAAAATAATACTATTCTGCTCTATTCGTAACATGTGTGAATCTGCCATTTCGTTAATTTTAATCATGAAATTGACATATTTGAATATGTAAATTCAGTATTCTGATAAGGTTTTGTCTTCCATTTGCAGGCTAAAGGTTTTGTTGCTAATTCGTTCTATACTGGTTTGACTGCTACTGAGTTTTTCTTCCACACAATGGGTGGTCGAGAAGGTCTTGTTGACACAGCGGTATGTCTAAATTAAACATGTTTTTCTTGCATGTGCTAGATGTTGCGTTCTATAGGGATTGCATCATAAAAGATGGCTATTGTTCATTTAAGTTTAAATATGACTTTCTTGTGTTACTCAGTTGAATAAGTAAAAGCAGACATGATGACATTATTGAAAATATATCACCCAGTCTGTTTTCCTGTCCAAATTGTTTTTCACTATGACTGGTATATAATTTAGTAGTTCTAATTAAACAAGCCTAATGGATCAGTAAAGGAAAAGTAGGCACCAAAGGATCTTTGATCCTACTAACTGTTACAGACTTGTATTGATGGAAAATACCATCTTTCTCCGAAGCTGACATAAAGTTAGACAAATCATTTGTCCCCTGACACCAGGGATACAGAAGATGGTTTTTGAGAGTTTCTGCATGATATATGTCCATAATTCAACTTAAGGTACTGACAAGCACGTATTAGTTATTACAGAACAACAATAGACCATTGACAACTACACAGCAGACACTGCAGAGCAATAAAAGATCTTCAAGTAGAAGCAAAAGCTCATCGATCACATTAGTGTTGTTACAGAATCATCCGCACTTGATTTGTATCATCAAGAACACAATTGATGGCTATTTCATGTGCATTCTCATTCACAAATTTTACTGGGGTCCTGATATCTGCTTGCTTCCTTTGTTGTAATCTTTTTTTAATCATAGGTGAAAACAGCAGAAACTGGATATATGTCCCGCAGATTGATGAAGGGTTTAGAAGATCTCTCTGTTTTCTATGATCAGACAGTCCGTAATGCTAGCGGTGGTATAGTTCAGTTTTTGTATGGAGATGATGGCATGGATCCTGCAAAGATGGAAGGAAAAGATGGCACACCCTTAAATTTGGATCAGTTGTTTATGAAAGTCACGGTTAGTTTTAATGTAGAGAATACTTTGCTATATGATCATAAAAATGTGCTCTGATCATTTAACTTTTATAGGCCACATGTCCTCATAGGGGGCTGGATACATTATCTCCTGATGATATCAAGCAGATGTTAGAGGATAAGCTCACACAGCATAAAACCTCATCCGATGGTGGTTGTAGTGAAGAGTTCAAGGAATGCTTGAAAAAATTTCTTGAGGAACGTATACAATTACTAAAGTGCACAAGAAAGGCACTTCATCTAGATGAGAAACATGTAGGAAAGAATGATTCTTGCATAGAAGAAATCATTGCTGCTAATATTTCTGGTATATCTGCAAAACAACTACAGGTGTGTGCTTATGACCTCATTCATGTACCTATTACAGATTTATGTTTCGATGAGAGCTGTAATCTTTAATCAAACTTTTGCCAATTTTTCAACTGGCTTGCATGTAGTTTTAATTTTCTGCAGCAAATATGCCATAGGACACATCAATATGGTACATTCATGCTTCTTAACTGACTATAAATTTGTGAATATCTACTGTGTTAAGGGGCTAGCATTAGATGCATTAGTAGTTGCAAAATATTAAGTTCCATGTGTTGTTTGGTTTTCGATTTATGACACAAACAAGTTCATGGGCTAGCATTAGATGCATTAGTAGTTGCAAAATATTAAGTTCCATGTGTTGTTTGGTTTTCGATTTATGACACAAACAAGTTCATGACTTGGGACTTGATATGAACCTTAGTTCGCAAAGAGGTAACTACCATGCTGATGATGGCCAGGCAGCATGCCTTGAAGGGAATTATAGCATTAAAAGTGTGGAGACACTTTAGGTCGGGAGAAACTTAAATTCTTTTATTGCTTGATTCATAATGGACACAGGCTATCCCTGTTATAGTCATGACTTGACCCATCAGAAATAAATGTACTTTCCAGGGAAGCTTGCCCTTATGGCCACATAATGACATAACACATGGCTTATATCGGTAATGAAGTAAAGCCCAACTAACAATGCTACGGAAGTCGGATCATCCTTCCAGATGGTTGAACTGAATTCTTAGAGCTGCTGTCAATTGGGACTTTTAGTCCCTCACTTTTTTCCCTGTTAAGTAGTTCAACTATGTTTTTATATTGGACAAAGTCCAAATTACTCCCTTCAAGTATAGCGGAAGTCTAGATAACCCCCTAAACTATGTTTTGGTTCAATTTACCCCGTAAACTATGCTATTTGGTTCAACTTACCCGATAATGCAATTTGTCATTTTTGTTTCTCCATACACAAGTTGAATTATAATTTGAGACTTTGCATGGTGGTAGTGGACATCATAATCTATATTAAAAAAATGTTTTATAAATTTTTCATCATTAGTTTTTATATAATTTTGTATCTCAAGGATAAATTTTATTATTAAATATCCTACCCTATCAAAATAATGATAAAAAAATTCATGATATATATTTTTTTAACATGTCTTATGATGTCGGCTATCATCTTGCAAAATTTGAACTTAAGACTCCACTTGTGCATGGAGAAAAAAAAGACAAATTGTGTTAAGGGGTAAATTGAACCAAATGGCATAGTTTAGGGGGTAAACTGAACCAAGAAATACTTTATGTTGTTATCCAGACTTTGGTTGTACTTGAGGGGAGTTATTTAGACTTTTTCCTTTTGTATTTAGAAAATTTTCACTGGTGACAGCTGTAGTTTTCTGCTTTTGTTAGATTACCACGTGTGTGGAAATTACTATATAATCTTTCGAGAAATGGAAATGGCAAATCTGCATTGAAGTATTAGACTGAAGTATAGTAGTGTGTGCCCAACAAGGTTGTCAGAGTGTTAGACTGTTAGGTACAGCCCCGAGGCTTGATCTTTCTGTGTAAATCCAACATGTACATCTTATATTAATTAGTAATGTGTTGCGAGTAAGTCTTCCCTGCTGTTCCTGACCTTTTTTTGCCACACTTCTTTTTATTATGTTAAAGCAACATCAGGTTAGCATACAACACTCACAATAAATTACAACTTCTTCCTATATAAGCATTTTTTACCCTGATATAGTCAACCAACCATTAACCTCATATCATGCATCTTTTTATCTCTCTGTTTGTTAGGGGCAAAAAAATGTTTGCTTGGTGATCCAGTAACATAGTTTAGGCTGTAGTTAAAGTCTGCTCCAAAGATTTTTTTTTTCCCTTCCAGTTTTGCATTCCGTGCTTGTTACCCTTATTTTAGAAGATTTATTTTCCTTTTTTTTTCCTGGATCAGGTTTTCTTGGATACCTGTTTTTCTCGTTATAACTCAAAGGCAATTGAAGCCGGAGCATCTATTGGAGCAATTGGAGCTCAAAGTATTGGAGAGCCAGGGACTCAGATGACACTGAAAACATTTCACTTTGCAGGAGTAGCTAGCATGAGTATCCTTTTTACCTCTGCTTCAGGAAAATGTTAGTTAATTCTGTGGCATTGAACTTGCTGAATTAGGATGTTTCAGCTTATTTTCTAAAATTTTCTACTTCAGATAAGTGCTGCTAAGATTGAATCTCTGAAAAATAATATCGACCTTTCAGGAATTTTTACAAAGAACTTTTATGCCTCCATCAATTTGGCTCACTTTATTTAGCACAATACTTTCTATGCAAAAGTCCAGAAATAGAAATATACATATAGCATGTGAAGCCGAGCTCTCTACGTTATTCAATTTGTTTCTTTAACCATCAAAAAGATGTTACTCTTGGTGTTCCTCGCATCAAGGAAATTATCAATGCTGCTAAAAAGATAAGCACACCTATTATCACCACTGAGCTTCTGTCTAGGAAAGATGTGCTGTCTGCACGCATTGTGAAAGGAGCTATGGAGAAAGCAGTGCTCGGTGAGGTGAGTTGGCGCTTGATTGGTTTTGTTACAGATAATTTATTAATTATATTCACTTAAAGTTTGTTTTGTATTATCCTCTGGTTTTACTAATCAAACTTTTACCATTTTTCAACTGGACTTGCAAAGAGTTTCTCTGCTGTTACCTTACTTTATGCTATGGAGGCTGAATGTTACCTTACTTTATGCTATGGAGGCTGAGTGTTGAGTAGCTGTTCTTATGTGATACAAGAAAATAGCACGTATACTAACTTTACATGTACTCAGCATCTACTACCATGATAAGGGTACCGTTATAATGGAACTGCTTTTTGTGCTTGTTTGTGAAATTGGGCAGCAATTTTAGATTTACAGTACTATATGTTGGCTTGAGGTGGAAATTATTCAACGATTTGTATTGGTTTTATTTTTCATGGATCTTTCTGTTATATAATAGCATGAATCACCAAAATGAACAAAAATTCTCCTTGGATATTTTGTACCAAGTGTGATCTTTTGACCTGCCACATCTTGGTAGATTTCATACAGTCGTTTTGGTGCTTGCTTTTGGATTGATTATTTGTTTGTTGATCAGGTAGCATCAGCCATAAAGATTGTCTTGAAATCAAGTCAGCCAAACTTGGTGGTCAAACTTGATATGCAACTTATAGAAGCTCTGCACATGGGGATATCTGCTGACTCTGTGCAGCTGTCAATTTTGAATCATCCCAAGATCAAGTTAAAATCTGAGGTGTGAGCAAAGTTCCAGGCTTTGTACATTTGATGATTTTCCTTTATCTTTACCGTGGTTGCAATTTACAGTTAAATGATCTTTGCAGCATGTCCGTGTCATCGATAGAGCCAAGTTGAGAATATATCCAGCTGGAACGGATAAGTCCAAACTTCAGCTTGAGCTGCATAACCTCAAAGCCATGCTTCCGAAAGTGATTGTGAAGGTGAACAAGATGTCCACTGTTAAATTTTCTTCCATTTTCGTTTGCAAAAGTTTTCTTGCTACTATGATGCCAACGCTGACCTTTCTTGAATTAAAATCAGGGCATTCCAACTGTTGAAAGAGTTGTTATTGACGAAAGAAAAAAAGAAGGAAAACTAGAAAAATACAACTTGTTGGTTGAAGGGTAAGCTTTCCTATTTATTTATTTATTGTTTAGCAGCATGAACCTTTTGCTTTCTAGCTTTGATAACCTTCCATTTTTGTGTAGTTTGCGGGTAGTTTAGAATTGCAGGATCTTAAAGCAATACTACCTGACCTCTGCAGTATTGTCCTGACATGATATATGCTAATCAAAGAAATGTGTAATTACAGAACAAACCTCCTGGCCGTTATGGGTACCCCTGGAGTTGATGCTAGGAATACAAAAAGTAATCACATCATGGAAATGAACAGCACACTTGGAATTGAAGCTGCTAGGAGATCTATTATCGATGAAATTCAGTACACAATGAAAAGTCATGGCATGAACATTGATGTCAGACATATGATGCTTCTGGCAGATTTGATGACATACAAGGTATTGTGATACCTCTGTACATTGATTTTTTTCCCCCTCCACACCATGTACTTTTATATGCTTTACGCACATCCTACTGCTTTTAATGCTTTGGAACAGGGTGAAGTTCTTGGCATTACTAGATATGGCATTGCAAAGATGAAAACCAGTGTGCTGATGCTTGCTTCATTTGAGAAAACCTCGGAACATCTATTCAATGCCTCATACAGTGGCCGTGAGGACGAGATAGAGGGAGTCAGCGAATGCATTATCATGGGCATTCCCATGCAACTCGGTACCGGTATTCTCAAAGTCAGGCAGAGGTATGTGCTTCGCTTATGCTCTTAGACTCTGCTATTTCGAGACGATGCGAGCACTCTTCTCGGCACTGAACTTCTTCACAGCCGATTTGTTGAGAAATTTCCAATCCTATATATTGTTGTAAAACTTCTAGGATGGCATGAATTTCTTAACCAACCAAACGGTTTGTTAATGAGGTGTACCATTTCCCCTGCAGGCTCGACCATCTCCCTGAATTGAAGTACCAGCCGGACCCGATATTGTCGTGATCCATACGCGTGGATCTGAAGCTGGAACTCTGTACATATATAGCTGGAGCATACATGCATAGCGTAGGGCAACTGCGGCGGCTGTAATTTTTTAGGCGAACGTCTCTCCATGAGGCAACAACGTTCAAGCGAACACCACCTTTTTCGGCTGCTTTGGCTGACGTAGAGAGTAAAAACATTGCAAATGTGACACTGTAATTGGTACAAGTCAGAGCTATGGCAGGCAACACCTGCCTAGGCAATACCGTGCTTGGACTAAACTTCTCTGCAGGCTAATGATGCCTGGGAATCGTTGTTTTTCCTGTTGACCACGTAGTCGTAACCGGGACCAAGTTTTTTTTCACCGCACTTTTAGGTGGTTGACGTTGACCCCTTGTGGTGCTTGTAAAGCTTGGTTTTACCAGTAACATAGATAGGCGTCCCCATGCTTACTTAAATACTCACGCTTGGCTTTTGCCCTTTTTTTTTTGTCAATCAAACCGTTTTTTTTAAAAAAAAAATGCTGTCAGCGGTCAGCCACACAATTTTGCATCTAGAAGGGAGGTGGCTTTTGTTGGACCTGCTCCACTCCACCAGCGGACAACCCAGCCGTGCGAGACAGGGCCGCATCTCACGTCTCACCAGTCCCCGGCTGCCCTCCGTCGTCAAGGCTCGAAGATCCTCCACGCGACCTCGACTCCGTCCTCCCTTGCTTGGTTGACAAGCGACCATGGATCCGTGGTCCATTCGTGCGCGAAACAGGAGCGAAGCAACAACGCAGGGCATATGAACCTGCGAGTGCCCAAATCAGGCCACTCGTGTCCCCCATACCGTACTGTTATTTGTCAAAGGCTCTCCAACCGATCCCCGTCAAACAAGGAAATCAAAAGTCGTTATGTGCATCTGGCTAGGCCTTTTTCCCGTTTGTTTGTTCAGACATCGTTGGCAGAGATCGAGAGAGAGTCGGAAACAATCTTGACATGATCCGGGAAAGAAGAGGATAGGAAGGGGAAAAAATAATCGCGCGTTTTGATGCGTCTTTTCCTGCGGCTGTTGCCAGCCGTTGAGTTCTTAGGAACTTTCTCAGCAAGAGAAGTGGCATGCTTGGACGTTTTCCTGTGATGGCACGTACTAGGTTGACCTCAGTGGGAGAGCGTATTATATTTCCTTGCTTGTCTGACTCGGTACCGTTGCTTGTGCGTTGAAGCATACTCTAGCGCTTAATCTGACCAAACAGACGGTATCTTTTTAGTTCTCGCAAGAAAAAAAAAAGATGGTATCTTTTTAGAAAAAAAATGCAGTAAAATTTCATATTGGAGACATGCGGAATCAATCATCAAGAAGATAAAGTGATTAGTGATCAGACAGAGACAACTCATCCGGTCCTGACAAGCTCAAGCTGTCGAGGCGCCGCTGGTACACCGTGCTCGTGCTGTGCGCGCGCTCGTGCGCGGTGCGCACGGGCCGTACGTGCGCGCGCGCTGGCTTTTTGTTTAGCTTTTGTTTATACGCACCATCGTGTGCCGTGTGCACGCGTGACGCGCATTAAACTACAGCGGCGGCACGCGGAGCGGGTGAGAGCTGAGAGGTGGGGTGAGTTGTTTATTCAAGCCAAGCCACGGCTTCATCGACCGGCGCCGTGGTTCGCCGATCGAGCCAGCCAGACACGGATATTAGTAGACCGGTAATTAGAGATTAACGTCCATGCCTGCGCAGGCGCGGTGCGACCAGATCCGGGTGCAGAGGTGGGTGATCGTAGCTCGTGGCACACCCTGTCTTATTCTCCCGGCTGCTCCGTTGGCCAGGGACTACTAAACTACTCTCCCGGCCGTGCGCCCGCCCTTGATCACCAATTTTCTGTGTTTTCTTTGCGCTAACCACTCTGTCTGCTTGCACTAATCAGACAGCCGCGACTTTTTGCTTGTGCCTTCGCTAGCTGGACTCACCAGCTAGCTAGCTGCTACTTGGATGCGGCAGAAGGCAGAGTATTGTTTTCGTTATGGCGATGGAGCTAGTAGGACGGGGTGTGGTGAGAACGACAGTGCAGAGTCAACGCACACAGAAACAAAAAAGGAGGGAGATAAGGATCAGAGATGTCCGATATCTTTGCGAAGGATCGCCGCACGCTTTGTCAACGGCTCGTGTTGGTGCTCGGCGTGGACCTTCAGGCTCCATCCACACGTGGCCAGTGGCAACTCAGCATGTTTTAGATCCCGTTTGGTATGGTTCCGGCTCACGAAAAAATCTCTGGTTTTAGCTCATCTGAAAAGTAGTTTTTTCTAGTTTTGGCTTATCTTATAGGAAAACGTTTGGCAAAACGGTTTCTCCCAGCTTTTTAGAATGTCTAGAAGATGTCAATTATCCATTGTGCCCTTGTATATGTATGTTGCTTGCACAGATGTGTTTTCTCCTTCCGTCCCTCGCTCGTTCCTTGGCTTGCGTCATGATATTCCTGTAGCCGCCTGCTGACCTCGGCAAACAAGGATCTCCCGCGGCTGCCCATGGCTCTCGCCACCTGGGACGATCCCGCCGCCCGTCGACCTCGGCAATTAAGGATCTCGCGCGGCTACCCGTGGCTCTCGTCGCTTAGGGCGATCCCACCGCCCGGGAAGCAGGCTCGCGCCACTGGCCCGAGTTGAGGAGCTCGCACGGCCACCCGTCAACTAGCCCTGTTCATCGGGTTGGTCCCAACCCGTGCAACCCGCCAAACTAGCCTGTGGAAACTGGCTACTCAGATTTCATCTGGGTTGGACTAAACCGTAGTTTAGACCAATAAACCAGGGGGCTCATCGGCAACTAGCGCTGCGCGGCAGCGACGGCCGGGCCGCTGACGATTACGCGAGTCCCGTTGAATCAAGCTAAACACAGATCATTATGTGTTACCGGCAGCTAATCGCGGCGATGCCCCCAGGACGTGGTTGTCGTGCAGCGAGAGAACCTGGAGGCCCCGCAGCCCGCCGAGCGTGCTTGGCGGCACACCACCGATGAGGGTGAACCGTTGAAGCGTGAAGGATCAAAGACTGCTGCTGAGTGCTGACGGATGAGTTGAACCGCTGAATGATGGATGAACAGGCCTGTGCATGGATCAAGATGGAGGACGGCCAGTCCGGTGGACCCCTAAAATTTGGAGGCCTGTGCCAGGCCGCACTCCCCTGCGCTCAGCCCTGGTAGGGTGGAGATTGGTAAGCAACTAAGCAAGGACTTCCATCCTAGAAGTGCATGAACTTGTTTTGGTGTCTCACGAAACTGACGCTCTCTAGGAGACGAATCAACCAGGGGCGCCGTCCACCATGCATTGACCCCAAGAACTCACGCACCAACGGCTGGAGGAGGGCGCATGGAGGGGAAGCACCACCAGGCTATGCGGCAGCACCGACGGCAGGAAGGCCACCGCCGACTGGAGCACGGGTGGTCGATTTGAGGATGGGCGCAGCAGATCGGGAGGAAGGGAAAGTGCGTGCGGAAGAAACGAAGGTCCGCCCCCAACGCGAAAATTGGTCGTTTCGTGCGTCTCGGTGCAAGCGATGACTTGGTTTCGTTTTTCCCTCCTCTCTCTCTCTTTAATTTCATGCCACATCAGATTTTTCTTACGTAGCACCCTAATAAATTCTTTGGACACTGGATGATGCGAAGGGTTGGAACTACCAGTCTCAGTGCACAGTTTTATTGTACTGTTATCAAGATTAAGAATTAGGTAACTATACTGTTATACTGTTATAGGATGAAATTCCTCTCACATACGATGAAACTCATCATTCTCTCTCCTCTTAAGCTGATGAGGAATAGAATTTAATGGTTATGAAACCTCCGCGATGTTCCTTTCGTATTCTTGCTCCTCTAGTTTGCCATTATTTTTCTGCTAGCTACGCTGACACGCAGGCTGGCTGCCGGGTGTCACCGAACAGTTGACCCGAGCCGCCGGCCCGCCACATTTCAGACCAGACAACCGAGTCGGAGTAGCAGCTAGAACTAGAAGCCAGAGGGCGACGGAAAAAAGCAACCGCTCGCGCGCATCTGATGATCCGAAAGCGACCCTCGGGATTCACACCTCCCCCCGCGGCGCGGCCGCGGTTGCCGCGGTATATTCCTCGCCTCCACCACCTCCCCGGGGGCAGTCCGGTAATTGCGCAGGTGCCAACAGAGCGGGAAAAGAAAAAAGAAAAAAAAAAACCACCCCGACACTTGTCGTCGGTAAATGAGCAGCCATGGCATGGCAGCAGCAGCGGCGAAACTTCTCCCCCACCTTCTCCGGTTCCCCTCGTGCGCGGCGTATATATACGCGCACACCTACACGCCCCCGCGCCCCGCCTCGCTCGCTCCAGTCTAGACGTGGCGGTTTGACTTTCTGACCGGGGAATCGGAACGGAGGTGCGCCGTCGTCCCTTTGGGGAGAGGAGAGGAGACGGGATCTTCGCTGGGGAATTCGGAGCCGGTGTGGGGTTGATTCACTCACTCGCCGCGGTTCTTGGAGGCGGAAGGGCGCGCGGGGGAGAGGAGACGCGTCTTCGCTGGATTCTGCCCTCTCGGGCTACGATCGAGGAGGTAATCTCTCCGCTCGTCTCGGCGCCGTCTCCCGCTTCTTCCTAGAGCTTCGATTTTCCTTTTTGGGGGGATTTCGTGGGGATTATGGACGGGACTGCGCGGTGTGCGGTAGAATCTGGTACTCGTGGGGGGTGCGGTTCAAGGTTTTGTAGGGGGAAAAGGAGTGTTTTTGTGGACTTTTCCCTTCGCTGCTCCGGACATTTGGTTTGATTCGTACTCCTGTGTGTTCTTTTCTTGTTTACTTACGGTGCGATCTGAAGGGTATCGATTGCATTCTTTGAGAAGTTAGCGGCTTACTAAGGATTTAAGGTTTTAGCATGTGGATTTGGACTGTGGGAAGCCTTTTTGCCCCCTTTTTTGGTTGGTCTCCGATGTTCTTGTTCGTTTGTTCAGGTGGCTTCAGAGTGTGGTAGCCTGTACATTTGACTTTGATGTGGAGAAGCTGCGAGCATAGTTCGAGTTGCAGGATTCAAGGTTTAGCATCCGGAATTGTGGTAGCACATAGGTAACCTCAATTTCGGTTAGATTTAGTTCATCTGCGGTGAAAGTTTCAGTTTCGGACAAGAAATGGTCAAAAGAGGTTGCTTGTAGTAGATGTTTTACTGATTTTGTGCGTGCCGTCCATTTGTAATGGGCTATCACGCGCCTTTTCTTTCTGGCATTGTCCTCATTGGAGTCTCTAGAAGGTGACAGATTTGCGTGGAAAGTAGTGATATTATCTGATTTCCTCCAGTATGGATGACGAGTAGGTTTTATTTGTGGGAAAGATGGTAGATTACTTTTGCTGTTGGGTACTTTTGCAAATTTGGAGGTTGCGGTAGTTACCAGATGGATATTCAATGACAACGTTAGCTTCCCAGTTATGTCCGTGTCACATCGAATATTCGGAGACTAATTAGGAGGACTAAATATGAGTTAATTATAAAACTAATTGCACAGATGGAGGCTAAACGGCGAGACGAATCTATTAAGCCTAATTAATCCATAATTAGCAAATGGTTACTGTAGCAGCACAATGTCAAATCATGGACTAATTAGGCTTAATAGATTCGTCTTGCCGTTTAGCCTCCATCTGTGTAGTGGGTTTTATAAATAGTCTATATTTAATACTTCTAATTAGTATTTAAACATTCGACGTGACAGGAGCTAAACTTTAGGCGGAGGAACCAAACACCCCCTTAAGGTACTCATGAAAGGTGCCCCATTCGGTTGCTCAATAGGGAAGTTCCATTCTGTTTGTGTCCCCAGTCGGAGTACCAGTGATTTTGGTGGTCCTTGAGAGTAGCTGATCTGACTATGAGTTAGCACAGAACATAGCGCTTCCCTTTTGTCTGTCATTATATTTATAACGGTGCGGCCATCTGTCAGTTTTGAGTAAGGAGTATAATTTTATTTTGTGTCATGCGTTACTCTGGTTTTCATGATGAGATTATGGAATCCGTTAGCGCTTATTACATACAGACAATGGGTAGAATTAATATGATAAACTGTTCATCAGTGCTCAGTCACTTTTGGTGCTTGATCAATCCTTGTAATTTTGTCATGTGCACCTTTTATTCTTAATGAAACTATTCTACTTAACTTTTGGAAACCTAGTGTAGCAAACAATGTAGATAACATTTTCTTCACATTTAGTAAATGTAAAGGAGACTTGAGGGTCAGGGAGTGGCCAGCTTCCTCAGAAGTGCTATCTGTTTTCATGTTGATGGACTGTGATTTCATTTTATTGTAGTTTGTGTTCATTTTCTGATTCAATGTTAGCTTAATATTATTTTCTTCCCTTCCAGCTTTGTTAGCAGCAGATATTAAAAGGTAGCATAATGAAGGCACCGTCTCTACTGGTTCAGTGTTTCCCTGGCTTGCTTCCCAGCAAGGCCACTAGTTGCGTGCCAATTGTATCTGAGAAGGATCTGCAGCTACCTTCTCCAGCTGTTGAAATAATCCCCTCAAAGGTACACTTAATTAGTCTGATTTGATTCATGTATATTTGAAAGGAGATGCTTTTTGCTTTCTGCAGAAGTTCCATTGATTCTCAAAAGCAGTATTCTTTGAACTTTTCCAGAGCGCCCATCCTTACAAATATGCTGGTGAGAAGGTCGATGTGCAAGGTCTTGATATTTTCAAGGTTAGCAGTGAATATAAATTCACTCTTTGATTAGGTTTCTTGTTGGAAATACAAATTGTTTGGTAATTCTTCAAAGACTCGTGCTATTGGAGTATTGGTCCTAATCTTCCAACTTTTCTATATGTTTCTGTTTTTTCAGGGGAAGGTCAGTGTAGCGGATATGATAGCCTTTTCACCTTCAGAAGTAGCATCAGCAAAATACGATGGTAACCATCTATTAAATAAGCTTGCAAGGTTTCCCCCCTCTGTTAGTGTATTCTAAGTATAGAAACTAACTGCATTTCTCTTTTCGCAGGAACTCTGAAATATTGGGAGAGTTCCATCACTCTTGTCAACATTCTTAAAAATGAGATCCGTGATGGACAGTTGAGCTTCAGGGGGAAGCGGGTTCTAGAGGTAACTCCTGCAAGAAATCTAGCTTCTTTATGTAGTTATTTCATCAAGTTGGTGCTCTGTACTCTACTAGTCTATACAGACTCTTGTGGTTTCTAGTCCTCCTTTTTGCTTCCATTGAAGCAGAAAGTATGGTAGAGCTTCATAATCTGGATTTATTCATAATGGTATCATTAGGCCCTTTGCTTATTCCAAGCTTCATTCTTTCTACCAAAAGTAGCTGCTAAGTTAGTAGTAATTGTATTTCAGCATGCATACATTTCAAAAAGATTCTGTGGCCACTTCTTGATTATCCTTTTGTTTTGACAATTGATGCAGCTCGGATGTGGATCTGGTCTGTCTGGCATTTTTGCCTGCTTGAAGGTGTGTTATCTTTCCATTGCTTATGATAACAGTCTAATAATATGGGATGCTTATTTCAAATAGATTTTACATTGTCTTTTTCAGTTGTGCCATGACTAACGTCTGACTTACTTAAATTCTACTTGCAGGGTGCATCCACAGTGCACTTTCAAGACATAAATGCAGAAACCATCCGATGCAGAACAATACCCAACGTTCTTGCAAATCTTGAGCAGGCGCGGGATAGGCAGAACAGACCATCTGAGAGCCCCGTTACACCATCTAGGCAGCTGTTGGCTCCCAATGTGCATTTCTATGCTGGCGAGTGGGATGAACTCCCTACAATTCTCTCAGTTGTGCAGCCACCCGCTGCACCAACAAACCTTAGCTTTTCTGAGGATGATTTTATGGATGGCTGCAGTAGTCATGACGGGAGTAGTATAGTTGGTCATGACTACTGCCCCCGACGATCTAGAAAGCTTTCTGGTAGCCGCGCATGGGAGAGAGCTAGTGAGACTGATCAAGCAGATGGTGGCTATGATGTAATTTTGATTTCTGATGTCCCCTATGCTGTGAACTCCCTGAAGAAGCTCTATGCCCTTATTTCAAAGGTCAGTTCCTTATTAGCCATGTCAGGTCCTGCATTTGTTATATATTTCCCCATGCATCCAGTTGAAATTGCGATGGAGCACGAAATTTGAAGCTTCTTAGGTTCTTTCTTTGATCAGGACTGTAGATGCTGATATAAAGTATTTTTACTGAAGCAGTGTCTTTCCCCCTCTAATATGCTGAGATGTCGATTTTGGTTCTGAAATCTATCTTTGTGGTTTTATTATTGCAGTGCCTTCGTCCCCCATATGGAGTCTTGTATGTGGCTTCAAAGAAGAACTTGGTCAGTTCCAATGGCGGTGCAAGGCAGCTTCGAGCTCTGATGGAAGAGGAAGGTGTCCTTGGTGGCCACTTCTTAACTGAGTTGTCTGACAGGGAGATATGGAAGTTCTTTTTCAAGTGAGCATATCCAGAAAGTGGGAAGAGGAGGAAATGAATCCTGACCTTTAAGACACAATTTTTTTATTTCTATCCGCAGTAATGTACATACGGCGAAGCATAGTTCCATTTATTCTTTGGTAGCAGGTTGAAAGAATTTGAAAAAAATGTGTAGGTGAGCTTGCTCAAGTATTGGAAACTTTACTGTTAGTAGATCTGCAGTGTCGTTATATTAAGTGCAGAAAGCAACTGTATTCCCCTTTTGCATACCGGATATATGATGATGGCGATTCAGTCAGATCATAATATTAGAAACTTTCACAAATTGCGCATCTTCCTGAGGATGTGTGCACTGTTGTGAGTTGGTTGGTATCTGTCTTGCTGATTCAGTGTACCTTGTAAAATTATGTTCCGCAAGTTTTGAGCTTGTTCGGCGACTCAAATCATCTGACATTAAGAGATTCATGCTAAAGAAAATAGTGTGGAAATGAGGTTACCCGAAATAATTCGTACGGTTAATAAGAAGTTCATGTGTCAAAACAAATTCTAGAGTGGATCCAGAGAAACTTTAGCCAAAATCTATTGACATTATGCAACCAAAATAGGTTTGTGTTGTATCCAATAGAGAAAATGCAGCACAAGACATTCTGCAGAATAACTTTAAGCTCCCATAGAAATTTACAGAAGAGCCAATGGGTTAAAAATAAACTTATTCCCAGTAATCACAGATTCAAGTATTTTACAGAAGGGCTTGAACCCTCACTTCGTCGAGCGCACGGAAGTGCCTAGCACTAGCAGTAGGCTAGTAGTACTACCAGTACCAGCAGTTTTTTTTTTCCCCCCGAACAATAGTACTACCAGCAGCGACCAGCACTGTACACCGTCTGTAGCAGTGGCTGCACACCCGCTGGTTCGCGATCATCCGACGTCACGTGCCCATCCGGAGTCGCGAGAAAAACCCCATCTCGCCGCCACCCTCAGCAGCCGGCCGGGCCCACTCGGCAGTCGAGTCGACGCGCCCCCATCCATCCCAAACCCGCACGGCAAAACCGCGCGCCTCCGCCCGCCCGACGCCACGCCCGCCAGCGCAGATCTCCGCGGTCCACGCCCATCGCCTTCCGCCGCACCGCAGCCCGTTTGCTCCGGCGGGCGAGGGTGACGCCCGCCCGCGCCGCTCGCGCTCGCTCTCCGGCTGGCTTGATCGATGGGGCACAGCTCGAGGAAGAAGAAGAAGCGGGGCGCGGCCGGGCGCAAGGCGGCCAAGGACCACGCCGGGCAGCTCGAGGGCGACCAGACCGCCCTCGACGAGGAGCTCACCGCCCTGTAAGTCACGCCTCCCGCTTGGGCGTTCACCGATTCTCTCGCCGAGTCTCGGCTTTGTGCGAATCCTGTTGCTGCGTGGCGTTCCGCATTTCAAGCGTGCGATTGCGGCGGTGCACGTGTGGGATTAATCCGCGATGGCGTTGTTAGCTGCTTTGATGTTTCCAACTGCTGGTAGCGGTACTATATTGTGGAGTGGTGTTTGTTCACCGTACTGCTTGTCGTTCCTTTTTTTGGGGGAAAGTAGTTGGATTGCCTACTGTTAATCATACGTGATTTGCATTCGTTGCTGATTATTTCAGTGCCGTGTATCGATCACTGTCTGTGGCCTTCTCACATTGTCTCATATTTCAGTGTTAGTGCTCTTCGTTTCATTGACCCTGAGCTGAGCTTGTGCATAGTTTTGCCGTTTTGCCTATTCCAAAACTGTTGCTGTCGAGACTGAGTAGAATGTAAATATCATTTCGTTTGTTCAGTTGGTGAGGAGTTCAATCTGTAGGCTCGGTGCTCAAGCTCGTGTGCTGCTGAATAGTTTTGACGATTACTCCTGGTCTAATACTTTTATTATTTCCCTGTGATTGCGTGATTTGAACTATGGTCTTTTCGGTATAATTGGGCGTTCTTGTTTAAATCGGATTCTTGTCTATTGTCTGCATGTCCATTAATAGCAGAAAAACATGCTATCTTGGATTTATATTTGTAGTTTAAAGTGGGACTGAATAAATGGTTTGCTAGTAAAACAAGCAATGACTGGTTCACTTTGCCAAATGTAAATAAAAGCAATCAGAGTTTTGTTCTAAAATCACCTGTGCCCCTTCATGAAACCTTTATCTGTTTGTATGATCTTAACTTCACCTTTTGGCACTACATCAATTAGGACTTCAATTTTTGGGGAGGACTTCAAAGTAAAATCAGAATCACCACAGACCCGATTTAACATATGTATCAGGTATTTTCTCATGCCCATACATATGGATTTTCTAATACGCATATTTAACAACTGACGCTTTGTTACAAATGAATAATTTAAACAGGCCTTATTCTGATGGCATGGGCTTTGAAGATCTAAATGTTTCAGCTATTCTTGATGTAACGTAAAGTGTCTTCCTCAAAGCTATAATAGTATTACCTATACTTGTTTGCTATTTGCAGTGGTAGACATTTACCTCTTGATTAAAATATAGATGCTTTCCTGGTTACCCTCACAAGTGTCCGAAGTTGCGGATCATACCTGAAAAAAACTTGTCTAAAGAAGATGCAAATCAGCTACTTTCACTTCTTGTTGATCAGGTATTTGACTTCACCTGACCATATTACTTATGATATGTTTTTACTAAGAGACCAGAGCTATTAGCATTAGTAATACAAGAAGCCTCATTCAAATTAGTGGGATTCGATGTTTTTCTTTTCAAAAAATTCAACCACGGGAAATGACACCCCCGTTGTTTGTCTTAAAGAAGGGGGGTTACCGAACCCTGAATATCCAGGAAACTTGCTGAAAAGAGTTCTCATTGAGGTGAACAGATTTTGCGAGCATTCTGGGTTCAGTATGGGTAGGTGGCCTTCTCAATGGAGACTAGAACAACTGAGCCATAGCTCAGTTCTCAAGTTGTTTTGCCTTTTGGTTTTCTACAAATGCACGCCCTTCAGTAATAAGTGATGTTCTGGACATCAACACGGTCTCCAAAACACAACTTTAACTAGTACCTTTTGATAAGAACATTTATAAAACCTAGCGAAGTTATAGTTTTGTGAAACTACATTTCAAGACAAATCTACTCATATAATTTTCAAATATGAAAACTCAACACATAAAAAGTAATTTATAACCAAAGTTTGAAATGGTTGACTTAAAATTACCCAAAAATGTCACTTATTTGTGACTATTGTATTGAAATTGTCATGCTGCAAAATTATAAGGACAGTTCAGACTATGTGTATGCATCCTTTTGTGAAGTGTTAGATGTCAAATTGTAGCAAAGCAGCTTCTACTCCTGTATATGGGCAAGTGCCAAAGTTGTATATGCTCGCTGTGATTGTGTGTGAAATAATTGTCCGATTATCACTTTACATTTAATAAAGGCACAAGTATAATTTTTCTTGAATACGCAGGAGAGCTGTGTATCATGTCATTGAAAAAGAAAATTATGGTACAGAAGCAGTCCAAACCATTACAAAGTTACATACAATGCGCCGCATACTAATTAAAATATGACCAACAGAAACCCAGCCAGGTTAACACAAAGGCCTAAGCTGAGACACGCTGGCTGTGCACCATAAAGCCTCCTTTGTTACCACTGTAAGAACAGTACTGACACAAGGAGACTCTCCATTGAAAACACACCCATTGCAGTTCTTCCAAATTTTTCAAGCAACAAGAACTATGAAGGCTCAAGTAGAATTTTCTAGTATATCTGTCAAGAGAGTCAGAAATATTAAGTTTTTTTGTTTGATTTTTTACTTCAAAATTATGAGTTCATAATATCTTACTAAATTGATCATTTGGTTTTTCCTTAGCACGACTCATGTATTTCCATATGTTGTTAGGCAAACATTTATTCCCGAGAAGGGCGTGTTATGATTTTCAATTTGTTTGAGGTTGCGCAAGAGTTTCTGTCAGAGATTGCTCCAGCTCATGTTTCAACGAGCAATGTAAGTCAGTTTTCTGATGACCTCTGATAGAATTTATAACATGCTTTGTTTTCCTTTGTTTTTGTTGTATGCACAGTGAAACTAGGGATGCATTGTTGTTTTAGCTATTTTGAATTATTCATTATGCACCCTTTGTACTGAAACTTTTTCATTGATCTATGATTTTCATGACATTATTTCATCTGTTGCTCTTGGATCATGCCTGAGGTTTCCTACTATCTAATGTTGTAGGCTTCTTGCTTGGGTTCAAGCTCAACTACTGATGTAGATGTGAAAGTTAACCTTGACAGTGATCCTTATCCTGGAATCTCTTACATATATACCTCCTTTGATCTGTATAGTCAGTTATACGATTATACTAGTTGGAGTCGACAAGGTCTAGATCTGACAACGGATAGTGACAGGAATACTACTGGCTCTCAAGTTAAATCAAGTGTTAGAAGCAAGAGGAAAACAATCATTGAAAAATCCCATGTCTCAGCTGATAAGATCAATAATGCTAAGAGCTCATCTGGTGATAAAGCTGAACAGAAACGTGCAACAAAGCATGGTGTCATACAGGAGGCATCCCCAAATTTACATGTTGTGGTGGAGGCTGAAAATGATAGCAAAATTTTTTCTACTAGCAATGGTGGAAATACAGCAGATACTCCAGAAAGGAGTTCTAGCAGCCTACGTGAGCCTGAGGTAATAACATAGAACTCCTGCAGGTTCATTTTGTTTTAATGTGTTTCGTAGATCAACTATGGCATCACATTTCTATAAGAGTAAGGTGCACCCAAAGTCCTTAAACTTTTCCTGGATTCTCATATATAGGTCCATGAACTCTCAAAGTGAGCATGTGGGAGAATTCAGGTCCACAATTGGGCTTAGAGTGAACCATGTGAAGAGTTTAAGTATCCAGATTCTCACTTTGATAGTTTATGAACCTCGGTGAGAATCCATGAAAAGTTTATGGACCCCGGGTGTATTTTACTCTTTCAATAAATTTACAAAGAAACGAGAGGAAAATTTAGCCTAGGGTCGCCCAAGGATTATCCTATTATGAGTAATACTATTTTTGGATTGAAGGAAACCATTTATATCCTGACTAGTATGACAATTCTCGAATGCCCCTTTTGCCAAGAGTTGTTAATTATCCTCCTCTTGGGTTTGAATTCTTTAGTATTGCTTTTACTTGCGATGGAGCTTTTTTAAATAGTTATGTTCTACTTTCAGTTTTACTTGTCTATGTGTTTGTGTTAAGACACTTGACTCATTGCACTGACATGCGTTTATTGTGGAACATGTGGAGTGGTCTCAAGTCTCAGCATATGCATTATTCTGACTGTATAATAAATCTGCTTCGCAACTTGGTGTATTGCCATGTTAATATATTGGTGACCTATTTATCCTTCGAGATCACACCCTGTAATTTGTACTATCGCTCCTGCTTTATGTTTTAGAATATTTACCTTCTTACTTTTAGTATCCTGTCTACTTGATTTAAGTAGAAATGGTTATGATTCATCCTAATCTGACTGCATGTTAATCAATACTCGTAGGACTCTGACCTTGCAGATGAAGCTTGGAATGAAGAAGATGATTCAGACTTTAGCTCCTCAAATAATTCATCTTATGTTTCAGACATGTTAGATGATGCTTCAAGGAATAAGAAAAGGGATTTAATTCTGGTAATTGTTTGTTCTCAAAACACCCTCTTTGAGTGACATTTTCTCCTTAATTGAACCTTGTTTGGTATCTTAATTAGGTACACCTTCTTCGGATAGCCTGTGCGTCTAAGGATTCTCTTTCAGCTGCTTTGCCAGCTATATCATCAGAGCTATGCAACATAGGGGTGTGTATAGTTGTTGTCTTTATTTTTGCGCTTTATTTCTTTTTGTCACCACTTCCAACTGAATGATCTCTCTCTTGGTAACTAGGTTCTTTCTGAGTGGGCTAAGGATTTAGTTTCTGACCCTCCTGCTGTTTTTGGGGAAACTTTCAGTCATGTTTTCGGGAAACAAATGGTAAGCTACACCTGTTTATCTTCTACTAATTCATGATTTACTTGTACCAGTACAATCTAGGTTGATAATCTATAGTTGCTATTTGACATTCTGATGACATTCACAAACAGATCTCTTCAGAGTGCTCTCTGTTTTGGAGAGCTGATAATACATCATCTAGGCCAAATTCCCGTTATTTGAATGATTTTGAGGAGCTCCGTTCCCTTGGTGAGTGTCTTATTCCCATTGGTAATGTTTTATCGTGTAATTTCAGGATGTATCAGTTGCAAAGTTCTAGAAGAATTTTGTCTGTTGGTGTTTCTTCAAATTAGTGCTTTCAAAAAAAAAAAAAACTAAAGGAAGTATTATGAAACCTTTGTTCCTAAATTAAATGTTATACAGGTTTTCGGGCTTACACCCCTGGAGCCCAAGAGCCCCAGATGCCGGGGGTGTGGCTCCTACCTGAGTAATATTAAAGATCTTGCCTTTAGTATTGAATTGTATGAGCTGCAATTTAACCATCTGTATGTATTTTCATCGATTAGCGACTCTCAAGGTACCATCTGTACAGGTCAGGGGGGCTTTGGTCGAGTTGCATTATGCAAAAACAAGCTAGATGGTCGGCAATATGCTGTAAAAAAGATACGCCTGAAGGATAGAAGTCCTCAAGTGAACGAGAAGATTTTAAGGTTTGTATATATATTCAATCAAGTTCTATTAGCCGAATGGGTTTTTGCTTTATGCAGTTTTTGCGTCCTTTCTATGCTCATGTTTGGAGGTCATCTTGTTGGCACGAGCAATGTAAAAGATCACTTCTAAGTTATATCAGTCAACCTCTGTTTTTATATTATTATGCATATTTTACATGTATTTCTATGTATTTGGCTGGGGCTAGTCAAGTCCCCTCTATGCCATTGTGTCTTTACGTGACCTGTTGAAGCGGCTTTTACATGTGACTTCTAACATGTTCTAAAACTTGTTTGATAATAGTATATAAATTATAAAGCCTTAGTAGCTTATTTCTATACCGCAAATTTCTGTATGTGTAGATGCACTATTGCTATGTAAGTTCATGTCACTTCTGCAATTTTTGTAATGGGCCAGGAAGGCGTTAGCTGACTAATTGTTAGTTTTATGTTCTTACAGGCATTCTGCCTTCCTATAGGATGTAGGAACTGTTAATCAATGAGGGTTACAGATATAGTATTTACTCATCATAAACTTATGTGGATGTGTTCCTCCTTTTTCCCCTTTCTTTTTAAGGAGTTTGCTCCAGCACATCTGTTATGCCTTTTTGATGTTTCTCATTAATATTTTTGCAAGGTACTCAGAGAGGTAGCAACACTTTCACGATTGCAACATCAACATGTTGTCCGTTATTACCAGGTGATCATCTCCATAGATATGCCTTTTTGCTTCCAAAAATAATCATTTTACTCGACATTTTGTATCGACCAATTCTGACTCACCTGTCATTGAGGTGGCAGGCATGGGTTGAAACTGAATATGGTCATCATGATATCTTGAATGCTGGTGGATCCCGCACTGCTGAGAGCTCTATCTTTAGTTATGACGACATCAGCCTATCAGATGCAGGAGGTGGAAATAAGCAGGAATCCACATACTTGTACATCCAAATGGAGTATTGTCCTAGGTGTGTTTCATTGTGCAGCTATGCACTAAGGAAAGTTGTGCAGCATTCTCTTCACCAGTTTTTATTTTCACGTTATCTTTATTGCGAAACTCCTGGTGCTTGAGCCGTATATTAAAATTTGTTATAATTTATCAAGGATACACTACACTTGTACCATTGAAAAGATCTCACTCCTCTTAATAATATTAAGAATTCTTTTATTCCTGAACCAGTAATATGGGATATTATAGTCATATCCTTCAATCGTTTTCTTGGTTTTAGCTGGATTAGAAATATGTATTCTAAAAAAAATGGAGGCTGTAAGTTAAACTAGTTAATATTTGCAGAGTTATAATTTTGAAGGGTTCTCATGGGCCTGGTAGTTTGAATTTTTGGAACTTTAGAAAGTGTGATCTTTCTTTCTGCATTTTCAGTCATTGAGTGCCATTCTACAGTAAGATATTGATTATAGTCTTTCTACATCTAACTTCTTTTGAACTTTTTTTTTCCTGAAAAGGACCTTGCGACAGGATTTTGAGACATACAGTTCATCTTTCAATGTTGACCATGCATGGCACCTATTCCGACAAATTGTGGAAGGTCTAGCTCATGTCCATAGTCAAGGAATCATACACCGTGACCTGACACCCAGCAACATATTTTTTGACGTTCGCAATGATATTAAGATTGGGGATTTTGGTCTAGGTATGTACTATGTACAGCACATGATGATATCCAGAACCAGCATATCTTTTCAAGCTGGTTTTGTTTTTATTCTAATTTTTAGCACTATGTACTACTAAACATAAAATCATATAGTGTCATAAGATGCAATTGTTGCTGATATTTTATTTCTTCCTTTGGTTGCCATGCTGTGAATTATTTTGTATCCTGCATCATGCAGTATTCCTTTTTTATTGTTTTATGTAACCTGATAGCTTGGAAAGAGGATCTGGAAGACTTGGGCGCCCGGTAAATGCCGGTTCTTCATGTGGTTGGTGGTTAGGGACAGGTGTTGGACAGCTGATCGGTTAGCAAAGAGGAATCTGCCACACCCTGCAAGCTGCCCACACTGTGATCAAGCGGAGGAAACCATTAATCACCTGCTGATAGAATGTGTCTTCGCTCGAGAGTTTTGGTTTAATATTCTGAGGAGGATTGGACTGCAGACTCTCACCCCTCATCCGGATGCGAGAAGCTTTGAGGACTGGTGGGAAATAAGTTCTAACAATGTGCCTGCTCCCATTAGAAAAGGCCTTAACTCTCTAGTTATTTTGGGAGCCTGGACGCTGTGGAACCATCGCATCCGATGTGTTTTTGATGGGGCCTCTCCAAGTGTTACCATAGCCTTGTTTGTCGGCCAGCGAGGAGTTACATTTGTGGGGTATGGCTGGAGCTTGAGGAGTCAATCACCTCCTTGCTCTAGTGCCAGTTGAGGAGTGAATGTTTAGGTCGAGGTCGGTTGTTATTCTGTGGAAAAGGCGCTCGTTGGTATGATTCCATAGTGGGGTGTGTGTGTGTGGGTTGTAAGGGTTCTTATTCCTTTTTTCTTCTTAATATAATGATACGCAGCTCTCCTGCGTGTTCGAGAAAAACGTTTTAATATGCAATTGGTAAGCTTCTATGGTATGAGTGAGCTAGCCTTCTCTGTTGTCGTCACTATATCCTTGTTTCACGTGGTATTGGCAAATACAACTATACAACTCTCAATGCATGTGAAGTTTTTAACTTCACTTGTTGCTCTCTAGTATATTGGCAATTGAATTGTCAAATGAATGCACTGATCTAGCTATGATGCATTGATGCTTAAACTGGCAGTGCTTTACTTTGCAATCATGACTACTTGCACTTCTCAAAAAGTGATCGAAAAAAAATCTCAGCTGAAAATATTTTTATCATTGTTGTCAGCCAAATTTCTGAAGCTGGAGCAGCTAGATCATGACCAATATCTTCCTACTGAGGCAATGGGTGTTTCAATGGATGGAACAGGTCAAGTTGGTACATATTTTTATACCGCACCTGAGGTAGAGCAGAAATGGCCACAGATAAATGAAAAGGTCAGAACAATTTACTTGGGTCTTTTAGCTCGAGAAGTGAACAAAAAATCTATTTATAAAATGTGGTTGGTCTACCCTATGGGATATGTTTTAGTATTTGCTTTTCCTTTTGTTGATGTTTCACTTTGTAGACAGTGTATTCGCTTATTCTCGAAATGAATTCAGAGCTCATACCCATGGTTTTAAACATTTGGTAATATAACATTATTTCCTTTTAATATGGCTCTTATTTATGTCAATCTTGTCAGGTTGACATGTACAGTTTGGGAGTTATATTCTTTGAGCTTTGGCATCCATTTGCCACAGCGATGGAAAGGCATCTTGTTCTTTCTGATCTTAAGCAGAAGGGAGATCTTCCAAAATCATGGGCAGCACAATTTCCTGGCCAGTTAAATCTGTTAAGACGCTTACTGTCTTCAAGCCCATCTGACCGTCCATCTGCTGTTGAGGTTTTACAAAGTGAGCTGCCTCCTCGGATGGAAGACGAGTGGCTAAATGGTAAGCCCTTAACTTTTTTGCATTATTGTTACATCATTACCACCTGAAGAACAGATCATGACCTGACCATTGATCGAAGTTAATGCCTGCTAAAAGAATTTGGATTGATGAATTTTAAGCTTCTTCTTTTTTCACATGGCCTGCTGCCTAAGTATAAGGGGTCCATTTGTCTGTGCTATATTTTTTTTCCCTTGAACACGCAAGAGATGCGTATCATTGTGCCCGTGATTAGACCCTTTAAGCCCCAACGCCTGAAATCTAAGCAGATCAATCTGCGAAGTGTGCTTCGAGAACAAAAGATGGCCTCGAAACTATCAACTACTCATTAGGATCCAGGGCTGTCAAGAGGAAGAGCCCTCGAGCCCCTGCCATCGCCCACAGCTGCGCTTCTTCTTCGGCAAGCAGCAAGGCCCCTGCCATACTAGGTGCCACTTCATAAAAAACACAGTGGTTCCGGTGTTTCCATAGAGTCCAAGCACCAAGGATAACAAGATAATTAAGCCCATTTTGTTCTAGGCCATTGACCCTTTCACTCGCAGTGCTCCACCAGTCATGAAAGCTTCCATCCTTGGCTGACGGTGGTAGCTTTTGGAGCCAATAGCACCTGAGGAGGCTGAACCAAAATTGTCCTGCAAACACACAGTTGGTCAGCAAGTGGTCAATTGTTTCCTCTTCTTCATCACAGTGAGGACATGGGGTAGGGTGTGGTAGGTTCCTTCAAGCAAGTCGATCTGCAGGACCACGGTTTCCAAATGCGCTCCCAGGACGGGAATGGGACAGACCCCTGAAGAAGTTTATATAAACTGATTTACTTTAGTACTGTCCTGTACTCCTCACTGCAACTCGACTCCAGCTAGTATATCCCATAATGCCCGGTACTCAGCAAGCACAGGAACAGAAGTAGCACCCTGAATGTCACGATCCAACTTTGATTTGTTAGGGGTTTAGGGATTCACATACTGTGCACCGATCAACCTTTCTTTTAGGCACCATGGCAAACAGGTTTGGTGCAATATCAATAATTCGTTGACCCCCAACCACCTATTCTTCCAAAACAAAGTGTGTGCATTATCACCAATGTTTATTTCAACTGCCATGGAGAAGAAAGCATGCACGTATTCATGCAGCTTGATTGGGAAACATACCAAGGCCTGTTAGGATCCTTTTTCTGCAGCCATAGCCATCTCATTTTAGGAGCCCAACCAAGAGTTTGGATATTATAGATACTTAAACCACCTAATTCCTCAGGTCGCTGCACTGTCTGTGCTATATTGGGCACCTGCGAACTGTGATGTGTTATGAATAACACTTATATTCAATATATGAGGGCTCTAATCTCACAAAACCCCTTATACAATGTTGAAAATACAAAGAAGTACATATACATTTAACATAATGTACTGTCCTTTGTTGTTTGTGAATTGATTTGGCTGCTCATATGCAGAGCGTGTGTCCACTGTATTTATTGAATGAATCGGTATATTTGACTCCATTTCATCTGGAAATTTCACCTAATCTTTAAAACATTTTCTTTTTGTAAATAGCCACTGCAAGTACCTTTAAATTCATATTTGAACTGCTGGAGCCATAAAAGCCTTCTCTGTCATGTACATCTCTGAACCCTGGCCCTATAATTGAAGAGCCAATTTGATCTTTTTGACTGATTTGTGCTCACTACTTTTTGGCAATTGGTACAGATGTACTTAGAATGATACAGACACCAGAGGACACATATGTTTATGACCGAGTTATATCTACAATATTTAATGAGGAGAGGATGATTGCCAAAATGCAATGCCAACATGAAAGCAGCAAAAAGTCCACTGATAACAGTGAACTTTTGGATACCATCATTGAGGTTGCCAAGGAGGTTTTCAAGCGACATTGTGCTAAAAGGTTCCAAATATCTCCCTTGCATACTTTGGAAGGGAATTTTACTGAACATAGGTATGTTATTTCCACACCACTTAAATGTCTCATGTTTTGTTTTGGGTAATAACTGATGGATGTTTGTTCTTATAAGAGAGAAACAGACAAATGATGCCTATTTTTTTACTAACCGATCTGCACTGAGTTTGATGCTGTTGCCTACAATTTTCTAGGGGAAAGACGGTGAAAATTTTAACTCAAGGAGGAGAGATGCTAGAACTTTGCTATGAACTGCGAACACCATTTGTTATGTCAATTGCTCGTAATGAGGTCTGTGACAAGTTGCTGTCCCTTTTGTGTTTTCACTTGTGTGAATGTGTTTGCTTTTATTTTTGGTTTTTTTAATATTATGCATATTCTGAGTTTTTAGATTAATCTGATTCGTTGCCTTTTTTATACAAAATAATTTAGTTGTTAGATTGGGTACAAAATAATCTCATTTTTCTTTTACTTGTCATTTTGGACGTAGATGTAGCCTGTGGTATATGTTATCATTGTTTTTTAATCATTTGTGCATTTTCTTAGGGATATTAACCAAATTTATTAAAAATGTAGATACAAAAGGTGTATTAGGAAAAAATCAAGTGAAAAATTTTGGAAATTGGTTGTATATTAGTGGTCAAAAGTTTTGAAGCATCGCTCCATAGTAGAAATAAAAGAGAACAGAAGAGCTCAGCTCATGTGTATATCAGTTGGTGGCGAATATAGTACTATCCTACTTGTAGAGTGCACTGACTGCCTTCTGTGCCCGTGGCCTGAAACACTTGTTCCAGAAGGTGGCGTAGTTTTTTGCTTTTCGACCGTAAGGCCCCATAAATTTGAATGTGCATGTTGCGTGATCACATTTTCTAGTTCAACTTCTAAGGGGTTTAATACTTAATTATAGTAACGTGGTCCTGGGCATCTAGCGTGGATCCAGCAAAAAAAAAAAATCCATTTGATCAAGGCCAGGTCAACTAGCCATCTGTTGGGTCACTGTGTTGGGATTTTCTGGAAGCATATGACTCATCTTTGCTTTCTTTTTTTCTCTCCTTATTTACTCATAAATTCATCTGCAGACATCATCATTTAAGCGCTATGAAATATCATGGGTTCATAGAAGGGCTGTTGGCCATTCAACTCCTTATCGTTTTCTTCAGGTAAATGCTTTAAATGGATGGGATTACCATTTAAACACAAACAAATTTTTTAGTTTGCACCATTCATTTTTTACTCTTTTGCTCACGAAATAATTGAAGAAATCCTTCTCAAAGATAATGCTGATATCCTGTTAGGGTGATTTTGACATTATTGGCGGTGCTTCACCAATACCAGAGGCTGAAATCATTAAGGTATTATCTCCTGTATTCTTGCTATCATATCTTTCATTTTGTAAGAAAATCATCAGCAGGAGGTAAAAATATCTTGGAAGGTGCATTTTAAAATTAAAAATGGTGTTTTGTGTTGTCATAACTGTTTCCATGTGATGATAGGTGGCATTGGACCTTGGGACCCGTTTTTATGATTCCAAGGCACTAGTCATACGTCTGAATCATGGCAAACTTGCTGAAGCAATTTGCTCCTGGGCAGGGGTTTCTCAGGAACGAAGACAAAATGTTGCTGAGGTATGATATTCTGCGTTACTTGTTTTGGAAACTTTTGCGACTATATTTTTTTTGAAACTGTTTTGCGACCATATTAGCTGATACTTTCTTTCTGTTTTCAGTTTCTATCTTCAACTCTTGTTCAATATTGGCCAAATAACGCTGACCGCAAGTCACAGTGGAGTTTGATTAGGGGGCAACTATTACAGGTACAAGAAGCATTTAGGTAGTGATCCACCGATCCATTATAGTGCACTATCAAGGAGTAGCTTTATAACTTTTTTTGTTTATAGGAGCATCTTTGATAGCACTACAATGTGGAAATTGCAACTCACACACTTGGATTCGTGGAATAAGTTATCTTCCGTGTGACATCGTGTCTCGTTAGATAAATGATCATGCTTCTCCACACCCAACCAACCATATCAAAAGGCCAACCAAAAGATTCGATATGGACTTGTAGAACTATGCTACTGTGGTTATAAATGCTTTTTCTTGGGAATATTTTAGTTTCTATTTAAGTGGTTGTGCTAGATTATTATATAGATTATTATGAACTCTACCTATGTTGTCTCAGTATAGCAGGTCCTAAGCCCTGGCAAAGGAGGAGGGTTGTGATAGGCTTGGTGAGCCAACGTTAAACCTAGCCATTGTAATGGAGATGAAACCCAAGAGAAATCCGTTGGGGCGTAACCCTCTTAGCGACGCGCCATATCGGAACCCGTGTATGGTGTTAAATGGGCAAGGGCCGGGTCGTCTCCCCCTTGGTGACGTGTCGTGTCGCGTTTTGAGAATGGTGTCAAGTGAGCAAGGATCGGGTCGTCATTTCCTTAGTGGCACGCTACATCGACGCCCGGGTGTAGTGAAAAATGAGCAAGGGTCTTCACATCTCTCTCGACGGGTGCGAAGGGCAAGGAAGCTAGTCGAACCAACTAGTTTATTTTGCCCGAACCCTGATTTGTGGCTCTTGTTGGGTTTCAATTCTAGCCTACCCCAACTTGCTTGGGACTGAAAGGCTATGTTGTTGTTGTTGTTGTTGTTGTTGTTGTTGCTAGATTATTATGGGTATGAACATCATTTAATGCAAATGTAGCATTTTGCTAATAGTTTTGATGACATCAGCTAGTTTATCGAATGCTTCAGGATCTTCGTCTTTCTGAAGAAGTTGTTGAGAAGCTACATAAAGCAGATCAGCGGTTTTGTGGCTCTGCAGATCAAGTACTTGCTAGATTAAGAGGGACCCTCTTCTATGGTAGTGATACTTCACTTAATCTTTGTTGTATTAGATGCTTAAATCTAGAAACCGGAATATTTAATTGTTGTTACTGTGAGTTTCTTGTTGTAGATAAATCTGCTTGCAAAGCTCTTGATGATCTATCTGCACTTCTGAAATGTTTGAGAGTATGGTTGGTAGATGAACCGATTACTATTGATGTACTCATGCCTCCCTCAGAATGTTACTATACAGATTTGTTTTTCCAGGTGAAGTATTATAACCTAACAACTCTGGATTTTTTTTCACTCTAAATTGTTGCCAAACATTTCTATAGAACACACTTTTATCTTGGGAGAGAACCCTATTTTGTTCCTCGTTATGAAAGTTAACCAGAGCATTCTAATGTCATATTTATTACTTGTCTGAGATAATTGAGAAGAAAAACAGTTGAAAAGAACAGAAAACAAGATATTGCACTTAGAATGCTAGTTGATTCATATGAAATAATAAGTCATGTGTCAATATGTGCAAAGCATTTTATTAGTGTTCATGCTTTGCTCCTTTGAAATTTTACATATTTTCTTCTTGATATGGCACATGCAATTAACCCTGTCTGAACACAGGTATATTCAAAAGAAGGTAATCATGGACCAAGTTTCCATGAAAAGTTGTTGGCGGTTGGTGGACGATATGATTGGTTGATGGAACAAGCTTGGGATAAGGCATATGTAAGTTGTACTAGATGCCCTCTGCATGCTAAAGGGGATACCTTGATAGCATCTATTTAAACGAATAACTACATGCGGATGGCACAAGATCTTAGCTTTTTAACTGTACAGAAACATCTTTCAGATGCTGCATATTGTCCCATATTTGTCTATGGGAGTTAAATTATTGTTGTTATTCCCACAACTACCTTTCATTTAAAAAAGAATAGAGAAATAGTGTCCACTGATTTCAGTTTTCTAATTGTTACAGAAATCAAAGCCCCCAGGTGCTGTTGGTGTGAGCATTGCGCTCGAGAAATTCCTTCCTAATAATCCTTCATCTGATCTGGGGTTGCCAAGATTATTGTCCAGGTGATCATAGATACTTTTGAATGACACATTTCCATCTGATGTCAGCGATCCTTTAAACAATTTCTGTGGCCTTCAGGATTGAACCTAGCATCAGTGTGCTTGTCTGTTCAAGGGGAGGTGGTGGTCTGTTAAATGAGCGCATGGAACTTGTTGCAGAGCTTTGGACAGCTAACATAAAGGTGGGTTCCAAAAGTATCACAGGCAAGGATCGGTGAGGAGAGTGAAGCAATTATGATCACTGCTGATAGATTCACTATTTTCAGGCTCAGTTTGTTCCTCAGGAAGACCCAAGTCTTCAAGAACAGTATGAATATGCCAGTGATCATGACATCAAATGCCTGGTATTTATCACTGAATCAGGTGTCTCACAAACAGATCTTGTGAAGGTAAATACATTAAAGTCGGCTACTGTATTTTGTTTTTTCTGTTACAAGTATTTTCCTTTTCTCACAAAAAAAAAACATGCTAGGGACCGCACCTTGCTTTTATCCGACTGCTATCCATTTTATTTGCATTTGTATTGTGTGTTTCTGCTGGACTGACTATGAACTTTTAAAGGCATTTCAAATCTGCCTATCAATTGTAGTTTCTAGCTAGCAAAAACTTCTCTCATATGTTGAGCTTATATGACAAATTTCAAGAGCACTGAATTAATTTACTTGACTAGGATTGGTGATCAAATTGCCAATTGTATCGCATGTTCACAGTAACTCTGAGGCATCGGAAAATCTTAATACAAGTTCGTGTTTCTTGATGTTATTCTAATGTGATGATGGGAGGCAAAAACTATCTTATGAAATGGTGAACTCTTCTAGATACATAAAAAGATGGTTATTCAGAAATTAAAATGAAAGAAACCTGTTGTTTGGTTATTACTCTAGAGTATAAACCTTCAGTAATGTGCATGTTCTAAGTGCAGAGGAAGCTCTTATCAATTCTCCCTTTTTGGATTCGCAAAAAAAATCTCCCTTTTTGGCATCTATGTCACAGGTTCGGCATCTTGATTTTAAAAGGGAGAAGGATGTTAAAAGAGAGGAACTTATAAAGTTCCTGTCTGAGGCAATATGTTCACAGTTCAAAAATCCTACTATCTGGAGCCTGACCAGTGGCCCTCCTTAGTCATTTTGTGTGCAGGTTTGTTCTAGCATGGCATCAAGAAATGATTAACTTTTTTACTGCCTTGTTTGTGTAGAACATTTATCTTGTATTAATCTCCATTATATTTGAATTCCATTCTTTTCAGAATTGAGCCAATTTTGTGGCTTCTGGTGCCTCTCTTAAACTTACAGGTGAAAGCAGCATTTTCTGTTCAAACTTGTCAAGGCACAAGCACAATCATGCATGCTGGCGTCCGCGCAAATTTATTAAGGCATTGCTCTCTGCAGTCTTGTGTGCCCTTCTGTGGACCGAGGGCCAACGCTACGCCCTGTGGCCTGCGGCCTCAACCGAAGATGGGCGCAGTGATTGGTTAATTGGCGTAATCCTGGTTGTCCTTCCGAGGACCAAAGCCATGCAACATGCAAGGTTGCTGCAAATACAAGGTGGCGGGTAGTTGGTGCAATTCTGCAGTTTTGGGGTTATTGGGTAGGTCATAGGTGTGGAGGATTTGATCCTGTAAAGGTGCACAATATTCCTGTTAATGGCACAGTTGCTATGCAACAGAACTCCCTTTCTTTTGTGTGCGTGTGATTTTTTTTTTCCCTACAGGGCTGCCTTGTACTTAGTCCGTTCTTTGTAGCCCATGTACTGATGTACATTCCTGGGGATTGCTGATGGGAAATGATCCATTTTGCAACTGCATGTGCGAAGAAAGCATGGCGTGTGATTGTGTGAAGCTTTGCTACGTGCGCATGAAACTCGAAGGCCTAGTCCTCACTAAAGTAGTTAAGATCTTGGTCGTTTTTAGTTTGTATCCTGAACCAGCAGTATGTTGTGGTAGATTGAGCGAGTAGCGAGGCAAGGGGCGGCGGGACGACTGACGAGGGGAGCAGGAGCACGGTAGGACGAGGAGGGGATTGAGCGGCGCCCGATCGGTGTCCTTTTGTCAGCAGGAGTGAGGAGTACGTGCTGGACTGGTTGCAGACTTTCTCCATTAAATAAGACATGCAAATTTAAGTTTTTTTTTTCTAGCTGCTGCGGGCCTCCGCTTTGCGATCGACTCGTACTCGATTCGTGCTGGCGAATTTCGTGTTCCGTTTGGTCGGTGGCTACTGGCTTCGGCAGCCGTTTGATTATCACCACTCAGGGTCCTTGTTTCAATTCCGAGGCCTGCATAATTTCGGTGTGTCCAAGTGCTATGTATCGGCATTGCCTGTGCTTTTGTGGTGACTGGTGACTTTTGACATCATCCTTACTACGCTCCAAGTGACTCACTTCTCACGAGCCGCTGCTTTACACGGTGATTTGTGTAGGATCTGGCTTGGCTATACACGCATGACGTGTGGAGGTGGAGGCAACGGCGAAATGCAATGGACAGCCAAGCCAAGGCAATCCAACACAATTACACAAACCCACCCGAAGCAGCAAATCAAGAGGTGCCTAATCTAATACATTATTCTTTCTTTCTTTCTTTCTTTTAAAAATAATATCATTTTTCTCTATCGCTGCCAGCAGCCATGGTCAAATATGGTTCCTTTTTTCTCTCGAAAAGAATACTGCTTTTTTCTGGAATTGTTGTCATGTTGAGAGGGGCTCTACTAATTTGGTCAAGAAAGAAAGAAATGTTTAGTTGTGGGGTTGGCAAAGGTGAACAGGTTGTGGATGCCAACAGCCCGGAGTTTTTTTTTTTTGGTGATAATTCCAACAGCCCGTTTGACCCGAGCGCGAACACTACAAGGTCGCTGATGCCTCGGTGTCAAGCAACCGCGCTTTGACTGACTAATCACCATCTACGCTGAACTTGCTTAATTGGCACCTTAATCCTCTCGCGGGAGCACGGCAGATTGCACGAACAAATGCTCTCTTGGTTTTGGCCTAGCAGCGTCAGGATGTGGTCACAACACGTCACTGCAACCAAAATAATTACCAACTGCAAATCATTTCACATGCGAATCATTGTTCAGTCTCAGTGCACAGTTTTATTGCACAGTTATCAAGACCGTGAACTAGGTAACTATGCCTGTTGAGTGTCATGAGGATGAAACTCCTCTCGCATGTGAAGAAAACTCCTTATTCTCTCTCCTCATAAATACTTTGCTAAGTCAGCAATATGATATGAAAATTAATACTCATGAAACTTCCGCTGAGATTGGCCTAACCCAACAAGGGTGCCAGTACCATCACCATTGTCCGAAAAATCACCGAGGTGCTGCAATGAAGGTAATATACAACTTAATTTGACCCCAGACAGATTTAAGCAGAGCCTAATCATGCCAGGCTAATCAAACCGGCAATTGTACAAAGTTCTGTGGCAGGGCGAGAAAAACAAAGCGAGAATTCGGTGGGCTTTTTTTCCTAGCATTATTTGTCATGCATGTTTTTTTTTTCTTTTTGGATGAGGAGTGAGGGTGTGAGTTGGCACCAGCACCACTATCTGGCCAGCTTCCTGTTTGATGCCTCCGTTTCTTATCCCCTCAAAAAGAGAAAACAAATAGAGCTACCACATCTGATCCAAGTCTATCTCAAGGGAAAGAAAAGAAAGGGCCTCCATGCTTAGGTCAACACAAGAATATGTGCACCAAACATTCTCTCTCTATCTCATTCCTCTTGGGCTCTTTCATGGTCCGTCACCGTCCCGGTGTCCCCTTCTACTCTTATTGAGCTAAACTCACACTGGGAAAATATATGTGGTAACCACTGAAAAGCGGCCTGAAATATCTTTGCTTCACCAAATTTTTTAATCAAATTCACATCTATGATGTAGGAAATTTTTACGAACTCATACAAGAGTTTAATTACTCCAAGAATCTTGACGGATTAGTCAAGTTAGAGATAGAACCATTTCGCGCAAGATTGATATGAAGTTGGACCGTTTCACATAAGAGCCTTGTAAATAATGCATTGGATTTCTTTTCTTTTTGGGAAATCCACTGGGTTTCTTTTCTTTTGGGGAAAATCCATTAACAATATCTTAGGTGCCTTCAGTTTATGAATAGCCCTTTGTTTGATAGCAAGCTTGGTCGGTCTGAGTGGCTTCTATCTACCAACTACAACTAATATGACCACCATGTTAACCCAGAAGAGAATGACGTTTTGGTGTCCTCCGAGTAAAATATGGCTTGCCGCTCGCCTGTCAAACGCAGCGTTTGTGTGTGTCGTCGCTAATTTGAATATTGGCAGCCTCTTTAATTTGATGTAAAAAATACATCAGTCGGTGAAGTCACTAATCCTCTCGCAACCTCTTGTTACATTGTTGTTTCGATTGGTAAAGATGTGGCTACCGTTGGATGGGTGACAGGGCCTGATACTTTTTATTTCAAGGACAGATGCATATAGAAAATGATCCATTGTTTAAAAACACTCGACTCATGTGTGGACCAAATTCAAATTCGTGTGCAAACCAAACTCTGGAACTAGAGAATTTGATTCCTCGTTGAAACGGTTAGTAGGCCGGTAGTTTGACAAGCCGTGGTTGATGCGGTCAGATCTTTGGAATTTGTACTATGGCTGTTGTTAGATGGAGTTGAACACAACGCAATGTCGCTTGTCTTGGATGTAGTAAAATGCTGGATGGCCCGAGCCTTCGTGAATCCAACACAGCTGACTTGCAAGATCACCCACAGAATTGTATGGAAATCACCTATAGTTGCTATTTGTGGCAAACACGCTAAAACGGCTTTTGGGACTTGCCTGTGCCGCCCTCCATATTGGGAACTTGCATTGAGTGCTTTCGCACTCTATTTCAAGATAGCTGTCACCACCAAATCTGTGTTTTTACACTAAACCGTTTGTGAGATGCATGATCTCCGGATATGCCTTGTCACATCCTTACATGGAATAACTAGGAAAGAAAAAAAAACTGCAAAATTGAATTGCATGTAGATAAATAATCCGTCCCCGGTTGATCTTGTGCGGTGTATCCAGAACTTGTACTACGGTACACAACTTTGTTGGGCTGAACATGTGTTGTTTGTCACAAGCGTAAGATGCAAATGGCAAGGCAAAAAGATTCTTTTAATGGCACACAGAGTGGATTTTAATGGTAGAGCTTCATTAAAAAATAATCAAAAGAGTATGGAGCTTTAAAGGTAAGCAAATCGACTAGTTAGTGCAAGGAAACATCCTCAGCTTCAACTTAGTCACATGCACATGAATGATGACGTAACTGAATGAAATCAAATCACAACAAAACTAGCCCCAGAAATACCGAAAGATACAAGAGAGAAAGAAGCTTTGCCCTCGCTGTCTACCTCATCTTCTTTTTTCCCTACTTTACCTAATTGCTTCTCTCCCTATTTAACAAAAACACACAGCTTTTAAACTGCAATTCTTTAGGATATCTCGCCAAATGCCTCCAGCGGGTTTGATTATTCGCCAATCACGGCGCCGTTGCCATCCCAAGCTCTCTCCACCCCTTTCCCCCCTCTCTCTCTCTCTCTCTCTCTCTCTCTCTCTCTCTCACCTCTACCCTCTCTACCCTCTCTAAAAGACTGGATACAGAACAATAGGAAAACAAACAGAAAGGAGAAAGGAACCTACCGAGCAAGAGTTGGTTCTTGAGCACTCCATGGGCCGTGGAATTGCCCCCAGGAATCCTCTCCTGGTTTGACGAGATTCATACAGAGAAATAGTTCTTGATTTTTTTCCCCTTTCTTTTGCTGAAGAACTTAGAGAACTGCTTGTTTCTACTTTTGTTTTTCCGTATTTGTTTTGTTGGGATTTTCTTTTGCTCCGTTCTTCTTCACCTGTGGGGAGGTGAGGAGCAGAAGGAACCATGGGGAAGCAAGGACCCTGCCGCCATTGCGGAGTCACAAGTGAGCTCTTGTTCTTAATGAAGCAGAATTTTTCCTATTTGTTCCTTTTTTTTCTCTCTCTCTTGTTTCCCCCCCTTTTCCCCTTTGGTCCTCAGCAAGTAGTACTTTACGGGTGATGATTTCCACCAATTATGCATCTGGGAAGCGGGCATTAGCCGAAAGATTCTAAGGGACTCGGATTCATTTTCTCGGTGGCAGCTCAATTGAATCTGAATTCACTGAACTGCCAAGAGTGTTCATGAGAAATCTAGGGACATGGTTGTGGTGTCAGAGGCCTTTGCCTGTATAATTCTTCAGAACGTGAGGAACATATTATACCATGCTCACGGAACAAATTTAGAGTTGTGTTTGATTACGGTTTAATGCGATTCTTAGATAACTTAAGCAGATAATAAACATTTGCTTCTGCCAATCTGATATTTAGAGTTCAATTGCTGCTGCTGCTACACGAATGCTAGTTTCAGGGTGCCATAGAAGTGAAAACTTTGGTTTGCTGTGTAATTACACGATCTTATCCCATCCTTGTGCGTGCAGCATTACATGGTCTGAACTTTCTTTAGCTCTTACTGCAGTAAAATGATCCTTTGAAGTGGCTATCTGCATTCGGTATAAGAATTGCATGCCTGTACAATTGAACTAACCATTGAGGCATTAAGTCTGACTGTATTTTGATTAGTGATATGATGTCTTCTGGATACATTCTTGATAGTGTATAGTTTCTTACCCTTTTTCTATGCTCCTTACCCTGATGGCACCATCTCTTGATACATCTAAATGTGATATCAATTTGTATGCCGCTCATATTTTGGGTATCGATTTTGATGGATTTCTCATGGGAAATGCTGGAACAGGCACTCCTCTTTGGCGAAATGGGCCACCTGATAAGCCAGTGCTCTGCAATGCATGTGGCTCGAGATGGAGAACGAAGGGTTCATTGGCAAACTACACCCCGATGCATCGCAAGGATGACATTGATGATGATGAACCTAGAGTTAGTAAGCTGAAGCCACCAACATCAAAGATGAAGTCACAGAAGAAAAAAACAAATCACATCACAACAGAGAATGGGCCATTTTCTGGTCAGAGTTTTCAAAAGATGGGGGATGCTGATCCAAGCAGTCGATCTAGTTCTGGATCTGCAATATCATACTCTGAGAGTTGTGTTCCATATGGCGCTGTTGATGCAAGTGAAATGAGTGGTCAGTTGTCTCGACGCCTACCTTGTTGCTTAATAGAATGAATTATGCGCCCTCTCATTCTTTGTGAGTATGTGCATGTGGTTGGTTTCAATGCACACAAATGACAGGACTTATTCTTGGATGCTTTGTCTATGAAGTTATGATCAAAACAATAAAATTTTCCTTAGACATCTTTATATTGTTATTCTACTACTACCCTTTTAGAGACCATATTAGTAGTAAGTTATGAAGATCTTATTTTTCTTCTCTGTTTTTCATGAACTTATTGATGCCACCTAAATATTTCTTTTAGTGAACTACTGTTCTCTCTGTAGTCCATTACTATGAGTTCATGAGAAGTTCAGAATTTATGGTGACTTGATAAACCATTTACTACTTACTACTCATTATTATCATAGAGGTAATATTGAAGTATTGCACTCAACATATTAAGTTCAGATGGCATGGAGCCTAACATCTAGCGAAGAAAATATTTCATTAAATATCATGATGCACATGCATCAGCATGTCTTCCTTTACCACATCTCTGAAGTGATACTTGATCGCACCAACCCCATGAAACAAAATAAAGATCTAACATTGATTCTCAAGATTTGCCATATTTAGTCTAGAAATTACCTTTTTTGTTATATATGTCAATGTTGGCTCTCTGATATATTACCATTTCAGGTTCAGCTCAATCACATGCTTGGGAATCCCTAGTGCCATCAAGAAAAAGGAGCTGTGCGACTCGTCTGAAGCCTTCACCTGTAGAAAAGCTCGTGAAAGATCTTAACTCCATCATGCATGAAGAGCAGTTATATTACCTTTCAGGATCCTCAGAGGAAGACCTACTGTACCATAGCGATACTCCTGTGGGTTCCTTCGAAACAGGCTCTGGAAGTGTGCTTCTAAGGCATCCAAACTCGAAATCACCCGAGGAAGAATCAGAAGCAAGCTCCATTCCTGCAGATGATAAATCGCATATTACAAGTGAATCCTATTCAGGGTCTACCATGTTTGTCCTTCACAGTGGAAACAAGGCAACAGTCAACTTAAAGGCTGCAACTGCGAGCCCCCCTGAATATTGAAGATAATGCTAGAAGGTAAGTAGCCACTGTTCAAGCTACCTAATATGGTATGAAACAATAGCTTGACTCCCTTAACGTTATCGAAAATCCTTTCGCTCCTCGGTCTGCGCAATGCTTATTGATGACTAGGCATTAGAATTTACTACATTCTTGATGTACCTTTTGATGTCCAAGTGTAACAATGATAGCGTTGATATTGGTTCTAATTAGATGTTTTCTATAACATGCATAGGTTTACATGGTGTTTCACATGCTGAGGAATACTAGGAGCTCCCTGACATCCTGAAGGACAAGAGGGCGTATGGTTCCCTATTAAATGTTTACACCCAAGCTATGATGAAAGAGAAAACAGAAGACACATTTGAGCAAATGAGGAAAAAAAAGGATTTGCATCTGACACATTACCTTGTAATGTGCTGATGAATTTCTTTGTGCATGTAGATGAGCCTGATAAAGTGTCAGAAATTATTGATGAGATGAAGGAAAAAAAGGTTTCCTTTGATATCTGCACTTGTAATATTTGTATAAAGTGCTGCTCTGCTAAACAAGATTTTGATGAAATGGAACGAGTCTCTAGCCAGATGATCACTCTGTTATTGCCAATTGAACTACATATATCACACTGGCTAGCATGAATAAACCACTGTCTTCCTGGTGTATTAGTTGAGACCTGAGAGTTAACACTATCATGTGAACACCAACTTTGGAGTAGTGTGCTAACAGATTTTTGTCCACTGTCAAATCGGTGTCTATGTTGTAATGCAGGTAGCTTCTGTTTAAGCCATGATAAATAGGATGGTGAACTGGCTCTTCTGGTTATAGAATTCGGATTCTGAAATCCAGAGCCAAGTAAGATGCATTAGCAGATCAAATTCTTGAAGGAACAGAACTATACAACTTGCTGCTTAAATTCGGACTGGTACTTGCTCTGCACCTGAATTCTATACTACTTCCTGCTTAAATTTGGACTGGTTCTGCACCTGAACTGTCTATTGAAGAATGAAGCAATTATATGTGTATTGTACACCAAGTACTACCTCATTATCTTCTCTTGAGGTTGTGTTGGCCTTTTTATACGGGGAAAATTATGCTTGCCCAACAAAGAAATAAGCTGATCCAGTAGGCAAGTTGTGTGATAGAATTGGACTGGGACTGGGACATCGGCAACTTGCCCCTTGCTGATGCTCACTGGTCCAAGAGCATCATATCTGAACTGAACCCTACTCTCTTTCAGAAACAAATTACCTGGTTGTCGATAGCACATTTGACATTTCTTGCATACTACTTCTGTTCCAAATTGTAGATTATTTTATCGTATTTAGTTTCATAGAATTTACTATATATCTAAGCATAGTGTAGATCTAGGTAAGTAACAAAATCTATGAATTTAGAAATACCGAAACGGTTTATAATTTGGGAGGAACGGAGTATGAAAATTGATTTGGTTTGGTGATGCGCCTCTATTTGGCCCATCTGGTTAGGTACGGACGTACTGTGTGCATGGTAGGAAGGCACCAAACCTGGTTTCTGAATTCGGACACCAGGCCTGGAGGACGGCCTGCTGGAGATGTTGCGCCGTTCTCCAGGCCGAGATGTTGTACCTGTAGCTGGATAAGACAACGACTGCAGAGAATAATAGCATCAAGAAATGCCTAACTTTTTGACTGCCTTGTTTATGTAGAACATTTATGTATCTTGTATTAACCTCCATTATATTTGAATTCCATTCTTTTCAGAATTGAGCCAATTTTGTGGCTTCTGGTGCCTCTTAAACTTACAGGTGAAAGCAGCATTTTCTGTTCAAACATGTCAAGGCGCAGCACAATCATGCATGCTGGCTTCCGCCCAAATTTGGGGAAGGCATGGCTCTCTGGAGTCTTGTCCGCCCTTCTGTGGACCGAGGATGGCTCAACCGAAGATGGGCGTGGTGCCGTGGTGATTGGCTAATTGGCGTAATCCTGGTTGTCCTTCCGAGGACCAAAGCCATGCAACATGCAAGGTTGCTTCAAATACAAGGTGACGGGTAGTTGGTGCAATTCTGCAGTTTTGGGGTTATTGGATAGGTGTGTAGGATTTCATCCTGCAAAGGCGCACAGTGCTCCAGTTAATAGCACAGTTGCTATGCAACAGACCTCTCTTTCTTTTGTATGCCTGTAATTTTTTTTTCTACAGGGCTGCCTCGTACTTAGGGCTGTTTGGATATCAGGGGCTAAACTCGAATATTCGGATGGTAATTAGTAGGACTAAACATGAGCTAATTATAAAACTAATTGCAGAACCTCTAGGCTAATTCGTGAGACGAATATATTAAACCTAATTAATCTATCATTAACAAATGGTTACTGTAGCACCACATTATCAAATTATGGACTAATTAGGATTAATAGATTCGTCTCACGAATTAGCCTCCATCTATATAATTAGTTTTATAATTAGACTATGTTTAATACTCCTAATTAGTATCTAAACATCCGATATGACATGGCTAAAATTTAGCCCCACTGGAGCCAAACACCCCCTTAGTCTGTTTGGTGGAGTCCATGTACTGCAAAGGTACATTCTTGGGTGTTGTTGATGGGAAATGTTCCATTTTGCAACTGCTTGTTCGAAGGATACATGGCGTGAAGCTTTGCTGCTGCGTGCGCATGAAACGTGAAAGGCCCGTCCTCATTGAACACAGCAGGAATCATTCAAGGTGTCTTACTAAAAATCTTGGTCGTTTTTTGTTTCTATCCTGAACCAGCAGTATGTTGTGGTAGATTCGTGCTGGCGAATTTCGTGTTTCCTTTGGTCGGTGGCTGCTGGCTTCGGCAGCCGTTTGATTACCCACCACTCGTGGGGTCATGTTTGTTTTAATTCCGAGCCCTGCATGATTGCGGTATGTCCAAGTGCTACGTATGTGCCCGCCGGTGACTTTTGACATCATCTATACTACACTCACGAGCCGCTGCTTTACACGGTGATTTGTGTAGGATCTGGCTTGGCTATACGCGCATGACGTGGAGGTGGTGGCAACGACGAGCAGCCAGCCCAACCCAACCCAACGAAACCCACCGGTTTTATCAAGAAAAAAAAACAACCGAAGCAGCCAATACATTACTCCTGCTACTTGCGGATGGATATCATCTATTCAGCATCATGCGGGGTGGGGGTGGGCACTGCATCTGAGCCACAGGCTTCCAGCGAGCAAAAATTCTTCTCTTCCTTTTTTTTTGAAAAAAAAAAGAAAACCATTTTTTTCTCTATCGCTGCCAGCAGCAATGGTCAAATATGGTTCTTTTTCTCTCTCAAATAAATTCTTTTTTTCTGAAATTGTCATGTTGAGAGGGGTTCTACCAATTGCCTACTAATTTGGCCAAGAAAGAGATGTTTAGTCGTAGGGGGTCGGCAAAGTTGAATAGGCAGTGGATGCCAACAGCTCGGAGTATATTTTTGATAATTCCAACAGCCCGTTTGACCCCCCCCCCTCCCCCAGCACGAACACTACAAGGTCGCTGCTGCCTCGGTGTCAAGCAACCGCGCTTTCACTGGCTAATGACCATCTACGCAGAACTTGCTTGGCACCTCCCTTGCATTCTCTCGTGGGAGCAGGGCAGCGTCAAAATGTGGTCACAGCACGAGTACTGCAACCAAAACAATTACCAACAACTGCAACTGTTGCCGATACTCCTCTCCCTCGTGTCGCTCTCGCCCGAGGGTGACCCGGGGCTCCAATCCTGCACCGCCAAAGGCTCGCCCAAGCCACTCGGCGGCCACACTCCCCCCCTCCCTCCTCCTTTCACCCCACCACACCATAGTCATCCCCCGGTCGCTCTAACCCTAACCTTAGCCGCTGCCATGGCCGTGCTCTGGCCCTGCCAGCCGGATCCACCCGTTGTGGCCTTGGATCTGCGCTCCCAAGCCAGATTCGTCTCCTCCGAGCCTGGGGCAACCCTCCGTCGCATCTACGGCGGCCGCCCTGGCGTCGGCGGTGGCAGGGCTACGGTGTGCACCCGCCGTGCGCCCTGCAGCAAGCTGACGTCCGCAGGCTCGCCCGGCCATGTGTGGCTGCCCCGGCCATCGACGCCCTAGTCGTCTTGCCTCCAGGGGTGGGGCGACAGGGAATGGCGCCGGTATGGCCGTGGCGCTGTGACATTCCTAGTAATTAAGAGCAAGATCAAGGAAACATCAAAGTGATTAAGAAACAAATCAAAGCTAACTCCAAGTTTGCTAAGTGTTAAGATTCAAAAACACTTCAAATTTGCTAAGTGTTAAAACACCCCTTAATGGTGCTTATTTGGGCAGAACATAAAAACAGATTTTTGTATAAGAACTCAATTTTGGCCAATATAAAAGTGGTAGAGCTCTTGAAATTGAACAACTTTCATAATTAGCACTTTTTCTGATTTTGAGCGGAAGGTATCCAAAAACTGAGTTTAAGTTCGGTCAAAATTCAAATTTAATTCAAAACCGGTTTGACCGGGCGTTCCACCAAAGTTCCCTCAAAATTACCTCCAAATCCAGCAAGCTTTTCACCTGTTGGCCTTTATAGAAGTTGGAGCCTATAGTTTGGTCTCAAACTTTTGTATTTGGAGTTTGCACCATTTGGTTCAAAATTTGGGAGAAAACTTGCACAGAACACAGCACCCTCGCGCGCCACCCGCGAACGCCATGTGCACCGGGCGCGGTCACCGCGCCACGGTGAGTTCGCCGGCGCCACGCGGCAGCCCCTCTGGCACCGCCGCTCTGCCCAACCTCCGGCCACGCAGCGACAACACAAGGGTGCAAGCTAGCCAACCCATGCACGCAATCCTCCCTTCCTACACGCCAAATCCCGGCCGCCCAACAACCGTTCGCGCGGCACGGTGCGCGCCGGCGCACTGCACGACCGCCCGGCCACTCCCCTCGCACCACTGCCGCCGGCCAGTCCTCGCGCGCCCAAGCCACCGCTCGCCTCGCCAATGCACGGAGTACCTCACCCTGGCGTTACACCCTTATCCCTCCCCTTTGCAGCTATAAAAAGGGTAGCGCCCATCCCCGCCGGCCGCTTGCCCGAAGCTCCGCCGCTCACCATTGACACCACCTCATGGAGCCCTCCCCTCCAGCCACCACTTTCATGGTCCAAGCACCTGAGAGCCCTTCCCTACCACCACTACCCCTCTCCAGCCCCACTCCCGGCCACCACTGCCACCGTCCTCACCGGAATTCGAGCTGAAGCGCCGCACCCGACGCCTGCTCCGCCGAGCACCGCTGCCGGCCACCCTCCGACCCCGAGCTCTACACCAGCCAAGTCGCTGGTGAGCCCCTCATCGCTTTCCCACCCTTAGCCCATACCCCCATGGTCGAACCTCGCCGGAATGGCGCCACCCACGCCGCCGGCTGGCCCCAAGGGCCACATTGCAAGCCAACATTTTGTCCTAGGGTCGTTAGTGCGAAAACATAGGAGCCTCACTGTGAGATTTTGAAAAAGTCTAGGGGGTTCTCTAAAAGCAAAAATTCAAGTTTGAATAAAACGCATTGAAACGGATGACGTATAAAATCATAGAAAAATGATAAAAATGCAAAATAAATTTTTCTAGTTTCCTGATGCTCATATCTTACTAGCAAAAATATTCATCCTTGTGAAATATGTGTTTTGGGTTGCTTAATCTCATTATAGTGGAATAAATAGATCTTATGCTTATAAAATCTTGATAAATTCACAGTAGCCTCTGATAGAGTGGAAAACCATTCTATAAAATTTGTAGCACTAAACTGATGATAGAACTATAGTTATAAATCATTCTTCATATCTGCAGAGTAAACATATTTGATTTTTAGTAAATTTTGTGGTTGTCAAATCCATCTTAAATTTTTACAGTAGAATTCTTGTGTAGAGGGAAAGCTCCTATAAAATTTCATGTTCATGTCTTAACAGATGCTTCCTGAAACATTTATTCATGTTAAAACCTAGTTTATTTAATAAGGATAATTGCTACTAGGATTGTGGGTTCACAAATGATTAATGATGCTTTTCATCAGTAGCATGTTCATCCCTAGAAGGTTTGCTCCACAGTACCAAAGCACCACACCCTACTGTCCTTTGATTAACAAATGTCTAAGAAAGTTATATGTGTACACAATCACCATCAAAATAAAAGCTATGTTTTCTTCCCGACCAACCTTGTTTTGTGAAGAAAAGAAATGATTATAAACTTTTCTAGGTGAATGTGTCTAAAAAAAAAGGAAAGAAAGGTGTATAAACTTGTCTAGGTGAATGTGGTCGAAAATACACCCTATACTTCTGTAATGAATAACGAAATGAAACCTACGCCATGAAAGGTTATAAACGAATTCTTATGCATATGCATCTTGTGTAGAAGCTAACCTCGCGGACGGAACTTACGAGTTGGTCTCAGAAGCTAAAGAAGGACACCCGCCTGCTGAGATGAACTTGATCCAGACGACCCAAGACCCGAACCTAGATTCGGAAGAGCCCAAGGCTAACCTAGGACAAGAAGGCAAGCCCCGGAGCATAATCTTGGTTTCTAAAGTTATACAATATTCTTATTGCTTATGTTTGTGCATTAAGTTCATAGGATTTGTATTGAAACCTTAGTTGCATGCTCTCTAGTACCCATGTTTGAATACTAGCATGTTAAGTCGTTTAGTTGCTATGCTAAATAGGGACACGGTAAAAGTTGAATGATTTCCTGTCACTCGCGAGCTATAGGAGTTGCCTGTTTACTTATGTTGGAATCATAAGGATTGACGGGCGGGGCTTGGTACTATGTTTCTAAATTTGTTGATGCCCCGTCTGTATAGAGGAAAAATTTACTAAGGTTGAACCGTGTCAGCATTCATGGTCAAGTGTTTGAACGTACTAAACACATGCTGAGAGAATGGGGAATCAGTAAGCCAAGTACCTAATTGAACCGGCGTGGACCTTTCCCCCGCTCTCTCTGGAACCAGGTTCCCTTGATGCATCATGTGGGTACAAGTGCGGCCACGGCACAGCGTCGTTCCGGGGACTAGTGGGGCCTTGTATCTAAGGGAAGTAGGATATGGACAAGTGCCGCGAACTGATGGGAACCGTTGATATATGTGAACCCGTGGTGGTACGCATATGTCGTATGTTTAGGTCTACCTTGCAAGGTTAAGAAATTTGATTCGAATCGTCTGCTTCTCGCAGTTTGAGACTACTTGATCACTGTGCTGCATTGAGTAAGAAGATGAACAAGCATGATGCTTAATATTTGTGCTTGATTAAATTGCTTATTCTACCATGCTTGCTTAGAATAGTTGCTTATCTAGAATGGTTAATCAACTAGAACTTGATGCTAAAACTTGAAAGTAAGGATCCATTTTTGAAGCTTTTGGTGAAAACAAACCCCTCAACCAAAAAACCTTACATGTGTAGGAGTCAGTGGATGAGATACCACCCGACGGGTAAGTCTTGTAGAGTATTAGTATACTCAGCCTTACTTGTGGCTATGTTTTCAGGTAATGATGTTGATGACATGGTTGCTAGTGTTACTTGGCCATACCAACTCCCTCCGGGATGGACGGTTGAGTGGGACCCATCCTCGGTGGGCGAGGACCACGGTGAGTGATGTCATGGACGACTTCACCATGATATCATGTATCGATGTTAGAACTATCGTTTATTTCCGCTGCTTTTGAACTCTGAACTACTTTATGTTTTGAACTCAGTTTGTAATAACTTAATTGGGACCTCTGTATTATTTTATCTGGATTGTTGTAATCTCTGGGCTCATCTTCGTACGAGTATTGTATACTTGTTTCGATCGTAAATATGTGGTTGTATCAGGTGAAACCTGACAGACTACCATTTTGATCCGATTAAAGTGTCTGTTTGCATATGAGGCGATGTTTAGTACACTTTAGCCGGGTTAATTTGGGTGGTTCTGCCGCAGGCGTTCCGTGCCTGCGGCTTGGAGGATGCGGAAGATGCGAAGGGGGCCCGCCTGGTGGAGGAGGCAGTCCGTGGTCCGCCGGTTCCCAGATCCGCTCTTCCCAGTGGCCGACGTGGCCCAAGTTCACTCCTTCTTCCCTCTTTCCCTCTCCTCGCCTACCACACCCTGCACCTCCTCTCTCTCCGACGGCAAGGGATGCTTCGGGCTGCTGGTCACCGGATCTGCTCCTTGCTGGATCCATGTTCTGTCTAGGGGTGCCCGAGTGGTCCCTAGGTCATTCTCCCCTGCTGCTTCTAGGTCGTCTCCCTCACCAACAAGGTCATGATCGTTCTCTACAAGGTCACGGCCGCTCTCTTCGAGGTCGTCTCTCCGCTCCATGGGTAAAAGGAGGCTGCTTCCATCGTTTGGTTGTTTGTCGTGTCTGCGCCTAGCCCGGAGGCTTTTTCTCATTTTGGCTGTCCTGCAGGTGTGCCTCATAGTCAACCTAGGCTACCCACTATTGTTGCCCTTATTTGAGCCTCGACGATGTGTGGATTTGAGTTTGGGGGTCATGGTGAAAACTCTGCTCGGCATTCGCCGGTGCCGGCAACGGTTGCGTCTACGGATGTAGTTCATCTCATTGGGGGCGTTGCTGAGGCCTACTATGGGAGCATTATTCTAAAGGTCCCACTGATTACCTGTATCAGATCCTGGATTAGTGGTTGATGCAGTTCTTATCACAGATTAGTATCATAAACAATAAAATGTGCATAAAATAATAGAAAATAGTTTTCACCTATGCGTAGCGGAGAGTGGAGCTGTGGCCCATTCCACGGAATGAACCAAAGCACCGGGAATCTTAAACCTGTATAAATGAAAGTAAGGCTGAGTACACTTATAGTTGGTACCAAGCAAATCCTAGTGTTGAAATTATATCAAATGCGAGATTGGTCAAGGCAAGGGAATGAGGCTTAATCTCATTAATGAACCTATTTTATGCAAGGTGAGGTGAGTTTTGAAAAAGGAGGAAATGGAAGTATCACTTATATTAAGTTGTTGGCCCTGGAGGGGAATGTTACCTCCCCTACCAGTTTCCATATTTTAAGGAGCCCAAGGACCATCAGGGTCCTCCTAAGCCGGCATGCGCCTCATTTTCAAATTACTCTCTTCGGGCCTCGGCCCTATCTCACCACGCCCAAGTTGTAATTGCTAATCAACATGAGCTTTGACTATGTGGGCTCGTGACCGTGAGCCTCAACTATCTGAAAGTGCATTTGGCCCCCTAAGTGGGTTTTGATGTTGATGACATACATGATTAAGGGACTAATGATTTTATCGAGTAATTGATAGGTTTAAATTCTAAAAAGTGCAAAGGTGTAGGAAAAGAACCCCAAATTTTATTGAAGAATGGTGTTGAAGCATAAAGGAAGATCTTTTATAGTTTTTAAATTTTGAATTTGAGTATAGAAACACCGTACTATAAAGGGGGACGCGGATGGATAGCTTGAAGATGTCAAAGTGTTTGTTTGAGATGCTAACCACCCATGAAAGACACCACTCACGCACTTGCACATTTAATTTCTCACAGTTTCTGTGAGTCTCTGAAGTTCCGACACCTGTCGGAAGTTTTCAAAAACTTCTGATGGGGGTGCTTAGCGGATTTAATTTAACAATGTCAGAAGTTCCGACTCTGTGTCAGAAGTTTCCTGTAACTTCCAGCAAGGGGTTCCCAGCCGTTTTATTTGAACTGTGTTAGAAGTTCCAATCCTGTGTCGGAAGTTCCGACAAGCACTTAACAACACTGCAACAGCTAGTTTTGGGGCTCGGGTATTTATACCCCTCAGCCCTCCCTTTCATTGGCTACTGACCTAACCCAAGATAAATACCCTCTAGAGCATTCAATATTCCTCCCCACTCCCTCCTTGAGCTAAATCTTTGAGAGTTTTGAGCTAGGGCTTGGGTGAGAGAAGGATTGGAGGTGTGAGACTTGGGGTTTTGAGTGTGAGGTTCAACAAGTTCATCTGAAGAGCACTTGAAGCATCTTCGGCCTTCGATTCACATTTGTTACTCTTGAAACTTTCTTCTAGACGGTTTGGCGTCACCCGTTTGAGCACCCTCTTTGTGTGGTGCGCCTGGGAACTTTGTATCACCCATCCTCTTTGTGAGGATTCATAGTAAGTAACTCAATCCTCCTTTGTGGTTGATTGAGAGAGGTAAAGGGTTAATGAGGACCCGGCTCTTTGTGAGCTCCTCAACGGAGACGTAGCTTCCTTTGTGGAAGTGAACTTCGGTAAACAAATCCTTTGTCTCGTGTGCTTGTTGTGTTCCTCTAGTTCTTATTGATCTAGAAGCTTGTTTTGTGCCGATCTATATATTTGTGAAATTTCTCTCATATATATCACCTGCAGTAGTCTCTATTCACCACTTCTAATCTTTTGATTCAAATAGAATTACCAGTTTCAAGTTTTATTTTGAATTTCGTTCAGCTCATTTCCTGCCATCGGAAGTTTCGCCCCTGTACTGGAAGTTCCAGCACAGTGTCGGAAGTTCCGACGTATCTAATACCATTGCGAAGTTTTTTAGAAAAATTTTAAAGTGAGCCTATTCCTACCCCCCTAGGCATCACAAGATCCTTTCACTATCCAGATAGATTTATGACTCTGCGGAGTTTGTACACTTTACTCATACGTCCAGTTAGCCCATACCTTGCGGTAGGTGGTACTGACCTACAAGATTCATACCCGCCCATGCCTATCTCTAGGTAGTATTCCCTAGGTCCATCCACGAACATACTGGGGTCCAAACAGGGGTGACTATCATCCGCTACGCGGATATCAACCTTAGGGTCTCGACCCTCTCAGTGAACCCGTGCCAGCCAGACCTGGAACTATGCGAAGGTCCTTCTCCAGTATATCCGTTGCCCACCGTGGCCTCTTAGGACGGATTTCTCGGTTCAGCTAGCGGGGTGTGAACCAAGGCCTCACATAAACAGACACCTAAAGGCTGTACATTTTTGGCACGTATAGTTGCACGTTTCACTAGAAAGACTTTCCCGTGAACCGGTCCTTATACAACCGAAGTAAGCTTTTGGGACCTTACTTCCTTATCATGTCCTTAAGAGTTTCTAACTCTTTAGTTGTTTCGTTTTATTAAGCTCACACCTTCTACGGTTTTCCATGAAGAACATTTGTTGGCGGTAGTGAACACGTCAAGTTGTGAACCAAAAGCGCACGGATCATTGTAGCTTTTCCCTTAAAGTATTCCATCCAAGGTTTATCAATCCGTGGATCGGCAGCGAACTGACTAGGGTTCTCTATCTAGCTAAACAGATCTAATCCTATCATGAAGCATGAATTGCATATAAAAGTAAACCCAATCATGAGATAAGTATTATAGATAGTGTAAATAGATCGCATCCATATATATGAGTTAACACAACCAAAAGTAGAATGAGCCTATTATCTTCTTATTGTAGTTCTAGCCAAAGTGGTAATCAATCTATGTAGCACCTTGATAAAGAGTCATATCTCAGAAAGGCGGCTTGAAAGCGACCTAATTTCTTGTAGCCGCCACTGCGAGGTGCGTGTTGATGCCTCTGGTTTTTCCCAAAGCTTTACCTCAACGACTCCCACAGTACTCACCATTGATCCTACTCAATATTACGCAATCATTCAGCCTTTTCCTCCCACGTGCTATCACCACGCAAGGGTAATCACACCGACTTCCTACGCAGTACTAAGATATATCCGCAAGACATAAACTAATCACCACGATTACATCTATTCCTACTAAAGGCATATGGTAGCTACACATATGAAAATAAGCATGCATCATAATAGATCAAAGTAAGCACAAGATTATATTGATATCACCATCTTGTGTACATAAGCCGTGATGACCACAAGGCTTGGCTCTAGAACTCCACCATAGCTTCGCCACGCAGGGACGACCATGGCGGCTAGGGTCTAGCCTAAACCATCTCCTAGACAACCTCGAAGACTTGCAACAGCCCTCAGCTCCCTTTGGTGTGTGTCCCTCTATTCGTTGACTTCTGGTGGATTGATATGTGTGCTCGATGAAATATCAAAGTATTTATAGTATGGAGATCATGTGGTAGAAATTGGAAGGTGAGAGGAGCAAGGAAAGCCCCGGGCTGATCGGCCTTGGGGGCGAGGGGTCCAGGCCGATTGGCCTGATCCTTCCTTATGGCCTCTCGCGCCCTCCTTCATCCCCAAGTCTTCTTAGGTGTCCTGAAATCTTATTTTTGTATGCATGTGGGCCTGGTACGTCGATAGCTTCGGGATGAGATTGATCTTTGATAACTTTCTAAATCTCTGCTTGATCTTCTTTGATTCCTCTTTGATCTCGAAGTGATACTTGCCATATCTTCACAATCTTAGCCCTTAAGTAATCTTGGAGGAGTGCTTGCCAAAAATGAGCGTCGGACGAGGCCAGAAAACCCCTGGCCGATCGGCTTGGGCTTCACCAGGCCGATCAGCCTAGGCTCTTTCTGAGCCTGCTAGCCTTCATCTTTGATAGGTTCGTTGCTCATTCGGGGCTTTATCGAAAAATATACTTTTAGGTTCAATTTCCTACAAAAATAGAATGTCCACCAAAATACCATGTATATGCAAAGACGGGGTTATTTCAGGTGCCAAGCGGCGGGTTAGTATAAGAATATGTATGAAAACACCACTTAAATGGCACTAAAAGTGTGTCAATAACGAGTGTCAACAACATTATATATGAATATTCCTAAGAAATTCTATTTCTAAAATGACACTCGATCATCGATCAGTCGTATTCGGGGTCATTTATGGGAATTTTTGTTAGAAATGGCTTCAAGTCAAGGTGAGGAAGGAATAGAGGTGGGTGGTCCTTATGGTCCTATAGAAATATGCAAGTCAAATTATTATCTCGGTAAATTTTATTATCTGTGATAAATAGGGCAAAAGTATGATCAAGGGGTGGATGTGAGGACTTGCCTTCATTAACAATCTTTAATTCGTCTCCTAGGTTGACCGGGGTCTTGACTTCTTTGTCTTCTAGATCTTCAGCTTCTTGTTAGAGCTTGATCAGGCTAACACGTCTGCTCGTTTTCTGGACGGATGGTCCTTCGGCTTCAAACCTTCTGGATCCTTGACTTCCAACCGAATTTTGATTGTATCCCCGGTTCACACAAACATACAAATATACAATCAATTCTAGCAATCAATATACGACTAAAGAAAATGAGAAGGAATGGGTGATGGATGCTTTGGGAATTATCGGATTTCTAGGTGATATTCCTGGGATAATCGATGGATATTTTATTAATTATTTAGAAATATTTCCAAATAATTAATGGAGAGGATTACTAGATTTCTAAGAGAGTTCTTAAGAATTTAAGAATGGATTTCCTATGATTTGGTTGGGCGGCATAACAGCTAGATTTGTTGATATCTAGGGTTCCAATTGGACGGTATATCGGCTAAATTGGGTAGTAGATGTATGTGGTTTGAATTGAGTCAGCACAACGGCTGGGTTTTGGAGTGGATCCTTAAATATGATTCTGGTGCTAGGCGGTGTGAAGGGATTCCAAGGCTAGGAAACTTGTACGTCAAGCTTGGCTTCGACCCTACGGCGGGTGGAGCTAGCCAACTTTCCTTATCTAGGGGTGGAACTTGAGAGCTTGGGCGACAGTTGGCCTGTCCTGGTTCTAGGGGTAGTACACATGGCAATAGACGCAGTCGGGCAAGATTAGGTGGAAGCCAAAGATCTCGTATGACAGACACCACTTGTCCCGGTGCTAGGGGATAGCACACATGGCAACAGATGGGTCCGGTACAAGATCAGGCAAAATGGAGGTTAGAGCTTGTTCGGCGACTCACTTCGGCCTCTAGGGCGAAGCCTGGACTAGATGACGGATGGAAATAGGTTTGGATGGCCATAAGGTATTTTAGGAATTTTCCTAGGGTTTTTGAAGTGAAATATATGAGAATGTGATTTCTGGCATACACTATAAAGGGTTTTTCTATAATGCGAGAGGAGGGTATTTTGAAAAAGGGATCATATGGAATGATCTATGAAAAATGAAGGCATGAGTTGGCTTAGAATATTTTGTAGTAGTTTTGGACAAATTTTGGGAATTTTTGGAAGGTGGCTTTAGCAATATCCCAGGGGCTAACGCATGGAATAATTTCCTCTGTGGGCCAGCCCGATTTGGCGGTTGGCCCATGCGCGCCAGGGAGGTGGGGTTGACGGTTCGGACGGTGCTGCCGTCACCCCTGGACGGGGCCCACCTGTCGGCCGAAGAGAGGAGAAAGAGGGGCCGGACGGAACGGCGCCGGGGGTAACGGCACCCCGGCTTCTTCTACCTCTCACCCAGGCCGCCATGGGTGAAAGAGGAGGCGGCTCTGAAGCTTGGGGAAGGGGGGGTGCTCTGGGCCCCTAGGAGCCAGGCCGAGGGAACGGAAAGGAAGAGGAGGATGCGGGCAGTCCGTTCTGGTGGCTGGACAGAAGAGAGGGAGAAGGGAAGGGGAGCGGCCATGGGAGGCCGGAGCTTCAAGCTCTTAGAGCTCGGTTTGAGCTCGAATTCTAGGACAGGGAGGAGGAAAAAGGGCTGTGGTGTGCCGATCTAAGGGATTAGGGGCGCTATTTATAGGTGGATGGGAGCCGGGTGGGGTGGACGTGTGGCCGTGCTCGCGTGAGCTCGGTTCAAGGCACCGTCGGCGAAGATAAGGACGACGGGGGGGATTGGGAAGGGGAGGGCGACCATGTCGGCTTGGGGATGAGGCCGGCCGGTCACTTGGCGACGAAGGCAAGACCACCTATGCGGGGCTTGGAGCGTCGGTTTTTACTGCGGCGGTGGTGTCAGCAGCGCAGTATGGCACGGCGGCGACGGAGTTATTGCAGAGGGATGCGGTGGTGGTGAGGATAGGGAGGGAAAGGGGATGGACGGCTTGGGGATGAAGGCAAGGAGGGGAGATGCACTGGAGAGGAGGCGCGCATCTGCGCGGTAGCGCCGGCGCGGCGGACGACGGCCAAAGCGGCGCGGTGACCAGCGCCGGGCTGGCGGCACGGCGTGCGGCGTTGGGGGAACGAGCGGAGGGGGAGATGTTCCGACTGGGCCAGGCGAGGCATGCAGCTGGGTCTGGGTGTGGTGCGTGGGCCAGAAGCATGCCGGCCAAAGGAAGAGGCAGCTGGGCCGGCGTGGCTGGCGGGCTGAGCCTGCGTATGCGAGCCGCAAGGCGGAGCCAAGCTGGGCCACACAATGGGCTGTGCGTGCATGGACGAGGGAGGGAGGCGGCCTAGCGGGCCGCTAGGCTAGAACCGGAGTTGGGTTGAGTTTTGAGGTTTGCAGCCCAATAGGGGTTTCAAGGGTTTGCCTTTTATTTGGATGAATATTTAGTTTGAGTTTTTGTTTGGATTTCAAATCCAAATGAAGTTTGAATTGGGTTTGAGTAGGGCATTGGAAAGAGTTCTTTTAGAGGGGTTTAGGGTTTGAAAGTGTTTGATTATACCTAGGATCGAATAGTGATTTCCTAGGGACTTAAATAGAGTTAGTATTAAATCTGGATATTAAGTCTAGGATTTTGGAAGAAGAATTTTATGGAAATATTATTCCTTGGTTCACGAGGGGTTACGGGATAGAATCTAGGATTTTAATATTATATTTGGATAATATTCAAAGGGAGCTTGCCACAGGATTAATATTTATTCTAAAGTCTTTTAGAGAAGGGAGTATCCTTAAGGTCGGAAGAAGGGGGTTTAGAGTAGATTTTAGAAATGAATTCCTAAGGGAGAGCATTCATATGCAACACACATGGAAGTTTAAATGCATAATTTAATTTGCAAAAAGGATTTTGAACATTTGGGAGAAGAGGTTATGTTATAATTAAAGACAAAATTTAAAAAGTTCGTATTTTTAAATGTTCTAAAAACCTAATTGGTTTAGCCTGGTGAAGACTTGGTCTGCCCCTTGGACAGACGGATGATGGCAGCATCTTCGACGTCGTTTCCTTCTTGGAGACATTGTCTTACTTGACCCTCCACGCTCCTCCGTTGAGCTCTTTTGTTAAGCTTCCTGTTTGGGTACCTTTGTTGTGTGCCTCTGTTATCCTGCAGGCTTAGTCGCCTTAGATCATTTTGTGGGTGGTGATGTTGGGGTTTCTTTCTTTCTGATGTTATTTGTTTAGGTCGCTTGTCTGTCGCCACCTTGTGGTCTCTATTGTATCTCTACGCTTAGGGGTTTCTCCTAAAGTTGTGTCGTTGTAATTCTCTTTTTCTTAATGAAAACATGCTATGCACATCTTAAAAAAACAATTGCATACTACAAATCATTTCACATGCGAATCATATCTATAATGTAGGATGTTTTTGTGAATTCAAGCAAGAGTTTAATTACTCCAAGAATCTTAACGAATTAGTCAAAGTTAGAACCATTTTGTGCAAGATTCACATGAAGTTGGACCGTTTCACACATGAGAGTCGTGTAAATAATGCATTGGATTTCTTTTCTTTGGCAAATCCACTGGGAGGGGGGGGGAAGCCTGGGTGGCTAGCTGCTCCATCCGTGGAGTAAGCAGCTCAGGTTCGAATCCCATCGGGCGCATCTTCGTTAGAGTGGAAGGTGGTCCGACCAGGATAACCCCGGTGCCTAGCGTTTTTTTAACGCCTTGGCGTGTAAATCGCCTTTCAGCGGCCTCTTTAATTTGATATAAAAAAATACATCAGTCGGTGAAGTCACTAATCGTCTAGCAACCTCTTGTTTACGTTGTTCTTTCTATTGGTAAAGATGTGGCTAATGTTGGATGGGCGACAGGGCCTAATCCTTTTTTTTCTTGATTCTCATTCAACTTTGATTTCGAGGAGATGCAAAATACCAGATGGCCTGCGCCTCTGTCAATTCAATAGTTGACTTGCAAGATCACTCACAGAATTGTATGGCAAACACGCTAAAAACAGCTTTTGTGACTGGCCTGTGCAGCCCTACATGTTGGGAACTTTTGAGTGCTTTCGCACTCTATTTCTAAGTAGCTGTCACCACCAATTCTGTGTTTATACGCTAAGCCGTTTGTGAAGATGAATAATCTCGGATATGCTAGGGAAATTTCTATACTAATAATTAGGAAAGAAAACTGCCAAATCGAATTGCATGTAGATAAATAATCCATCCCCGGTTGATCTTGTACACGACTTTGTTAGGCTGAACGTGTGTTGTTTCGCAAAGGGGTAAGATGCAAATGGCAAGGCACAAAGATTCTTTTAATGGCACACAGAGTGGATGACTTTTTGCGGAGAGGGAGAGCTTCATTTTTCATTAAAATTAATCAAAAGAGTATAGGGCTTTAAAGGTAATCAAATCGACTGATTAGTGCAAGGAAACATCCTCAACTTCAACTTAGTCACATCCACGTGAATGATGACGAAATTGAATGAGATCAAATCACAACAAAACTAGTAGTAGCCCCCAAAGGACCGAAAGATACAAATAGAGAAAGAAGCTTTGCCTCACTCGCTGTCTATCTCATCTTCTTTTCCCCTGCTTAAAGGAGCACCTGTCATATCGGATGTTTGATACTAATTAGGAGTATTAAACATAGTCTAATTACAAAATTAATTGTACAGATGGAGTCTAATTCGCGAGACGAATCCATGGAGAGAAACTAGGAGGGCAGTAAATTGCAGGGATGGAACATGGGGAAGGGGGAAACCCCTAACCTCCAGCGGTCCGGAGAGAGGTGCAGCGCCTGGCCCAATCCATAAAGATAACTTTGGGTTGGCAGATAGCCACGGATTGTTCGCAATGTCGG